>NC_136495.1:15357283-15394783 GCF_053919585.1 Euprymna scolopes | reverse complement strand
GGATGTCACGGTAACGCTTATTCGGTGGGGTTCTACCACCATTTTGTTTTATTTCTTATTTTGATGTAATTGTCGAGACTTAAAAGATGTAACGAGACGTCGCGGACATTTTTTCTTGTTATCCTTGTTTTTCGAACCGAATGAACATTTTACATAAAATAAATAAATAATAAAAAAAAAAAACGCTAAAACCTTTTTTCAGTTAGGGTAGAAAAGTAACTTATCTTGTCTTTGATGTTTTTTGATAACTTTTTCGGGTCTCTGTGGATTGTTAAAAAACGCCGAAAAAAAACTATTATGTCAAAATGACGGATCAATACAGTGTGACCATCCTCGCGAAGTCTCCTAAAATCATTAAGCTTGTTTGAAACAAAATGTATAAACGGATTTATTATTTATTTTTCTTTTTGCACTTCTGCATTTTAGCATCCTCGACAAAACAGTGCGATGCGTCGATGCGATGGTTTAAACGCTTGTTTTTCATTTTAGGACAAGGGAAGACGATTACTTTTTAAATACAATACAAAATAAAACGGTAATTCCTAGAACATTTAATTAATTAGGTGCGTTTGCAGTTTATATAGATTGTGCTATTTTTTTTAGGTAGGGTTATTAAATTGTTCATTAAATTGTTTGGTGACAGTACAGTATAGTTAACAAAAGTTCCCTCCCCATGTTAAAACTGGATTTCTAAATAATAACGTTATTAGCACGCGTAGTTAATAGAATAAAACTCAAAATAAATTAAAACAGCAATTATTTGAAAATGTGTTTTTTAAACAAAGTTTCTTCAATAAATAATAAAAAATATTTTAAAGAAACTGTTTTCTTTGGCCCGTACGGAATGTGGTGCTTATTAAGAAAAAGTTGTTTTAAGCAAAAACAACGGTACTTACTTGTCATGTCGAAAATAGTAATATGTCGAAAAATTACGAAAATTCATTGAGTAGAAAAATTTATAGTTAAAAATAATTTTTACGGAAAATAGGGGAAATTGCATTTTCCCTAGAAGTGAACACCCTGACGATTGTGAATACAGGGGGAATACATGTCTCCCTTTTCGCTACTTTAATGGCGACGTTTTGCTTTAGCTCCTAGCGTTGCCCGTTTTTTTTTCTTTTGTAAAACTTGCGGAGAATGCTCTGTTATACGGTTGTTTTAAAAATAGAACGGAAATTTAAATTTCGTACCGTTTTAAATTCGGTGCATTTTTACATTACGTCCAACTCATAGTTCACATTGAAAATGTCAACTTTTTTTTTTCGGGTATGCTGGCAAGGTTTGGGGGTGTCTATTCCGAAAGCCATTCTTAAAATAGGGAGGTTGGGGTGTTTATTCCTTGTGAGCATACCCGAAAACCTATAAAAGTCGACATTTCCAATATGAACGTTGAGTTGGACTTAAAAAAAGAAAAAAATACGAAAAAAAGATATACCAAATTTACTTTTTTCTTTTAAAAATTAAATTATTTCGTTTTTGTTGAGTCAATTTTATTAAAAAAAAACAAAAAAAAAAACAATTTTTTTTTTTGATAAAGGACGATTGTTCTTTCGATTACTTTCGTTTTTTTTTGGGAGGGGCACTCCCGGGCACAATTAAAAAAAAGATTAAAACGGAACGAAATTTAAATTTCCGTTTTAATTTTACAACAACCATAAAACAGCACATTCTCTGCAAGTTTTATCTTTTACTAAAAACACAATAACAGTTGTTCTACTCCATGAATTTTCATAATTGTTTGATATATTACTATTTTCGACATGACAAGTAAGTACAGTTCTTTTTTTTTTTTTTTTTTTTTTTTTTTAAACCACATATTAACATAAGATAGACTCGGCGGATCGACTTGTTGTATCTTAACAAGCACCCGGAATTCTATAACACGAAAACATGCCATGGTATTCAAACGATAGTACTGTTTTGCCAGGAATGCTATAATGCAGAAGTGTCAGGTTATGAACTGAAAGAAAAAAATACCCGTAAAGTCTCGTCGGTACTCACTCGTAACGGAGGGCGTTTAATGTGACAGGTACTCTCGTTATAAAAGAAGATAATGACAGTGATTAATGCCTCCAGAGACAACAGATTCTACACTTTGATCTTGAGTCCAAAGGTTGGATTTTTTCCTTAGGGGAAATTACTTAATTCAAACGATATTGTTTATGGATGGGTGACCGCAAGGCGCAGACCCTATGATATTATACAAACTAAATATGACTCGCAAAATTTTACTTGTAAAGTTGATCTTTTCATATGGCTATGTTTTCAATTTCATCCTCAGAAAACATACGCATACACACCCTGAAGTCCTACCTAACTAATATTCCTGGTGAACCAAGTGCAAAAGAGATCCAGACAATTGCACTTAAGGGAACAACGAGAATACTAAAAAGAGTTCTCGGTTGGTTTCAATAAAAAGCAAGGCAATGTTGACAGCTGGTTTGGCTGCCCCATGCTCAGCGTTACAATATTCAAAGGAAGAAAAATATTAACAAAAAAAAAACAAAAAAAAACAAAAAAAAAAAAAAAAAAACGTAGTATTTATGTTTTAGATTTCTGCATTTTTGATAAATTTTTACTTTCCATTTTAACATCATTAAAATGATGACTCTTATAGGTTTTCGAGTATGCGGAAAACGAATATCGCATTAAAAAATATACACGCTTGCGCTTATAGAAATGGCCACCACTGATAATATAAGGAATTACAGTGCTTAATATCTGTAAAACTACTTGTTTGCGGGAAATTTAAATGCGATCTTCGTTTTCAGCATAACCGAAAACATTATGAAGTCGTCATTCTAAAGGTGATTGTTAAGGTGGAAAGAAAGTAAAAATTTACCAAAAATGTATTCGGGCAGCTGAGAGCTCCCTCCAAAGTGTTTTTGGCATTGGAAACAATCTTGACGTTTATATTTTTTAATTGGAATTCATTATTGAGATGAGCATTATTTATTGATTTATTTAATGCGGATTATTATCCTCATCTCATCTTTCTTAGATGTTGTTTCACAACGTTTCGGCCTCTGGCCTTCGTCAGGTGGTAACCGCGACGGGATAAGAACTCCGAATCTGCATCGAATCTGCATTCTCAGCAATTACTGCCATCCATAGTTGTTGTCTCACCACGTTTTGGCCAAGTAAGCCTCTGGCCGGCTTTGGGTAGGATTGAAATCGCTATCTTCAGACAATTCTCACCTTGAACCGTAGAGATTCAACGTCTCTATCCACTGCAGTGCACCAGCACCACCACTGGTCCCGTAAGGCGATCGGGTCATTACCGAAATGGTATATATGACGAAGGCCAGAGGAATAGTTGGCTGAAACGTCGTGATACAACATCTAAGAAAGATGAGGATAATAGTCCGCAATAAAAATAAATTAATAATACTCATCTCAATAATAAATCTCAATTAAATAATATATATACCATTCGGTACGGACCCGACCATGGAAGATCAGATAATGAATTAGGCCAAAAAATCCAACCCTGATCGCCCTTCGGGGCTCGTGGCGCAGTGGATAGAGACTTTGAATCTCTACGGTGAGAATTGTCTGAAGATAGCGGTTTCAAAAGGCTTACTTGGCCAAAACGTGGTGAGACGACGCCAACTATTGATGGCAGTAATTTGCTGAGAATGCAGTTAGGAGATTCGGAGTTCCTATCCCGTCGTGGTTACCACCTGACGAAGGCCAGAAGAATAGTTGGCCGAAACGTTGTGACACAACATCTAAAAAAGATGAGGATGAAAATCTGCAATAAATAAATTAATAAATCTTGACATTGACCACATATATTTAACCACCGGAAAAGATTTTCAGTCTTTGACTAAAGTGTTTAATTGAATTAAAAAAAGACTTTAAAGTATTTTAAAAACATCCACACAGGAAAAAGAAAAAAAAAATGATCCAAATAAGTTTTAGTAGCTTTCAACATTTATTTGATGACTTTTTATATTTTTTCACCCTTCTTTCAGCTGTTGGAAACCCTTGATTACGAAATACTTCTAGATTGAGGCAGTTATAATGTTTGCCCCAATTAAGAGTGATCACATCCACCCCATATTTTTTTTTGTCACCCTTTAGAACTGGATGTTCCCACATTAAAAACTGACTTCGTGGCTAACTCTACCCTCGTAATGAGAGGAGGTAATGGTCAAATTAAATAGTGATATTTTAATATTTTTATTCACGTTTCTTTGAATTAAAAAAAAAATATTTTCTTTGACAACATTTCGATTGGTCTCCTCTTTTGATGACGACCAAAATGTGATGAAAGAAGGACAGACAACCTGTTGGCATTCGGTCTGGGATCGAAGTGTAGTCTGTTCTGTTATTGGTCGAAAGAGGAGTAGTGGTGCACTCTCGGACAGCTAGATTTTGGAATTCCCTCCCTGCTTCTATGACTGTAATGTAAAAAGACATTGTGCTCATCTACTTGCATAGTCTCCTGTAGACATGGTCCCAGATACTAGACTCGTACATCTAAGTGACAATGTGCTTTGTTTGGAATAAACAAGAGTAAAAAAAAAAAAAAAATAAAAATAAAAATAAATAAAATAAAATAAACAAAAAAACAACAACAACAAAAAAAACAAATAAAAAAACAAAAACATAGTGCACTATTAATCCTTTTCAATTTAACATTTGGCCTTGTATCTAACCTCAGCACGAAATAAATAAAATATTAGCGGAATCTGTGAAAATTCCACAGTAGCGTCTTTGTCTTTCTCATATGACATATATTGCTGCTGGGCTGGGCATTCTGTGGACGTTCAGCGACCAGCGTGAATGGAGAACTCGCGATATTATTGTAGCCCTTTTGTTAAATTTGCAAAAGTAAATCCACGATATCATTATACCATCCTTTAGACAGAACAGATAATACGCTTGGATCATAGCCAGAAGACCAAAAAGGTATATTTTACTTTCAGGTACGGCCTAAAAGTGATATCATTTATTATTATTATTAGTAGTAGTATTTATTTATTTTTTTTTATTATTTATTTATTTTTATTCATTATGTCCTCGGTGATCGGGAGATCCTAATTATTAAAAAAGGAGGATAGAAGGTGATAACATACAACGCACATAAAATTAGCGTATCTATATATTAATAATTTAATGTTTGTAGTATGTCATCACATTCTATCCTCCTTTTTAATAAATAGGATCTCCCGATCGAATAATTTATTATCTGAAAACCGTGACACACGAACGTTAAAAAGGTACTGCGGTATTAATGTATAGATACTAAATGGTTTTCACAACGCATTCTCTGTGATTTTTTTTTTTTTTTTTTTTTTTAGCTATTACATATCGTCTTTCCGAAAAACTTACATTTCACCTTGCTTATAGTTTAAAAAATATATATATATATGAACGCAGAATTGATTTTTGACTGCCCCAAACTGTAAAAGTATTTATCTACGTAATCTGATTAATATATCTGGTTATCACGGTCTCAAATATCCTTATAGGAGCCTGTGACATATTTCCATTGTATGGAGGCCTTGCGCGAACGGAAACCCCACGATATCATTAGACCTTCTGTAGACAGAAGATACTACCCTTGGATCTTAGTCAGAAGATCAAGAAGGAGTATTTTAGTTTCACGTTCGGTTCAAAAGCGACATATTTTATTTTATCTATATATTAATACGATATTAATCTATATATTAATACGATATTAATCTATATATTAATACGATATTAATCTATATATTAATACGATAGCGTGTATTATTTTGGGTGTTACGCTTACATCTTTTTTCTTCCGAGTGACTGTCGTTTAATTGTTTCTTGTAATAAATAATTTTACCAACAATTCATAAGTTTTAGTTTAAGTTTCGATTATAGCTGAAGGAACTCTATATATGTTTTGGTTTCAGTTTCGATTCAAGCCGACACACCGAAGTTATATAGATATATATTTTTTTATTTTTGAAATTACAACTTAACAATATATAAGAATCGATAGAAAATTCTAGGTCTTGTTTGATTTGTTTGTTTACTCTAGAAAGTATTGTTTTGCTAATTCTACCTATTTCGCTATAATAATATATACGAAATCTGCATAAATTAAAATATCATATTTGAGCATATTTTACGGCCGGGCTACGCAGGGCTATGCCGGACGTCCCTGTCAGCTTAGATAAATACCTTTGCATTTTTAACAAAAGAGCTACAATAATATTAGGGCGTCTCCATTTAGGCTGAACATCCACAGAATGCCAATATCAATATATTATATATGAAAGAATTCGCTGCGGAATTTCCACGGGTCCCGCTAGTTTTATTTTATTTTATTTTTTGACATTGCGTATTCGGTGATCGGGAGATCTTATCTATTTAAAAGGCGGATAGAAGGTGAAAACTAGGATTAGGACAACAGCATATTATTTTCGTTGTTTTTACTCTCGAGTGTGTATCCATTGATATCTTATGTTTTTATATAGAGATGTGGTTTTCGGTTGATTAACTTTGTCCACCTGTGTCGGATATATACCAGAGAGTCAAAAGAATGAAAAGAATATGCTGTTGTCATAGCCCTAGTGATAACGTATTACCAATATTGAATTAGCGTATCTATATTCTAATTTAATGTTCTTAGTGTGTTACCGCCTTCCATTCTCCTTTTTAATAAATAGGATCTCCAGATCGAATATATTTATAATTTGGAAACTGTGACACACGCAAGTACGCTAAAGGTGCTACCGTATTAATATATAAGATTTCTGAGTGATAAACTTAACAATAAATTTTTAGGGACCGTTAAAAGTAAATTTAGTTCTACTTTTCAGCTAAAAAAATAACATGCTAATAATTTCAGAAGTTTCTAAGCGAAATTGAATAATTAATAGCAAAATATATTTCACTGATCATCTGTACCCCCTGCCTTGAATAAAGGGGGGGGGGTCGGACGATGAGAAATACTTCCCTCTTAAAAAAGGAGGTAATGCTTGACTCTAATCAAGACTGCTTAACTTTGGGCGATCTGATTCCACTACATTTTAGCCAAACTTGTGACTAATTTTTATTTTCCGGGCGACAGATAAATATACGACGGGTGTTCCAAATGTAATGCCTCCTATTTTTTGTTCCGTCTTAATGGCTCAAAGGGGCCTACAAATTACATTGTTATGATGACTGAACCAATGCATTCATGTCCTGAAAGGTTCATCTCTCTGTTGAAGATCTTCTTGACGGCGTGAGACTCGAAGAAAGCAACCCATGTGACGTGCATCAGAAGCAGAGATGCGTCATTGAATGTCTGATAAATGTGCATTTGAGAATAAATTTTGGAGCACAAAAGATTGTGCGTTTTAATCGTACCACTTTCGTCTTCGTAGCTCTTCAACTTTTTCAGTTAAAAAAATAAGAGGTTTTACTTCTGGAAGGGCCCTCGTACTTAACTTTTTGGGGGGCGGGGATGGGGGAGGGGCTAGTTAAATCAGGTAGAATTGAATTCCATCAATTGTTACACATTTATTCGTTAAAATTATTTTAATTGTCGCTTTTTTTTTTTTTACATATCACCTAAACTACACATTTACCAATTTGTATTAAAAAAATCTGATGGCAAAATTGATGTTTAACGGTCCAAAAAAACTTAATGCAAAACTAATGCTCCGATTAAAAAAAATGTGGGCATTTTTTTTTTTAATCGGCAACAAAACAAAAAGATGAAGAAAATAAATAAATAAAATAAATATATAAAAATAAATGTTACCAAAGGCAAGATACGTTGCTTTTCTACCTACCTGGATAAATTTTTTTTTTTTTAAATTTTTATTTTAAATTATTTATTTACTTCAAAGTATTGTGGCATCCGTGGAGTTAGAAAGGAAAAAAAAAATACGGTTTTGTTAAAGCCGTTTGGACTTTCGATAATCGCTCAAAAATCGAAAATAAAATAAAATACTGGTAAATGGTAGAATATTACATTTTCGCATGATTGAAATTTATTGGATGGAGTTCTACCAGTATTTTGTTTAATTTCAAATCTTTGAGCTATTATCGAGCGTCCACATGGCTTTAACGAACTAGCCATTTTTTTCCGCTTTAATTCAATTTTTATTCACACTGCTTTCGGTTCTCCTGTAACAGATGTCTCCCTGATTCTTCTTTCGCTCTTTCATATGCCCCCTATTCCGAATTCGTAGCAGTGGGCCGATATTAGTGGACTTTTTTTCTACCAAAACAGTCATTAAATTTTTTTAAATGTTTAACATATTTAAAACTGATATAAATTCTTGCGCAAAAAAAAAAATAATTAAATTAAAGCAGAAGTTATTTTTCTTATCTTAAATTATTTAGTAAAAATTCCATTTACTTTATTGCTAAATTTAAAAAGCTATTTTTTTCAAAGTATTTTTAAGTTAAATTCAGTTTTTATGATATTTTTTAAATTAAATTGTTAATTTGCTATAATAACTTATTAAATTTAGTAATCAAGCAAAAAATGGAATTTTTACATGATTAAATATTTCGAAATATAAAACGATTTTTGTTTTAATTTATTTTTTTATTGTGCGATACTTTATATCAGGTTAAAAAACTGGTATAAATTATTAGCTTCAACAAAAAAAAACACATTAATAACGGTCGTTTTGGTAGAAAAAACAAATAAACTAAAAACAAAAGTCAGTCCACTGATATCGGCTAGCGACTACGAATTCGAAATATGAGCATGTGAGCGAGAAAAGGGGAAAGTAATTCAGGGAGACATCTCCCACAAGAGAACCCTACTTTCATTTCGAAGCGAATAAATGCTTTAAAATAAGCCCCTTATCCAGGGAGGTAGAAAACTATCTTATTTTTGCCTTTAGTAATATTTATTTGTTAATGTATAACGATTTTTCTCGACCCTTTTTGTTTTATTTCTGTTTAAAATAAAATGCCCATATATATTTTTTTAAAGAAATTTTGACCAGGGACGTTACTTTAAATTTGGGGCAGTCAAAAATCAATTCTGCGTTCATATATATATTTTTTTTAAACTATAAGCAAGGTGAAATGTAAGTTTTTCGGAAAGACGATATGTAATAGCTAAAAAAAAAAAAAAAATCACAGACAGAGAATGCCGAATGCGTTGTGAAAACCATTTAGTATCTATACATTAATACCGCAGTACCTTTTTAACGTTCGTGTGTCACGGTTTTCAGATAATAAATTATTCGATCGGGAGATCCTATTTATTAAAAAGGAGGATAGAATGTGATGACATACTACAAACATTAAATTATTAATATATAGATACGCCAATTTAATGTGCGTTGTATGTTATCACCTTCTATCCTCCTTTTTTAATAATTAGGATCTCCCGATCACTGAGGACATAATGAATAAAAATAAATAAATAAATAATAATAATAATAAAAAAAAAAAAAAAAAAAAAAAATGATATCATTTTTAGGCCGCACGTGAAAGTAAAATATACCTTCTTGGTCTTCTGGCAAGGATCCAAGATCTGTTCTGTCTAAAGAATGGTATAATGATATCGTGGATTTTCCGTTCGCGTTGTGTCACACATTCGTATTAAGAATATTAAAGATAAACCGTCAAAACCAGATATATTCTGGCACTACATTAATTAGATTATTTAGATAAATACTTTTTCAGATTTAACAAAAGGGCTACAATTATATCGCGAGGTCTCCATTCACGCTGAACGTCCACAGAATGCTCAACAGCAATATACTACACATGAAAGATGCCGCTGTGAAATTTCCACAGACCCCGTTAATTAAGACAACGATGTTAGAGTTGCAAAAAACTAACGTCGTCATCTTTTCGGACGGGGATATACATGCCATTGGGAATCGCTTGTGAATTTCATATTCCCATGAAACTTCCTCCTTTTGAGGAAGTCTGTTCAGCCGCCTAGAGTGAGTGCTGCTTAAGTACAGTACAAAAGTAGTATTAATAAGACAAGCAAACACTTTTTAACAGTTTATAAATTGGTAAATAAGCTTATTTCCAATATGGTGGCATGATTTATAAAGAAGAGGGACCTCCATTGTGAAACAAAATGAAAAAAAAAAATGGTGATATGTCTATGGGGTAACGTCTTTTAGCATATATATATATATATATATATATATATATATATATATATATATATATATATATATATATATATAAAAACTTTGTTACGAAAATACCAGAATTGGTTTGAGACGACGTTTCTTATAAAAATATCGTTTTAAATTATTTCTTTAAGTTACTTAAAAAACTTTTCTTTTCATTAGATCCGGTTCCGATTTCTATTATTTTTTAATTTTTTTAATTTTTATTTTCGTCTATCCAACGAAATCTAATGAAACATGTCGCCATTTGCAAAATAAGCCGATAATACTAGCATAATTATAAATTAACAAGCATATTTTTAATATTGTATACAGATACTCACGCCGGCTAGGGATTTTTATCCTGCCCCCCCCCCTCCAATTAACAAAGATTAGACCATTTCTGCAATGACCTGGTCCATGTTGATTTTGCGGTGAGTTTAGTTTTGTGCAGTTCTAGGAGGTCCACCCTGCCAGGCTTCGCCTTCTCTCTGAGAAGGGATTGGTTTGTTGCCAATCACCTGAGGCGCTCTTACTGGGAATGCCGACGGGACTGCTCAGGCACTTTTTGCAGGTTAGAGTGCCCTTTCTCAGCGGTGTTGACTTCTCAATCTGATCTTGGTGTCACAGTTCTTGCAATGGGAAAGAACTAAGTAATATACGGATACTTACCCGAATACAACCCAATCTCCGGTAACTTCCAAATAGAAAGCCATTCTTAACATGGGGAAGTCCGTGGGGATGGGGACACTACGCTTTGAATTAATTCTTTTGGCACAATCGCTTCGGCATTTTCTGGTTGCTTACATAATCTGCCGGAAAATAATGATGCGAGGTTGCCCGGCATTAAGTCGTATTCGGAGTAAGCACCCGTATAAAATGGATAATAACCTTCATAACACTAAATTAATTTCAACTCCAAAACATTCAGCATGTCATAATCTTTAAAAAACAGTATACTATTTACCTAAAACTAGCTTCCATAATGTCCGTGTTAGAAAATAACTCGCACTTAAAAGTGTCCTGTATCTCTACAAAGTCATCATTCATCCATGTATGGAGTATTCTTATCACATCTCGACTGATGTATCTACCACTAGTCTCTTCCCCATGAACGAGTCCAAAAAAAAAAAAAAAAAAAAAAAAAAAAAAAAGAAAGTCTCCAATCTGATAGATCCTGTACTGTTAACTAAGCTCCAACCTCTGTCCCATCGCCGCAGTGTTACATTCCCGTATCTGTTTTATAAGTATTTTAATAGGATGTGCTCTGATGAACTCATCGGCACTTGTACTTCCTTGACGTACATACCTTCGACAACCCAGTTTAGCAACAAAATCCCACCCCTTCACCGCAAGAATGTGACACTTGCATCTGTTGCTTACAGATTATTTAATGGTTCTTGCCCCACCGCAACGTTTAAATATCGTTCTACTGCTGCGGTACGTGTATCAGAAAGTGGCCATTAAAAATCATGATCAGAACTTTAATAATTCAACTTACTATCTTTCAAAGCTTATAACTACTTGAAAAATGTAATTCAAACCCTAATTTTATTTTCAATTAAAGGAGCAAAGACCAAAGTTTAAAAAAAAATAACAGTTTTTAATAGCAAATTATGCAATATTTTTTTTAAAGCGGTTTTCTTTAAAAAAAAAATATTAAAAAAATCAACATATTTTGACTCTTATAAATATATGTATATATATAAATGCCAAAAAATCACTTACTTAAAAAAATATGCTATTAAATGGGTAGTTCCATCCTTTATTGTTAAGAATTCATCCATATTTATATTTTAAATTCCATGTATTTTTGTTTTAAATAAAAGGATTTTTTAAGCGAGTATTGTAGGAAATCGCGTTTTCGCAACGTGTTTTGCGCGAAGCTGCTGCTGCTAAAATGAAATTTGTGAAGTACGGATTCGTCCAAGGGACATAAATAATGTCTCTTTTTATTGCGTGTGTTAACCAAAATTAGTATTTTTCATCCTCCGTAGTTAAAAAGGAAACGAACATTCACTTATAAGTTTTTCCCCCAGAACAAAAACTCCGTTTCGTCGATTTTTTTGATTTTTTTTTTTAACTCTTTTAATGAAATACACGAGTTTTTGACTGATATATTTTAATACTTCTTTATCGACTAATTTTTTTTTAAATATCTAAAAAAAGAAAACATTCAATGAAATAGAAATATTTGCCGTCAGCGTTTGGTATTTACTTGACGATGTAAGCATAACATAAGCTTTCATTAAAAAAAAAAAAAAGGTTTTACACTTTGGACTTTACAGGTAAATTTCCAAAAAACTATTCTTTTTTTGTTTTAAATTAGAATAGTTTCTTTATTGATATTTTATCTTCAATTTGTGATATATAAAACTTTGGCATATAAATGAATTATTAAAATTTTAATAGACATTTCAAAATGGGGGGGGGATTTGGAAAAATCGTTTCTTTAAAATATCATATTTGGTCTATTGGAAAGAGCATAAATTTTCACATTGACCCTAAAAATATCGTAAAAATTGAACCCATAGAAAAATTTTGATAGATTTTTAAAGTTTAAGAATTGAAAAATATTAACTTGTAAAATTCTATTGATTTTATTACGTAAAAAATGACTGCATGAAGGCACGCCGGCATTTTGTAAACACTGTTTTTTAAAAAATAAAAAAAAAATATTTCTATTATTTTTTCAAACAACTTTAATAGTTTATTTTGGGAGTATATTCCATACAGAAAATAAATAACCCACTTTAAAAAGAGAAATTACGAGTTTTTTTTTTTTTAAATATATTATTCGCAGTTTTCTGTTTGGGGTGTCAAAAATTCCTCCAAATTTCTGATACACTTAGCTGCGGCTAAACAGAGCAAAACATTAGACCCACTGCATAATCATTGTTCAGAGATGTATTGGTGATCTCTGTTTGTATTGTGTTCTGCAGTCCTGTACGTGCTGCCACAGTACTATGTGCACTACTCACATTTTCAGAGTTCTGTATTATCTAACTATTATGATGTTCCTAAGTTTTATGCATTCCCTAATTAGCTTAGTAGCCTCTGTCTATTAGTAACGGTTTATATGATGGTGGAGGAGGAGGAGGAATGGAGGGAGCAATAACAATAATAATAACAACAGAAGAAGTCGTCGTCCCTTGATACCGAAAATACTTTTACTCTAATAGCTTCTTCCCTTGGACTGCTAGACTTTGGAATTCCGTCCCTACTACTTGCTTCCCTGACTGTACTGGCATGCAAAAATTTAAATGTAATGTAAACCAACATCTTGCTCATCTCTTCAAACATGGTCTCAAATAGTTGCCCCTTACGCCAAGTGGCAACATGCCTTGTTTGGGCTCTGAAGATGAATAAACAAAAAAGTGTTTTATAATCCGTTATGTTTAAAAAACGGTTGACCGGCTTATATGAGCTTATATCCCAAGCAAACTCTCTCCTTGAAAACTAATAACAATAATAATTGAAAATTAAAAGGGAAATAAAAAGGAAACCATTTCTTGGGTGTAACATTGCTTACTAGTATTTCAACGATACTTATGTCAAAATATGCTCTGATGAACTTGTTGCACTTGTGCTCCCTCGACATACATATCGCCGACAAACCCGCTTTGCAACAAAATCACATCCCTTCACTATTGAGGTCCCTAAATGCCAGAAAGCTTTCTACTCTCATAGTTTCTTCCCTCCAACAGCTAGACTTCGGAATTCCCTTCCTACTACCTGCTTCCCTGACTGCACTGATATGCAGAAGTTTAAATGTAATGTAAACCAACATCTTGTTAATCTATCTCAAACACGGCCCCAAATAATAACTCTTTACGTCACAGTGGCGATATGCCTTGTTAGGTGTGAACGTAAGTAAAAATAAAAGGGTTTCTTTACAATTACATTAAAAACAAGTGAAGTATGCATGGTCCTCCGTAAGTGCACAGTGAACGAGGCATTAAAAATGACTTAGTTCAGCGTTCAGCATTTGCCCCACCCCCCTCCATTTAGCCCCAAAAGTCCCCAGGGGACATCAAATGCTGGTGAAAATGAACAAACGGTGCAGTTTTAGGCCTTAACATATGTAAATTTGAGTTCTGCATCATGCAAAAAAAGAAATGACTAAGTTCATCATTTGCCCCCCACCTCCCATTTAGCCCCAAAAGTCCCCAAAAGCCGTAACATATTTAAATTTGAGTTCAGCACCATGCAAAACTGCTAAATAGACATACACAGAAAATCTTGGACAAACATGAGCCCCTTAAGTTATCGCGAAGTATAGACAAACAAAATTATATAAAAATCAGTTAGTTACAACTTTTCAGAAAGTTTTATAAAATCCAAGACATCAATTATTTTTTTTTTTTTAATAAGCACAAAAGTGTCAATTTTAGTAATTTTAACCCGACAGGCACCCCCCGGGGGGGGGGGGGGGAACCAGATTTTCCCCGGAAAATCCGCTCTGTTACTTTTTTATTCATATCATGTTTTATGTTTGTACAAAATTTCAAAAAATTCCAAGGCGTACTTATTGATAAAAGTGCGGACAGACGAACGGACAAGGGTGAATTTACAGGTCCAGAGGTCCACCCTCCTTTTGTCGGGGGACCAATAATAAAACGCAGACATTTGTCAAAAAATATATAAAATATATATAAAATATATATAAAAAATATATAAAATATATATAAAATATATATAAAAAATATACAAAATATATCGCTACAAATTAAGAAAGAAAAAGAAAAAAATCCTACAAACTCTTTCATTAATTCACTCTTAATCCCATTTGGGATTGCTTTTTGGCCTTCTGGCCAAGATCAAATCACAAAGTGTAGTATCTGTTCCGGTAGATACTGCAATCAAAGATCATATTTGGGGATGACCCCACATATAAGACCATTGCTCTTGTAGTAATCAGTTATTAGTCAATGTAGGGGAAACCCTTCATACCAATTGTCACCATCCAATTCCCCATCGGGGGAGCTGATCCCCCTCCCCTTTACTCTCCACATTAAAAAACCGTCTTGTGCTAAATTTGCTCAGTGGGGAAGCAAATAAATACAAACTCTGTTCCTATTTACTATGCCTCCCCACGGGACAGAGTTAGACACCAGGGTCGTTTTTTAACGTGGAGAAAAGGAACAAAAATAAAAAATTGTCTCAGTCGTGAAGGATTTCTAAACTCTGTTATTAATTCACTGATTGTGCCTAGTCACTTTTGTCCGGGAGTAATAAGTAAAGTATTCACTTTAGCATGGCTGCCGTAAATTGCGAACCGAACCGCCGGTTCGGCGAACCGGTGTTAAAAAATCCCCAATTATTTTAGGCCGTATAGCTTTTATCTTAGTGTTATGTTTATCAAAAAACACATTGAATTTATCACGTGTTTGTTATTTTGTAATAAATTATATTTGATTAAGGTATTTAAAAATATTTAAAAAAAAAAGTATTCCAATTATAAAACCAGCAATTGTAGTTTTATTTGTTAATAATTAAACAATTGTTGAAAATTAATTACCCCCCCCCCTCGCAAGAACAAACAATAAAATCAACAAAAACAAAATCCAGATTACAATATAATTTGATGCGGTAGCCTTGAGGAAGTGGATATTTTCTTTTTCACCTTTATTGGATGTAAATAGTTTACAAAACTTTCATTAAATGAGGATTTGCTAAACATTTTAAAGCCAGAAATAACTTTCTATTATCCGACAGTTTAAATGCTTCCAAATTGTGTTGAAATTTCAAACGGTTACGCAGTAATTCATTTTTTATTTTTATTTTTGCTTTAACAAAATATTAAAATGGCTGACAAAGTTTACAAAAAAATGAAATGCACTACGGTGGATTTAGTTTCGTAATACATTTGTTTTAATAGTATTGAAAAGATGTTGTCTTATTGCTTTTTTATTTTATTAAATAATCGATAAGTCGTAAATCAATAACAATGTGTCGGTCACGTAGATGCGAGAATCACACACACACACACACACACACACACACACACACACACACACACACACACACACACACACACACACAGTAGAAGTTTTCGCAAAATTCTATTAATCTAGAAAAGCGTACTTTAAAAAGTTCAACCTGGTCAGTTATTACTGTTAGAAAAGGTATGAACTCCGAATGCCCCATCTGATTGTTTTGCAATAATGAATATTTTAATAATCGCAACTAATTCAAAACATCCTAAAACAAGCATTAAAAAGTATGCATAAAATAATAATAATAAAAAGAAGAAAAAGAACTGGAACCTTGGAGAGGCTTATTGGCACCCAAATTCCAGTGATGACCAATGATCGCTGCCAATGAAAAATCAATGGTAAGCGGTTGCTGCGATAACGCAAATTCATTTTCAAAGGTTATCGAAAGAGGTGGAGAGTACTGGAAATCTGGGGAGACTTGTTGTCACTCAGACTCCAGAGAACACCAAGTTGTTCTTAAAAAGAAATCTTTGATGGCCTGTGTAGTTACTCCTAGTGAATAAATAAATAAATAAATAAATAAATAATAATAATAATAATAATAATAATAATAATAATAATATATTTATTGTTTATAATAATAATATATTTATTGTTTATAATAATAATAATAATAATAATAATAATAATAATAATAATAATATATTTATTGTTTATAATAATAATAATAATAATAATAATAATAATGTGTGTAGTATATTTATTTATACAAACATTATTGGCTACATATGTGCATACATGTTTCTGATGTGACCCTTTTCAGAGAAACAGCAGATACATGTACGCACATATGTAGCCAATAATGTTTGTATAAATAAATATACTGTAATTATGCTGGGTTTGTCCATCGAGCACTTTTTGATAAACAAAAGAATTTCAGTGGATTTACATCTAGGAAACTAAAAATATATTATCATCATCATCATCATCACACACACACGAATTATTATTATTATTATTAATAATAATAATAATAATAATAATAATAATAATAATAATAAATTTGGTTCTAGCGAGCGGCACCTAGTGGTTGGAATTTAAGATTTTTATCCCCCTCCCCTTCTTTAGAGTGAAACCCCTCCATTCCCTCTCGCGTTCGGAGTATTCCGAGTATTTTCCCCTTTCCGCTCTCAAAACCAATTCCCTGCGCTCTTCCTAACGTTATCCAGAATTGCAGCTCTTCTTCTCCTTCTTCCATCAGCCGCACATATTCGGAATTTTCATTTTCCAGTAGTTTTTCCAGAAAGAAAGAGAAGCGAGAGAGACGCTGTCGTCGTTCCAAGCAATAAGGGGACATTTCGTGTCATCTGTTATTTTAACAGTACGGACGGATATACGACACACACGCACGCACTCCAAAACCACCGTGCGTGTGTGTGAGGGAGATGTTAAACTCTCGTTTTTTTTTTTTTCTTTTTAGTTAATTCCTGTGACTCCGATCCTGGTTCGATTCTTTTTAAATACTATATAATATATTTTTAAAAATATTTTCTTAAAAAATGCGTTTAGTGCATCCTTCAAAAGGGGCCATAAAAGAAATTGTCAATACGAATTTCTAGTGCTGTCATCTATCAACGAAAGAAAAAAAAAAGGCTGCGTTTCGAAGAGACATCGCGCACTGAGAGGGAGAGACATCGCTACTGACAGTCCGGCTGCTGCTAACTACAACTGCTGCTGCGTGGCCATCATCATCATCATCATCATTATTATCATCATCATCATCCAACCATCCATCCAATACTGCTCCTCCTGTGGTCTCTGCCCTCTCCCTCTCTCGTCAGATATATATATATCCCTCCCCCTCTGTTTCTGTCTCTCTTTTTTTTCCGCCCTCTTCTTCTTCATCTTCGTCGATGCGCTCGCTTTCTGAATAGAGAAGTACGATGAGCAATTAAGGGGAGCGTTCTGATTGGCTAATAAAGCTGACATCTATGCATGTCAATTATAACAAGGCAGTTCTCCTCCGTTATTATTAAGCAACATCACATGTTGACGGCGGCTTGGTTTATTATTGTTGCTGAACTTGCCAATGTTCCCTACTCATGCTTACAGGGAGTACACTTTCCATGGATTTACTCTTATTGGTGGTAGCCGCGATGTTGTTTTCGGTTATTGGCGCTTCCTCGTTGCACGATGACGCCGATATGTGGAGGAACATCTCAAGTAAGTCCGAAAAAAAAAAAAAAAAAAAAATGACCCCCCCCCACCTCAAAATTTTTTTTTAATAATAATAATAATAATAATAATAATAAAAAAGTAAAAAAAAAAATTCGTTTTGACCACTCTTTTAGTTTAGTGAACAACTTTAGTAGATTTTGATCCAAGTTTGTGTGAATTGACAAAATAACAAAAATATGTAAAAAAAACAAAAACAAATTTTTTTTTTTTAAAGAATTTCACTTTATTTTTAAAATATCGAATTTAAAAACAACAACAAAATGTTATCCTGCTTATTTCCAAGAAAAAACAAACAAACTAATACTTCTCTATTATTTTGATTATTCCGATTATTGTTGTCATTTTGGTTGTTATTTTCACAACGTTTCTGCCGATGTAACCCCCCCCCTCTATCTTTGTCAGGTGCATCTTTTTGAACTTGGGAAGCGAACTCAAATAATGCAAATTACCAATCCTCATGTAAAAAGCGAAATTCCAAAACATAACATGCTTCTGTTATCATGGGAAATACCTTTCGTAACAAGGAAATGGTGTTAGTAGTAGATTATTCGAGTTATTTCATATTCTTTGTCTTTTTAAAACAAAGATAATGTCACGATTAAAATGCGATTCACCCCCTCCCCACCTCACATATATAAAAAGGGACATTATGTAATATTTTACTCTCGTGGGGAGGTAAGTAAATGAGGACCACCACCAACAACAACAAAAGACGGCCGCACTTTTCCGCTGTGCGCTTTCTCTCCTTTCCACGCGCGATAATTTCTGCGCACCTCTCGTTTATTTCGTGGCGTCGAGTCGTTTTTCCCAATTCCCCGCGTCCATAAATAAAAGACACCCACATTCTTTTTCTTCCTTATCGGTAATTGCACATTTCTCCAATTTCACAGACAGTTAGTTTTCAAAGATCTCTGTAAAATATTATTGGAGATGGGGATGCGTTATTGAAACGGCTAGCATCATCATCTCACACGCTGGAAGCGTAAAAGTGTACAACAGACATGTTCTCTCACACACACACACACACACACACACACACACACACACACACAGAGAGTTAAAGTTCACATAATTTTAAATTTATCAGTTTATATTTTTCTTTAATTAGAAATCTACTGTATCTTTTTCTGTAGTTCTAAGATTTATCTCAATTGATTTTTAAGATTAGAAAAGCGATTTGTATTTCTTTGGCAATTTTTTTTTTTTTTTTTAGATAACACACTCGCACACACACATAATATTGTTATCCATAGACACGTGTTTTTTTTTTTTGTTTGTTTTTTTTTAACACTTCGGTGTAACTAGACACGGCGAACCCTGAACTTTTGTGGTATATACATGTATAATTGATATAAGTTTGTGCTTTTTGTGCAAGAGAAATGGCCAGGTTACTACTTATTTTTTTTATATATATATTTTATTACAAATAGCATCAATTGAATCGGCCATCGATACCTGCAGTTTCATCGAAATATTGTCAATCTCGCCAAAAGTAGTTATCAGTGCGATGAAAGGCTACCTTTCGGTTGAAAAACTGATACATTTGGTATTTTTCCCTTCAGCAATGGAATTTGTAGTATTTCTTTGAAACCGCAGGTATAGATGGTCGATCGAATTAATGCTTTTATTTACCCTCTTTACCGGGAGGTTAGACACAATGTCAAATGTGGGTTTGATGAAAGCGTTTGTGTGGAACAAACTGGATTCGAACTTCGTACATGAAGGTTTTCGATCCGTGTCGTTAATAGCCACCGTTCGTATAATTAATGTATAGTGTTATTTGTAGTAGTAGCAGTAGTAATAATAATAATACACACACACACACACACACAACTGAACCCTTCTGTCATAAAATACATCGCAAGTGGCACGCGATTTGTTGTCTTAGTAATTTGTTCTTTTTTGTTTTTTTTTCTTTCTTACCTGGCATCAGTATTTAGGCTATATTTTAGTAGAGTTGTATATGGGTCTGCTCTGTTCAGTCGCCCTTTCTTTCTTAGCTTCATCCCACTGAGGAATACCGAGGGAGCTGATCACGTCAAAATGTGAAACTGTTCAGAGTGACCCACCTCCCCTTTTGGGGGGGGGTAAGGAACTGAACCCCCTCACATTAAATTGATCACATCAAGTATTTGTGTGACGAAGAATTATTCCCCATCCAGGTGAAAGAAAAACCAGAATATTATTTTTAACCCATACTTTTCTGTTTTAGTAAACATGTTTATAAGTTCCGAAAAGTACAGTTTCTACAGTATTTTTATTTCAAGGATTTGATGGAACAAATATTCTGGTTGAAATTGTCATTTTTTTTTTTCTTTCCTTGCATGATGACGGTCTGGCATGACCGTGCCATAAACGAGGCAGAGGAGGCACTAGGCAGAAGAAACGTGTTTTAGTCGATATTCTTCGATTATTGCAAAAAAACAACAGAAAAACGAATATTTAATCTATATAAATAAAATAGTAGATGTATGTATGTATGTATGTATGTATGTATGTGTCTGTGTGTACTGTATCTGTGAAAATATTTAACCGATAAACTCTTAAACTACTGGTCACATAACAGTGAAATTAACAGGAAGTAGAATACACCTAGAATGGTTTATAACAAGTAAAATTGTTGTTTGAATTGATGAATAACACGCACAGAAATATGTCTGCAAGTTGACATACAAAATGTTCATTTCAACTTGCCGACATATTTCTATTACTTTTGCGCATGCGCAAATTCATTCCTAGTTTGAAGTGTTTTAATTGTAAATATTTCATATTTGTCGAAAGATCAACATAGAATGTTTTTATTTCGATTCTAACTAATAGCGCTCGAGTAATTAAAAAAAAAACTTTTTAAATCAGTGTAATATATTAGGTACAATATAATATTCAATAGAGAATTGGCTCTGTAAAAATAAAGACAAAATCTACATGAATTAAAATATATTTAACCGTCGCCCCTCTTCTCGTTAGTTACTAAAATAAATCAATAAATATTTTTATTGTCAACATATTCGGTTAGAAACTTTAAAAGATATGGATATTTAAAAAAAAAATAATAATCGGGTTTGTATTACTGTACACATAGATTCGAAAAAGTTGTCAAAAACAAAACAAATATATAGCAAATAAATGTTATCAAAGGCAAGATAAGTTACTTTTCTATCTAACTGGATATAATTTTCGTATTTTTATTCAATGTAACATGTTTATTCAGCTCGAAAAGCATACAGTGTTTACCGATGTATTGGAAAATTCAAAATGGCGCCCGACTCTCTCTTTAACACGATAAGTTCAGTAAAAGGTATTATAAATAATAAACTAGACAAAATACTGTTAGAAATTCGCTCAATATATATTACCATGACATAAGTTGACCTATATTCGGTGTTTTTTTTTAATAGTATTTTGTCTAGTTTATTATTTATAACACCTTTTCCCAAACTTACCATGTTAAACAAAGTGTCGGGCGCCATTTTGAATTTTCCAATACATCGGTAAAAACTGCATGTTTTTCGAGCTGAATAAACATGTTACATTGAATAAAAACACAAAAAATGTATCCAGTTTGGTAGAAAAGTAACTTGCCTTTGATAATATTTATTTGTTATATATTTGTTTTTTGACAACTTTTTCGAATCTGTGTACAGTAATACAAACCCAAATAATCTCTTTACTTAATGGTTATTGTCTTGTGTTGTGCGAGTTTTCTCGTGGTTTTTATATTATAATTTAGTTTTGTATACAAAAGTCAGAAATAAAAGAAAAAACGTTTAAACATGTTTTTAGTTTATTTTCTTTTTAGATCATTATTTATTTACTTGCTTCCTTATGAGGACAGGCACAAGGTTAGTTTTTACTGTTGGGGAAAATTCAAAAAAAGGGCGCTCTCTGGATTAACGCAAAAATAAAAATTGTCTCCTTCATTAACCAAAGACAGCAAAGATGAAGTATGATATCAGAACAGATACTACACTTTGCTTTATTCATTTTCAAAATATATGAAAATAATGTGGGGGAAGTGTGTGTAGAGAGGTCATCGATCATCACCCTCCTAGCCAAGCTCAGTGACCAATTAATGAACAAGAGTATTAAAAGGCGATCTAGATTTCTATTTTCTAAATCTTTTCAAAAATGTTAATATTATTTAAACGAAATGAGGGCAAGTCAGACACAAGGTTGGGTTTTAATGAGAAAAAATTCAGCTCCACAGGCAAGGAAACTCGGGATTGACGCAAAAAAAAAAAAAATGTCTCGGTCTAGAAGGACTTCTATGACATGACAGAAACATCAAATAGGTGCTTGAACGAAATGTTGACATTTAAAATTGATTTTGGTAAATTTAAACAAAACAACGTATTTTTATTTGTTTTTATATTTGATTAATAAAAATAACCTTTCAATTGATGTAGATAAAAAATAAGCGAATTTCCTAAAAAATAAAATTAATACTTTTTTATATTGTTGTGAACACTTTTATTATTCACGTTGTTCATTTTTTTTAATTGTCTACCTGGGTGTACTGACTTAAAATTAAACGTTTACTATCATAAAAAAAAAAAAAAAAAAGACACGGCACTTATGCAGAATACGGACCGTTCTGAAATAATAACGTTATTATTTAGAAATTCCTTAAAACGGAGGAGGGATAAAAAAAAAAAAAAAAGACTATTCTGCACTTTCCTTTAACAATTTAATAAACTAAAGATACCGTCAATTTTGAAAATACAATCTAAAAAAAAAAAAAAAAAAAAAAAAAACATATACAGGTAAAGTATCAAAATCACTTTACGCTGAATATGCGACTTTTCCACGCTTTTAAAATTTTTTTTTTTACTGGTGTGTATATAAACATCTACCTTTTTAAGCACTTTAATCGACCCTTGCCCTTTTTACGATGTAAGAATTGTACACTTTAATGATATTTGTTTATATAAGAAATTGTGAAACAAGATCGATTTCATCGAAACGTATTTTCCCCAATACATAACATTATTGGACTTGGCTTTGTTGTACAAGCGAAACACAACCAAAGGATAACTCACCGACCGACTTCTTCGTTACCTTGTGATACGCGGCATCCTCTAGTTTCGATTAATACGAATACGTTTTATTTATTACTTTAACCACGGAATGATTACTTACCTGGCACAGGCCAGGATATTTTTGCCTTCTTCCAGAGTGCCCCTTTTTGGGGAGCTGGATTTCCTACCCACATTAAAAACGACCTTGTGTCACATTTTGCTTTCGTGGGGAAGCAAATAAATACAAGGAATGTAAAATGTTTAATTATCACAAAAAGATACAAATGCCCCCCCCCTTAATTACATTTTGTTATGACACTTGCTTTTAGCAGGTGCTTTACTTTTGGCTTTGTTGAAAAACAAATCGTAACACGGAATTAGATTGAATATTATTGTTAAAACTCTAAATTCTTTAAACGATAACAGGGTTCTATTATTATTATAGTTAAAAAAAATTAATTATATACATTAAAAAACAAAAGGTACATAATAAAACGGTAAAAACTTAGTCTTTTTTTAATCATGATCATGCGAGGCGTGCGCCAAATGGAATGTTAAAAACACGATTTTTTTTCTTTTTTGATGAACGAAAAAAGGATGAAGAAGGAAAAATGCAACCCCGAAACCATTTTCTCTGTGCAAGTCTTTGTGTGCGTGTGTTTGTGTGTGTGCGTTTACCGTCTCTGAAAATTCGATGACAAGAAAAGGAAGGAGAAAAATGTTGGAAAAGTGCATTACTTTTTATTTCTTCTCCTCCCACCTCTCTCTCTTCTCTGTGTCACACACACAATTTCTCTTTTCTCTCTCGTCCTCTCTATATCGCCACCTCGCTCTAACACTCGTTTCTCTGAATTAATTCTTTCTTTATAATACTTTCTGTGTTGCTCGCTTGTACTCTTTCTCTTTCTTTGCTGCCCCCCTCTGTCTCTCTCGTACTCTATATTACTCGCTCGTAATCGTTATTTCTCTCTTTCTCTTTCGTACTTTCTCATACCTTCTCTCTCTCTCTCTCATATATATATATATATATATATATATATATATATATATATATGTACTTTTTATTTATTACTTTGATATTGAGCACTCTTGCATTAACATCGTTAAAACTTTATCGGTTGCTTTCAATGCTTTACATCTGAAAAAATATTAACCTGGAATAATATAATAATATATCGTACTTTATTTCTCTCTCTCTCTCTCTCGTTATTTTTTCCACTCTTTCTTTCATATTCTTTATTTCTCTCTTTCTCTCCCCCCTGCCTTTGTAACTTCTATCTCTCTCGATGCTACTTTGGCAATGCGATTTTGTGCACGCACCGGCCTTGTTGAAACTGCTATGCCATCCACTGGCTATGAAATATGTTATAAAAATGACATTTTAACTAATTCCTTCCCTTCCTCCTCACTATTATTTCAACAATGGCACCAACGAAGAGATCTCTTCTTCCTTAAACTATATATCGCATATTTTACTTATCAAAAAAAAAAAAAAAAAAAAATTTTTTTCAGTATTTTCAAACATATCATAATCCCGAAAAATCTAAATAATAAAAAATCCGTTGATCATTTTTCCTTTTTTTTCCAATATCTTTATTTACTGCACTTATCTATTGTCTCTATTTTCATTTCATGAAAGCCCGTTCTTCATCCTTTCTCTCTTCCACATCAGCATCATCACCGTGTATTCATCTTACGATTAATTATCCAGTATCTCTTCTTTCGCATAACTTACTCAAACCTCAAATCCGACATCATTCTTATTTTGCTTTCAGAAACAAAGCAGCTTCATTTCCGAATGAATTAAATATTCATTTTTTCACGACCCCCTCCCTTTCGCCTTGTTGTCTACAGTTTGAGTTTTAGATTATTTTTGAGCCATTTTAAAATAAATAATAAACTACCTTTCAACGGCTCTTCTTCGCTCGCACGCGCATATCCTTAATTTTTAATAATCATTATCAATGCGTTGCAACAATATAATAATAATAATAATAATAATAATAATAATTCCCTCATACAAAGAAACGATCTACTAAACAATAGGTTTTACTTTTAAAAGTTCAAGTTAGTTTATTTATTTGATCAATATATTTCATTAAAATTTTTTAAATTTCTAAGTAAAATTTGTGTGACTACTTCTCGCGCTTCTGTGTGTGTGTGTGTGTGTGTGTGTGCTTACTGCCTTCGCTTCGACGTGACTTGTACATCATTATTTTGTATATTTACTATGAATCGAATATTTATTGAAAAAAAAAACGTAATAACGTACAAAACGAATTTTTAAAAATCCAGTTAAAAAAAATCTAATCATGAAATTGAATCCGCCATAATGCATTTTGGGTTTTTCGTAAACAAGTCAGCCATTTTAATCTTTTGTTAATTGTTAAATTAAAAATGAGGGGGGGGATTACTTTGTGATCCTTCAAAATTTGAAAAGAATTTGGAAACATTTAAACTGTCGAGTAAAAACCCCATTTAAACTGGTTTTAAAATTTCATAACCAATCCTCATTAAAATATTGAAAGTTTTGGAAGATGCCAAATAATTTTATGAATTCATATTAAAATAGCAAATACCTTTTATTATTAAACAGAATTAGTTATAATTATTATAATTGGATCGAATTAATGATAATTCGATCCCATTTAAATTATACAATAATCCGGTGTGTATATATATATATATATATATATATATATATATGTATATATATATATATATATATATATATATATATAGATAATGATGAGGGGGTTCGAAAGAAAAATGAATGTTAAAAAAATGGATTCCCGGGCAACTCCGTGTATGTGTAGTTATCTATATCGTTGTCCAGGTAATAGTCGGTTTTTATGTGGTTTATGTCGGTTGTAAATCGTTGATTTCGAGAAATGGACTAAAATAAGAATCGAACGTGATCAAAGTATTTCTTCTTCCTTCTCTCCATTCATTTGTATTGAGTCGAATGTTGTTGTAGCAACAGCCATCTCTACAGTGCATCATCGTTGTCTTCCTTAATTATTAAAAAGCTTGTGACTCATATATTTTTTTGAAGTCGTGCCGATTAAAATCGCTATACACACAGCAGCGTTAAAACCTGTTCGTTAACAAGACCGCGCGCTCAAAGACAAAACCCGAATCGCCAACAACAAGAAAAGAAAAAAATGTTTTAAATACGTGCGCAACTGTGTCATCCTGTAGCGGTAAACAGACAGTAAAGAAAAGAAAAAAAAAAAGCAGTGTTAATTCTTAACCCCGGTAAAAGATGCGGTTATATTAATATGGTTAGCGAGTTAGTTACAAATATGTATTGTAACTCATATATATATATATTAGTAACGAACTAGCAATAACAGTAATACTCGTATATAACCGCATCTTTTTACCGGAGTTAAGAATTAACACTGCTTTTTTTTTCTTTCTTTGTTACTGTCTGTTTACCGTTTAGTGTGGGTATTGTAAGGAGCTCTACTGGCGCATTGAGCATTTTTGAAAAAATATTGGCTTTTAGTTCGTGTTAACAATATACTTCAACATAATCATTTAATATATCATGTTAAAATATAGTGTTTGAATTATTCGGACTACTATTCTCATCTTGGTGCGTATTTTCACAACGTTTCGGCCGATGTAACCTCTCCCATCTGAAGAAAGTTGATTACCTCTGAAATGTTGTGAACATGGCAACTAACGTATTATAATCGAGGGCCTTCAGTTACTACCCCCCCCCCCGCGAAAAAAAAAAGACGAAATTCTACTTTTCTAGGCGATTATGTTTGAAAACACCGAAAAATTAAAATAATAATAATTATAATAATAGTAATTTTAGAATTTAGAGTGTGGGATTATTTTCATATATAAATTAAACATAAACTAATCGCCCACTTTCCGACCAGATAGCGTTCCGACGATATATAATTGTTTTAGTTAAATCTTAACTAATCATGTTCTTTTTTTTTTTCTAAGGTGGCTGTTGCCATTTGAACTTAGGGTTAGTAGTGGTAGAGTTAAAGGTGTGTGTGTGTGTGTTTTCGGGGTGGGGAGGAGGTGCTGTTAATCACCCTTAAAAGTAGAATTTATTACTACAACAAAGATTATTAATCCGAATAATACATAAAAATGTAACACATTTTCGATATGTATTTGTAACAATAAATAAATATTAACTTTTTCAAACATTTTAATTGGTGGATGATGATATGAGTATATTTACAGTAGATACGAATAGATAGAATTTGTGGATATTAAGTAATATAAAATAAATAAAGTTCTTCTGGCTTCTAACGTGTAAAGATAAATGCTGTACATACATGGGTAGCTCTTTTTTTTGGTATTAATTTGAATTAGAAGAAATGGTTCGTGCTAAGGTTAAATTCAGTATTAATGTGTATTCATGTAAATAAATAATAATGAAAATAATTTCTGATGAGAATTAAAGTTTAAATGGTCAAGATTCGGATGTTACGGGTCTATTTGTTGTTCCTCAACCAAAGAAAATCAATATTTGTCGGCGGCGCCACTATTGTATCATTTTTACGCGTCCACTTTCACTTGAAACACCTAATAAAATTGAACAGTAAAACTTCTCTTCTTCCGAGAATAAATTCCTCATAAACATTGATTTAAAATATAAAAATTTTGTCTGACGATTGTAACGCTTTGTGCGTTTTTTTTTTTATTATAATGAAAACCGGTAATTTCATTCACCCTGGAGAATTTTATTGACATTTTGTCTGAAAACTTTCGACTTAAGAAAAAAAAATTAAATAAAATTAAGATTAATTAAAAAAAATAAAATTAAAAAATAGCGGATGTTAAGATGTGTCCATTAAAACCACGCTACGAAAATGTTATTTCAAAGCTAAAACGTGACCGACCTATGGACTGGCTGAGTTTCTAGAGATAGATGAACGTATCTAAATAAATGCTATTTCAAATGTTGCTTTTCGACAGTCTGTCATGCTCATGCTTACGTTTTATAAATAACATTTATGTCAGTCTGTCATGCCAGGTTTTGGACGCAATGCCAAAAAAATCAAGTTGAAGAAAGACATCGAATTGTCCTTACTGACATGTCTCCTCATGAGGGCAAAAAATTAGACAATGTCAGTTTTCGTAGCCCCTTCCAAAACGGACATTCTGGATTTGAGAAAAATAAAATGTAAAAATTTCCTCGTCACGAAGAATTTCTTGAACGAGGATAAACACATGCACCACACTTTGATCATCGAATTGTCTGTCACTCTTGTGTATAAAGGACGAGTTCAATTTCGCTTAGATTAAAATTTTATATTTTCTTTTAAAATCGCTGTAATCAAACCGTTACCACTGCTAAGTGCTGCTCGTGTTACTGCGTATATTTCTCGCCTTTGTGCGACTTGCACGTTTTTTGTTTTGTTTTTTAATTTACTATCAATCGATTAATTATGAAACAAAAAAAATGCAATAGTATGAAATAAAACAAATTAAAAAAAACCCCCAAAAAACTTACTTTAAAGAAATAATTCAATTGCGAAATGAAATCTACCTGAATGTATTTTGGGTTCTCTGAGAAAAAAAAAAATCAAGCCATTTTTATCCTTTTAATAGTTAAAAATAAAAAAAAGCTTTAAAAATTACTTTTTAATCTTTCGAAATTTGAAAAGAATTTGGAAGCATTTAAATTGTCGAATAGTTTGGCTTTAAAATTCTTAGCAAATTTTCATGTATTGAAAGTTTTTGAAGCCATTCACCCGTTAATGTTATAAATAAATATTAAAGCACCAGCACCACTGTCACTGTGGTTATCAAATTAGTAATTGAACCAAACGATGCTGATGCTGTAGTAACTAAATTTAATTTTCATTACGGTATTATAAAAAAAAAAAAAATTAATAATTTCGTAAAACGAAATGGTATGGTTACCATACTATGGTAAAAGGTAAAAAAAAAAAAAAGTGATTGAAAAATAAGACTAAAAAGACTCCCGGACAACGCCAGGTAGATACACATAGTTGATAAGCTCATCTGATTTAAAAAAAAATCAGTTTAATAAAATGTAAGAATGAAATTAAGCGAAAGACTCACGAAATAAATTACATTTTTATGTATTTTTTTTTCTTTACCAATCTAATTCAAGAAATTACGCACACACACACACACACACACACGTATATATGCATGTGTGTGTGTCCCCGACACATGTATACTGTTCTAGTCAATTATTTATTCCCTTGCAATTTCTACTTTGTCTTTGAGCATCTCTGAAAAAGAAAAAAAGTCATGTCTTTTGGAGGCGACTGGCACAGTTTTTCATTGTTTCGAAAAGAAAAAATGAAATCACGAAATCACCTTTAATTTACCCTCAAGAGTTGCGAGTATGAAATTAAAATAAATTTTTCTGACGCCAACTTTGTTTTTATTTTATTAAAAAATTTTTTTTTCCAGAATTAGTTTCTGTAATAAAAAATAAAATCAATAAATAAATGTTTTTTTTTTTTTTTTTTTTTTTTTTTCAACATTACTGCAGTTTTAATTTTTTCTATTTTCCATAACTCTTTCATCTGTCAATTCATATCGTTAAATACTTTCTAATGGTGAGAATACACAGCTTTGGTTGCCTCGATACAAAGTCACGTTTCCATATAATTTTATTAAAAACGCAGCAAAACAAAACTAAAAACTGTATTAGTGATAACACCTAGAGTATATTGATAGACTGGGTGGAAGAAGCCCTATAGGAAAATGAAAAATAATAATATTGACATAAAAATATTGGTTTTAGTTTTACCGTATTTTATTTTAAATCCAATAAATATTCGATTAATAGTAAATTAAAAAAAAAAGTACTTGTGCAGTTTGCGAACCAAGCTGAAATAATAACGTTATTTAGAAAGAAAGCCATTCTTAACATGGGATTTTTTAAAAAAACTATTCAGTATTATAACCTAACAGTTAAATTATAAACAAGATATCATAAAAAATAAACAAATAAAACGAATTTAACTTGAAAATCATATCTAAAAAAAATTACCAACAAGCACTTAAAAATAATCAATGTCTCGAGAAAAAAAAAACATTTTTTTATTTTATAATTTTATTAATAATAAAAAAGAAGTCCCTTTTAAAATGGATTCTTCGTGCATCCAAAATTTCATATCGACTCAAAAGTCTAATGTGATAATTTTATTTGCAATAATTTTCATATTTAATTATTTGGTCAGTATAGTATAATAATTCGAATTATTAAAGGCATTTTTCCCCAAAATAAATAAATAAATAATAATAATAATCCAACAGCCGTTGCCAGTGAGTGAACAGTTGTTGCGATAACGCAAAATGATTTACAACGTTTATCGGAAGAGACGAAGATCGCAGGAAATCTGGAGAGACTTGTTACATAGGGAACACTTGTTATTGCCAGTGAGCAATCACGGATGATGAATCGTATGAAAACTAGTGAACTACTACTACTACTACTACTACTACTAGTAAAAGTAATGATAATAGAAGTACCAGAAATACTACTACTACTACTAATAATAATAATAATAATTTCGCCTATTAATTAAATGCTTATGTATAGAGAAAATCAGTTTGAACGTGTGTATAATAATAATGATCAACAACATATTGTCAGAATAATAAAAAAAAATATCCTTTAATTTTTCTTGTCTGCGAAAATTGACAAGTGAATAGGAGTATCATTTTGGAACCGTCAGAAACTAATCATCTTTGCAATAACGGCTAAAAGTTATTAGTTTTAATATCAAAAACATTATAATCCATCCAATTTTAGAAGTTCATGGGAAAATATATGATTTTTTTTTTAGGCCACATATGAAGAGGACATTAGCCTCTGCTTCCTGCTCGAAACTTGATTATTTTTGTTAATTACTTTTTTAGATGATAAAAAAAAAAAATCGATACGGCATCTTGGCTGCAAGTGATTCTCTGGGAGAGAAGCAAGGGAAAATAAAAGTACGTGTTTAGCAGATATGCACGTCCGCTGTGCCCCCACCCCCCAATCTCCATTGCACAGTACTACACAACGTTTGGATTTAGTTAATTTTGTGTGTAGGCCGCCCGACATTGCCTGGTCGTAAAATACGTATAAATATTATATTTTAATTCATACAGAAACTGAGACATGTGCATAGTTTTTTTCTAAACAGTTCATTTCTTATAAGTAAAAAAAAAAAAAAAATAAATAAATAAATAAAATAACCGAGCTGAAATCAAAAGCAAAAACTAAGACAGTGAATCAAGTACGATAACTATTACACTAGCATGACACGTATTTAAAGGTGTTTTCAAATGTATTTATTCTTAACACTAGTATTCTGTTATGTGAACGATTCACGCATGCGCATTCGTAAAACAGTTAACAAATAGATAAAATCGATAACTCCCACATACCAAATTTAAAATTTTGACCCCTTAGCAGTCCTTTTTTTTCCGGATGAAAACGAATTCAAAAGTATTTTTTTACATGTCTGAATACCCTACATACCGTCAAGTCTGCATATTAAAAATTCGTAGAGTATATAGGTTGAGAGTTGTCCTTATACACACACACATTCTCACTTTTATATATTTCAAGATTATGAGGGTTTTTATGAAGCATAAAAACGATGTCGTTTTTTTTATTTTTAATATTTTACTTTTCTATTTCAAGCGGCCCTCCGCTCTTGATCACAAAAAATATTGCAAAATAAAAATAATAAAAAGTAGAAATAATAAAAATGTTGCTACAGTTTTGTGATCAAAAGCGGAAGGCCACTTGAAATATATATAAAAAAAAAAACATCGTTTTTATGTTCCATAAAACCCTCATAACCTGGAAAATAATATTCTACGTGGATATCTTAACTGTGTGCGTGTGTGTGTGTGTGTGTGTGTGTGTGTGTGTGTGTGTGATATCCCAAGAAGTAAAAATGAAGTTTAAAAATCAAAAGCTTAAATTTAAGAGAATATTAATATTTGTATAGTAATCGCGGTTAAATAAAAAAGCTGAATACAACTAAAATAGGAAATCAAGCTTGTCATGAAAGAACACAATTAAAGACTAAATTATAATTTACAAGAATTTAATATTCGACTGGATACAATATAAATATTAAGATTTCCTTAACCCACGGAGTTTCAAAGAATGCGTTCTTTTCATCATAGGAATAGCAAATAATTATTATAGCAAAGCTATGAATTTGCTGGTACTACTGACATGAATTGAAACTGCATTATATAAAAACTAATGATACATGCAAAAAAATTAGTGTAAAGTCTATGAAATGGAAAATGAAAAAAAAAATACAAATAAAAGGATATGCAGTTGTTAGGTTGTTCCAAAAAGCGAATTGGTCATAATATCCAATGTTCTTATAAAAAGTAGTCGGAGTTGTAATGTTGACATAGCGATCCAAATTAAAAATCCGAAATGAATGTAATCCAATTATTCTGACGAAAAATGATGAAAAGGACGCATTTTTTAAAACTCTGCGGATTAAGAAAATCTTTATATTTCTTTTTGAGTATCCTATCGAACAATAAATTCTGGTAAATTAGAAGTTAGTCTTTAATTTTGTGTTAGAGAAAGGGTAATATGACCGAAGGAATTTTCGTTTTCGTAGGTTTTAAGAATTTATTACAAGCAACTAATCTGTGTACGATTGTTTCTGAGACGATAAAACTATTCCTTAAATCATATTACCTCATCCATATAATATATAGCTCCGGCAGATTAATTTCTTCTACCATTCAGCTGAGTGTGTTTCTCCAATGTTTTGAATCTTTGTCACTATACATATGATTTTCCTTTTTTTTTTTTTTTTTTTTACAAGGTGGTCACCACTTATCAAGGCCTGGAAGCCACTCGAGGATAAGGGTTATTGCGTGTACAGTACGTTAATGTTGAGATTTGATAAAGTGTCTTACTTAAAGGGGGGGTCATCAGGAATTTGTTTATGTTGGACTTGAAGACATCCAAGTTGTAGTCAAGTGGGAAACGAGTAGACTGAACAGAGTTCCACAGGTGTGCACTTCTAAGAAAGAAACTTTGTTCATGAAACCTACGTTTTGGTTTGCCTTTGAAATATAAATTCCTTTAAGTTCACTTAAAAGTTATGGTAGTAGTTTAATAATGTACGACCAAAACTCAAGATATAATATAATAGTTTAGTGAAATGTTACAAATTATTTAAAAAAAGAATTTAGGTTTTAAAATGGTCAGAAACTATTGTTTAAATTAAAATGATTTTGACAAATTTAGAATATTTTCTAAATTATTTTTTTATTATTATAATAATAAAAATAATTATCATTATTTATATTGTTATATAAAGTAGGGGTAGTTTGCTTGAAACATTGTTAGTAAACAAGTATGTGCATATTTATGAAGGATAGTAGCTATGCAGAAAAACTGGAATTGTGAAAGAAAGTCTGTAAATATATATCAGTAAGTTCAATGTTTGCTGAAGATTTCTTGAAAAATAGATTTTATGAAGATTTTTAACCCGATTTTCTTTTCTTTTTGTTCATAATTCTACAAAAGAACCAAACCAAACCAAACCAAACCAAACACCATGAATAAATATTTGAATATATAATAAATTCGAAGCATAAAAACTAAAAAGTAATTGGATTTGACATTAAATAATGCACAAAGGGTTGATATGACGTAAAACAAAACAACCAAACTAAACACCATGAATATCTTGATAAACAACTTGAAGCATAAACTCTTTCATATAATTACTGGGTTGATATGTCGTAAAACAAAACAGCCAAAATCTTCTAATAACTTGAAATAGTTTCACTCAACAGTTGCTTTTACTCACTAACTTATGTGTAACGGGTTTTATTCATTTATATACAAAGGAGTACACATTGCCCTTTATTATAGAGTGAATAATACACGGTGATTATGGGATAGAGTCGCAAGGGCTTGAAACCGTTTCGGTATTATTTAAATTACTCGGCATATAAACTTAATGATTGATATCCTTCCTAATATATTCCTTAGCTTTTCAACTTGAGAAATAAATTTTAATGAAATAAAATCATTAAAATTAATGAATTAAACGATTTTAAAACATCTTTTAAAAAAAAATTATTATTTAACTTACCAAAGAAAAATCTGGTAAATTGAAGTTGAATAATATTTGGTCACGCAGACGCACTTTTGTTTTAATTTCTGAACCATCAGTCATCAAGGCCGAAAGCCATTCAAAGATAATCGTTACCGAAGTGGAATAATTGTCGGTTTAGAGATGAAGAATATTATAAGAGGATTGATGGGACTGACGAAGTTCGAATACTCGTGGACACTATTCTTCACAGTAATCTGTTCTCGGTGTGCCAAGTTCGAACCCAGCGTTGATTCAGAGAAAGAATGACTTTTTTTTTTTTTTAAATCTAATTTACATATGTGTGTCTATGCATGCCTCAAACGCATACTAAACTAGATGGCAACATGAGGATATTTATATATAAGAATAATAAATAATAATACGTCTTTATAATAATGATGTACACGAGGCTTGCTATTTTTGTAGTTATACAAAAAAATGCCTTCACTGATATGCAACACAGTTTATGAAGCTTAATAATTCGAATAAATGACAGTGGTGGTTGTGACCCAACAGGTCACTGTTACATCTTGTTTGCTTAAAACCGATTAATTCTTGATTTAGTATTTGTCTTCGTAACTGGAATGTATATTTTATAAACATTTATATTTAATTTTTATAGCAGTCTCTCATTAGCTAGTCGAACTTTTAAGCAGGGCAAACAAGACACAATTCCAATATTGAAACGATTTCTTATTTCTGAATTTGGAAGTTAGAACAATGTAATTTATAAATTGAAATTTGTCTCGTGTTAAACAAAAGATAATTCTCTTTCCTGCAGTCTTCAACATGGTCGTTAACAAATATTTATCATAAACCACCTTCATAACTAATAAAATTATGTTCATAAGATTCATCATTTTCAATCCTCTCACAATATTCTTCATCAACTGACAATCCACCCATCTCATTAACGTTTATCCTTGAGTGCCTTTTGGCCTTCATAAGGAATATCTCATTAGTAAAATAATAAAAAAGAGAATTGTAAAAGAAAATACAAAAGAAATGTAGTCGTTATTTTAATACTTTAAAATTAAAAATGATTCCGAAAGGAATATTTGGGAAAATTTTGCAACTAATGAAAACTCAAGAAATTCCTTTTTTGTTTGTTTTATAAACTTTAATGATTGATATTTGTTGAAAGTATTGATTTTGATGTAAAAATAGTTCGATACAAAAGTCACAATGTTTGTATGAAAGTTTACTCAATTTTATTATTATATTAACAAGACTATAAGCGTTTTTTTTTTTTTTTTTTTTTCCCCGGAGGTTTTGGAAGGAGTCTGAGTCCAGACACATAAGAATGTTAGGTGTCGGAATGAGATTTTATTTTTAAACTTTGAAGAACCAACTGTCAGAATATTGGAAGATTTAAAAAACAAGGAGTCTAAGGTGGGATTTTCGGAATCTTAGTCAAATTTGATACTTGTCTACTCAAAAACAAAACATAAAACACTGTCAGAAAGTGTGAAAAAAAAATCAAATAAAATAGCGAAAAGAGAAAATAATCTGGCTATATCAGAAAAAGAAGAGAAAAGGGTGAAAGAGAAAGAAGGGGAAATAAAATGAAGCCATAACAAAAAAAAAAAACAAAAAAAAAAACAAAACAAATGTGTATATATATATAAAATAGAAAGTGGACAGACGGAAGTTTTTAAATAAATTCGGAATCGTAAAAATGCTAGGAGTCGGAGTTGAACTTGAATTTTTTAATCTCGAGTCAACAGACAGTCTAAGTATAAGAAAACTATAAAATAAGGAGCTGGAGTCGGAAGCCTAAGAGTCGGAGTCGAATCTTATATATCTTCCAACTCCAGAAACCTCCTTAAGACTAGTTGTCATTCAGTTATAGCTTCTGCAAAATCAGCAAAATTTCAATTTTTTGTAAAACACAGATCACATGTTGCTTTGTGCTGTGCTACTGCTTGAATTATGTAATATCGAAGTCACTGCCATTCTTTTGATGTTTGTCGCTTGATTAATGTTTCCTAACTTTCAGAAATTCCATGAAAAAAAAAAACAAAAAAAAAAACATTTTTTTCGAAATAATTAATTTCGTTATTTTTTTGTGGACTGTTATCCTCATCTTTGTAGTTGTTGTTTCACCACGTTTCGGCCAAATCCTCCTCAGGTCTTCTTCAGGTGGTTAACCGCGACGGGATAGGAATGCCGAGTCTCTAAACTGTGTCCTCAGTAATTACTGCCTTCCATAGTTGTTGTTGTTTCACTACGTTTTTGACCAACAAAATCTCTGGCCGGATTTGCGTAGGATTGAAATTCAGACAATGCTCACCTGGAACTGTAAAGATTCAACGTTTCTATCCACTGCGCCACGGGCCCTGAAGTGGTGAGACAACTATGAAAGACAGTAATTACTAGGGATACAATTACGAGACTCAACATTTCTATCCTGTCGCAGTTAACTACTGAAGAAGGTCAGAGGAGGAGTTGACTGAAACAATAACTATGAAGATGAGGACAACAGGCCGCAAATAAATAAAAGCAGAAATTACTCATTTTAAAGGATTAATAAATAAATAAATAAAATAACAACATATGATAATTCAGTTAGTCAATTAATTAATAATCAAATTTAAATGAAATCTAAAAGTTCCTTGCCGTGTGTATGCGTGCATTTTATTACTCGTGTATGTATGTAATGTATGTATGTATGTAATGTAATGTATGTATGTAATGTATGTATGTATGTATGTAATGTATGTATGTATGTATGTAATGTATGTATGTATGTATGTATGTATGTATGTATGGTATGGTATGTATGGTATGGTATGTATGGTATGGTATGTATGGTATGTATGTATGTATGATTTATTCCTTATGAATCAGGTGATTCTGTTGTTAGCATTAGTTTCTCCAATATCTTTCTAGTCAGAATTCTTGCTAGAAAGACATCGAGTACTTACATAAGAGACCACGTGAAGGTTGCCAACATCCTAATTGAAGTGCAAAGTGTTTATCAGGAACGAACTAGATTCAAACTTTGCACACTCAGGTTGTCAGACAGAATCTTCCATGTTCGTGGGGAATCATCAAGCTAAACTTCATGGAATTCATTAATTAAATAAAAACCACGAGGATATATAACGGGAATTCCATGCAGTTTAGC
>NC_136495.1:15244783-15354783 GCF_053919585.1 Euprymna scolopes | reverse complement strand
GAGCTAAAATTAGAGTAAGTTAAAAGGATAAAGCATGAAGTTACATAAGAACTATCAAGAACATTATCAAGTCAATAATGGGTTACAGAAAGGGGAATAAGGGAGAAACCTCTTTCGGCTATGGCGTTTCAACATATTTTCCCGTTAATTTACTTCAGATTTCAGTTCATTTGTAAACAACTCAGCCATTTTCTTTGTAAATCAAAAACAAAACACCCCCCTCCAAAAAAAAAAAAAAAAAAAAAAACGCGCGCTACACCCAAGCAAACAAACCCCTCACTACCTACTCACATTAATTTCATTAGAAAATTAAATTCCGCCATAATGCATTTGAGTTTTCTATAAACTAATCTTTTTTTCTATTTATTTCTGGGGTTTGATATTTTTGATTTCTTTAATGTCCCTGGATAATACCGAATCACGAGTCTCTAATATATATATATATATATATATATATATATATATATATATATATATAATATTATTAAAAACAAGTATATAATAAAAACTTTTTTCTTCTCAGAAGCTAAAATTTTAGGAAATATCAAATACAAAGTTAAGAAGGTTGGCATTATTTTTTAAATATTTTTTTTGTGTGTGTGTATATATATATATATATAGATATATACACGTAAAAAATAAAAATTTATAAATTATTCCTGTATTTTTCACTGCTCATATGTATTTTTTATTTCTATACATGCCTCTACGTATGTATTTTCCCTGCTCTTCTATATATGTCCCCCTTTATGTTCTATCCATATTGTCAACATCCTTCCTGCTGCTATAAAAACATAGTTTATCTCATTTCTAAGCTAATAATCTTATGTCAGCTTTTTGTGGATATATAAACTTGGCTTTGTCTCCTCTTCTGATGAAAAGCATTAGGTTTTGAAATGCCTAAAGAGATTCTTTTTCCTAATTGATCTAATGATGTAATAAAGTTTTGTTTAACTTTGAATTCTAATCTTTTATTTCTTATATACATACATTCTGTGCCAGGGCGTAGAAATTTCCAGGTTAGTATTTGGGGGCACATTTAATCCACTGAGCGAGATGCACCCTCATTCTTCATTAAGACATGCATCTAGAAGGAAAACTCTGTAAAACCTGAGTCGACTGTTTGTTCTGTCTTGTGGCAGCCATTGCACCGACTGAAATTAGCAGTTGTGCCAAAAAGTATGGTCGGTTATAGTGCCTTCAGCACTATAAACAAATCATCTGTGTGGATTTTCAGACAACTTAATTGTTGTGGTGGGCTTTATATGTCAAAATCGACGGGAGTATCTATCTATCTATCTATCTATATATATATATATATATATTTGGATTTTACCGCTATTGGATATTTTACTCTTCACCAGACTATCCATTCATGTGAAATCACCTTCTTCACCATATTCCCTCTGCTTCACTATTTTTTTTTACCAAGTAAGATCTATGACTTACTTGTAGTTTCATCAAATACTTTTGCAAGCAAAATCCGATCCCGCATTTTGCTAAATCCTACCCTCTGATGAGAAGGAAAGTATTTCTTCAAAACTCTGCGGATTAAGGACTATCCACTTAATTAGTGCTTCCTTTGTAAAATTAATGTTTTTAACTCTTTTTCAAAGTATTTTTTAACATGTTTTATTAACTACTTGTTCTCATATATATATATATATATATATATATATATATATATGCTGTTGTGTACACACATTACATAAATCATACCACAAGAAACACCCGTCTGGCTGAAACTACTGTCAATAATTTTCCCCACTCTTTATCTGTGCCTAAATCCAAACATAGATTCCATGAGCAAAGCTTCTTTCTTAGAACTGCACGCCAGTGGAACTCTCTGCCGCTTGCCTGTTTCCCACCTGACTACAACTTGGACGTCTTCAAGTCCAACATAAACAAACTCCTGACAAACCGCCCCCTTAAGTAAGACACTATATCAAAACCCCCAATACTAATGATTACTACAATACTATCTCATTGATTACTGTAAACGCAATAACCCTTATCCCTGAGTGTGGCCTTCGGGCCTTGATAAGTGGTGACCCCCCCATGTAAAAAAAAAAACAAACAAAAAAAACAAAAAACAAAAAAAACAGCATGTTTGTACACGATGACTACTTGTTCATAATCCTCAAATGTTAACCATGGAAGAAATTATTAATAAAATTTAAAATCCTTTCTGCAATTCAACCATATTTGCAACACAAACTTTAGTTTATGTGTGACTTGTCCACTAAGTTTTAATCATGAATATCTAACAGTTTTTATTTTGTCACTGTTCAGTAACGTGTAGGGACACTTTACTAATTGTCTTATAAGATTTAATTCTGAATGAGCTTCACATTCACCGGAGTTTAAACCTCCCATGTTTTTATCTGTTGGGGCTTATCTCAGAGATAATACCTGTCAAAACAAAAACCAAATTATTTCTGACCTGAAGGGGATCACCACAGCCTAAATCGGGCAAGTACCAAAGTGATGAGTGTGTCTGTTTCTATTTACTTGCCTCCCCACGAGGCCAAAGTTAGATGCTTTTTAATGTGAGGAAAATCCAGCCTCCCCACGAGGCCAAAATTAGATGCTTTTTAATGTGAGGAAAATCCAGCCTCCCCACGAGGCCAAAGTTAGATGCTTTTTAATGTGAGGAAAATCCAGCCTCCCCACGAGGCCAAAATTAGATGCTTTTTAATGTGAGGAAAATCCAGCCTCCCCACGAGGCCAAAATTAGATGCTTTTTAATGTGAGGAAAATCCAGCCTCCCCATGAGGCCAAAGTTAGATGCTTTTTAATGTGAGGAAAATCCAGCCTCCCCACGAGGCCAAAATTAGATGCTTTTTAATGTGAGGAAAATCCAGCCTCCCCACGAGGCCAAAATTAGATGCTTTTTAATGTGAGGAAAATCCAGCCTCCCCACGAGGCCAAAGTTAGATGCTTTTTAATGTGAGGAAAATCCAGCCTCCCCACGAGGCCAAAATTAGATGCTTTTTAATGTGAGGAAAATCCAGCTCCCCCAAAAGGGGCACTCTGGATTGGAACAAAAATTAAAATTGCCTCGGTCTAGAAGAACTTCTTCGTCGATTTAAGACAGAATCAAACAAGTGCAACATGAGAACAGATACGGCACTTTCTTCCTAGTTCCTATTTATTTGCCTCCGTGTGATAGCAAAGCTAAACCAAAAATTGATTTTTATTGTGGGGAAACCCTCCTGTCCTCATAATAGGACACTTTGAATTAGAACAAAATAAAAAATGCCTCAGTCTTGTGAGATTTCTCTTTCAGTAACTGAGGATAGAAAAGATGAATTGTAGTATCAGAAAAGGGGTTTGTATTACTGTACACATAGATTCGATAAAGTTGTCAAAAAGCAAATATATAACAAATAAATATTATCAAAGGCAAGATAAGTTACTTTTCTACCCAATTGGATATGTTTTTAGTGTTTATATTTAATGTAACATGTTTATTCAGCTCGAAAAACATACAGTGTTTACCGATGCATTGGAAAATTCAAAATGGCGGCCGACTCTTTCTCGGAGACGGTAAGTTTGGGAAAAGGAGTTATAAATAAAAAACCAATCAAAATACTGTTAAAAACCTGCCGAATATATGTCAGCCTATGTCACGGTAACATATATTGAGCGAGTTTCTAACAGTATTTTGTCTGTTTTTTTATTTATAACTCATTTTCCCAAACTTACCGTCTCAGAGAGAGTCGGCTGCCATTTTGAATTTTCCAATACATCGGTAAACACTATGTTTTTCGAGCTGAATAAACATGTTACATTAAATATAAACACTAAAAACATATCCAGTTAGGTAGGAAAGTAACTTATCTTGCCTTTGATAACATTTATTTGTTATATATTTGTTTTGTCGAAACTTTTTCGAATCTATGTGTACAGTAAAACAAACCCCAGAAAAGATACTACACTATGCTCCTAGCCAAAAGGTCAAGTTGTTCAGAGTTATTACCAATTTTGCTCGTCATATCGAGGTGGTCTCCTCATTCGAAGGAATTCACCAGATTAACGTCAAAATTTGGAATTCTGCCATCCCATTTATAATCATATCTTCTTTTGTATTCCTATAATTTTTTTTTGTGTGTTGATATTCATATTAAAAAGCCTTTTTTCTATTTATTTAGAAAGAAAATACAACTGTTATATATCTGTCGTGGAATTGCATTCATCTGCAAAAGATCTAGCTAATTTGCATATTCTTTTAAACGTTCATTTTAATTTATTCCCTATTATTTTTTTTCGGTTTTCTTATGAGATGATCATCTTTAGTTAACTATTACGTGCAATTATATTCATACAGATATTCTACGTGATTTATACTTGCGTAATATTTGCGTAAAAGATTATAGTAAACACAAACCTCTTTCTATATATATTTATGTATTCGTATATATATTTGTTTAAAAAATTTTGCCTACCAAACTTCTCTGCTAGTTTTTGGTCTAAAGACATGAAACTTAATATATAGGGTGTTTGAACCCATGCGAAACTTTATATTTAGGTTTTAGCGGGGGAAAATTGGTGTAAATGTGTGAAAATGAAAAAAAAAATGAAATTTGCCAGGTGAAGGTGGAATGACGACATTACGAATATATATGCGTAACGTAGCTATCGGTTCATTTTTTAATTTTTAGCCTTGAAGCAAACATGTCTTTATAGCTCAGGCATTAATGTCAAAGGAAAAAGTAAATCTTAAGTTAAACGTTTTGGTTTCGATTCTTGGTGGTGGTGCATGAATCATTTTTTTTTTTTTTAACTTTTTAAATCATGACTATATATTGGGTCAGATAATGATAAATACGAAACCTGCACTAATCAAAATTTCATATTTAGCCGTATTTTACGACCAGGCAATGCCGGCCGCCCTGCTAGTATATATATATATATATATATATATATATATATATATATATATATATATTTAAAGTGATGGTTATGTAGTTCCAACGAGAGAAAAAAATGTATATTTAAAAGAGTGTAGCCATCAACAATTGTGGGTTTTTTTAAAGGTTTTCATCATATTTTTATTTAAAATATTTTTATAACGCGTTTCGAGCTTAGGGTGTGCTCTCTTCAGATGTTTTCGTAAAAAGTTTTTCTTTAAAATGGGAGTTTGAAAAGTTATTTTTACCTCTGCTGATACTAAATGTGTTTTTCAGAGTGATGTGGTCTAAGACATCCTGTCTCCAACCGTAAGTGTTCAAAGTGTCCGGTCAAAGTTAGATTCAAAGAGGGCGCTTTTGGTCCATTTGGTGAAGGTTTTTAAGGTTTTATGTTTTTTTTTTTTTTTTAAAAGACTTTCTTTCCCCATGTATAGCACACACTCACACACAATCACACACGCATACATATACATACATGTACATGTACACATGCACACGCATACGTATGCAGGCACATACACATATACACACGCACATACATAGAAATATATGTAGGAGCATACATATATACATACCCACCTACACACTCACATACGCACTCACACACATCCACCACATTTTAGTTAGGGGGTAACGAATAAGGCTGGAGGACTATATGCTTTGGTTTCAATTCTAGCTGATGACACACTAGTCTTTTAATTTTTGAAATCATTACTATATATTGGGTACAATATAATAGTTGATAAAGAATTTATATATATATATACATACCATTCAGATCATGAACACATGGAAAATGCTCTAACCTTGTTGTCTACACTGTAAATTCATGAATTCTATATAAGTTTTAGTAATTATAATCTTACAAAATCTATAAACATCGAGAATAAAGTTTTTTGTAGGGACAAATTATCAACTAATAAGAAATAGTGTTTGTGCTTTAGAAAGCATGGTTTATGAATTTTCAAAAATAAGTGGACCATGCCATACAATGCAACTGAGTTTTATTCTTCTTTTTTTAATTTAATTTAACTTTTTTATCAGAACATGAAATAAAGATGAAATAAAAAAAACAAACTTTATTTATTTTTGTATGTACTTTCAATTCACCTAGTGTTGAAGCGAATACAAACTGAAAATGTCACTAGCCAAGAACATAGCATGAGAAAAATGCAAAACTGATATAAAAAAACAAGTAAATTAAAAAAATATAGCTTTAATAATTTCTATTAATGGCTGGCATTTAGTCTGCTGATTTCTTTTTTGGATGAAACCTAACCGTTTTTGTGTAGCTTACTTGCCATAAATAGATTTTAATAATAATTATACACTTCCTATGAAAATGTGATAACTTTATCTATAAAAATGAAAATGTGTGTAAGAACAACTCTCAACTTATATATTCAACGAATTTTTGATCAACGGACTTTAAATTTGGTATATAGGGTATTCAGACATCTGGAAAACTTTTAATTGGTTTTCATCCGGAAAAAAGGGCTGCTAAGGGGTAAAAATTGAAAAATTGGTACTTGGCAGTCATTGGATTTTTATCTGTTTGTGAACTGTTTCACAACTGTGTATGCACGAATTATTCACACGACAGCTTCCTCATGTTAAGAATAAGTAAGTTTGAAAAACTTTTTTGCAGTCGTCGCAAGCTGGCCTAATTGTTATCGTACTTGACTCTCTGTCTTTAGGTTTTGGTTTCGATCTTAGCTCGAATATTTTTTTTACTTGCAAGAAGTTAACTGTTTAGAAAAATACTACTCGCATGCACATGTCTCAGTTTCTTTCCGTTTGTTTTTTTACTTAAGGAATTTAATATTACGTTTAATACCGGGCAACGCCGGGCACACCTGCTAGTTCTATAAATTTTTGAACTGGATATAAACTTTAGTGATTGAAATAATGTGAAATAATATAAAATATGAAAGAATATGGAAGAATATGGAAGGATATTTATGGCCGTCAAGAATAAGGATTTTTGTTTTTGTTTTTTAGAGATAAACCTTCAAATAATAATTATTTTATCATTTGTATTAAGTATTTTGTAATCATGCCTTGAATTTAGTTTTCTTATTTCCTTCGAGAATGAGACATGAACGAATTTCTGTAGCTTACTTGCCACAAGCAAACACGAAGTATTACTTTTCTAATCTCTAGATTATCGGTAGCGTGAAAAAAAAATGTAAACAAAAGAATATACCTAAGCACTGAATGGAAAGAGGAAATGATTTTTATTGGGTGTTTGGAAAACATTTTTTAGTTGGTGTGTTAATGCAGTTGTGCATAACCTTTTAGTCCATTGAATCACAAACTATAAGAAATTTTTTGTATTTAAGTATAAAACATTAAAATAATGCTAAATAATGATGTGATTAATTTTAAAATTGCATTATTGTTTGGCTTCAATTTTTTTTTTTTTTTTTTTTTTTTAGAAGGTGGTCACCACTTATCAAGGTCCGGAAACCACTTAGGGATAAGGGTTATTGTAAGTACAGTAAGTTAGTGTGGATATTTAGAGTGTCTACTTAAGGGGGCGATTCATCAGGAATTTGTTTACGTTGGACTTGAAGACATCCAAGTTGTAGTCAGGAGGGAAGCAGGCAGACGGAACAGAGTTCCACAGGCGTGCAGTTCTAAGAAAGAAGCTTTCTTCATAGAATCTACGTTTTGTTATAAATATTCTTACATACTTCATATTAATGAAAAAGAACTTTTTAAGGGCAAGTACTCAAATGAAAAATAACGGCAAAAATATAGTAATGAACACTGTCTCGGTGGGGCACCGGCCTATAATACATTCTTCTGAAAAGGGCACTCTTAAAACAGGAGTAAAAGTGACAGGTGCTTGGATATCCCTAGCTGCCCCCCCCCCCCCATCCCTGCTTCATAAGATGTGAACATTATTCAAACAGGTGCCACCAAGCACAACAGATCACCCAGACTTGACATACATTTTCTATCTCAATGGGAAGCTTGACCCCCACTCCCCTCAGGGTTAATACCGACAAAATAAAGAAAGGTCTTGCTCTGAAAATATGTTTATAGCGACAGTCACAGCATAATAATGATAATAAATGTTGTGGTCCGTATGGATAACTAAAAAAGACTCTGACTCAGATATGTTTTAGAACAGGTATTTGTATTTACAAGATCGAATACATATAAAGAACAAAAGTTGTAGTACTTAGTGCCACTAATGTCACACAGTATTTACCACTCTCCCAACACGAGGGGATGTGACACAAGGTGGGAAAATGGGCCAGCGCCCTAAAAGGAGGAGCACTCTGGCCCTGCAAACATAAGTCTAAGTAGCCCTGTCAGCATTCCCCGGTGAGGCCACCTCAGACAACAAGCGATAAACCTGCTCCTCATAAAATCCGATGAGAGGGTGGATTTGCTAGTTCTATTAAGAACATTTGCATCTGTCCGACAGCAAAAATGTCAATTGGAATGGTCCAGTTTCTGTCGGATTGATTGTCATGGTTGGAATCTCGACTGATGTACTACGAAATCAAACCCTAACCCACACACCCAGAGTGGATATCTCTGGGTATATTTGTACCGATCATGAGAGTTCATAAATAAATGATTTTTTAAAATTGTATGATGTTTTCATTTCAATTTCTATCATAAATATTCATGTATGCGTGATGTTTCATTAGATATTAACAATAAAAAATTATAAAAAATTAATTTTATTTAAAAATAGACTTAGTGTTTTAAAAGAAGTAATTTTTAGTATTAACAATATAATAATTAGAAGTAATTAATTAGAAGTAACTTTTCGTATTAACAATAAAAAAAATTATAAAAAATTAATTTCATTTAAAAATAGACTTAGTGTTTTTAAAAGTAATTTTATTTAATAAAATTCATTCATGTCCATGTTTTTTTTTTTTTTTTTTTTTTTTGTAAATATGTGAATAACTGCTGAGAAGCATACTTGATTTGCAAGGCAGCTAGTTGGAAAAACTATAATTCTCTCTCGCGTCTAAATAAAGAAATAATAAAGAATTCTTTTTTTCCAATCCTCAAATCTGACTGTGAACGCCAGACAATTATTCTGTTTCACGTGGATCACGTTGGACACCACAATCAAGTTAGTCTATATTAGTAGACTTGTCGTTTGGGATATTAAGATTTTGAGGTAATAGCCAACAAAACAACAAAAAATGAGTGAAAAAAATAAAAAACAAATAATTATTACCAAAGGAAAGATAAGTTATTATTCTACCTACTTGGATAAATTTATTTTGTATTTTAATTTATTTTAAAACGTTTCTTTTTTTAACTTAACAAAGTTGACACTATGTATTAAGTTTGAAAAAAAAAATTACTGACATTAGATAATTATGTGGAATTTCGTCTTCTTCTTCTTCTTCTTCTTCTTCTTCTTCTTCTTCTTCTTCTTCTTCTTCTTCTTCTTCTTCTTCTTCTTGTATCAGGTCTGTCTTCGCAGACATCGATGATCATTGCTCATCAGATCCTCTGCATTCAGACCGTTTCCCCATGATGTTTTTTGCAGTATAGTACCTATAGTATGTTGCAATTACTTGCTATAGTGGTAGTGTTTATACAGAACGGATAGTATTAGTCATTGTACTTCAATCAGTATCATTTACTTAACACCTTGAAGAGTTGACTAGTTCCGGAAGAAATCACCAGGCTGCTCTATCCATCACCTACTTGCTGGCACTTCACGTTCCCTGATTGTGAATCGCGATAATCGTTACAAAATAAAAAAAATTACACTAAAATACTAGTAATAAAAATATAGTTTGGTTGAGCATTAAATTTCCAGTTATTAGCTGTGATTCTGTTATATATATATATATATATATATATATATACACGGCATAATTGCGTTGACACCAGTTCTCATCAGATCACCAAAGTTAAGCAACGGTGAGCCTGGTTAGTACCAGATGGGTGACCATTTGGGGAATTCTAGGTGCTGTATGTGCTCTCCGCTTATCTCGGCATTTGTTTCCAGTCGTCCTGTACATTCACTTCACTTGCCACTAGTATTTAACAATGTCGACTCGGGAGAGATGCGGTTGGAGATTGCGCACCTCCTGGCAAAAAAAAATTTCACATGCAGGCACCCCTTTGTGGGTATCCATAATCTGTCAAAGATTGAAGGAGCCTGTGTCTTATTTTGTTTATATATATATATATATATATATATATATATCTCGTTATAAAGTTTTTTTTTTCTTTTTTTTTTATAAGGTAGTCACCATTTATCAAGGCCCGGAAGCCACTCAGGGATAAGGGTTATTGCATGTACAGTAATCAATGGGATAGTATCATAGTAATCGTTAGTATTGGAGATTTTATAAAGTGTCTTAAGAGGGCGGTTCATCAGGAATTTGTTTATGTTGGACTTGAAGACATATATATATATATTATGTGAGATAGAGTAGTAATTAAAGGAATAGTTACAATATATTATTGATGCGAACAAGTGAAATATATATTCTTTACATTTAATTCATAACAATCAAATGTTTTGTACTTTTTCAAAAATCTTTTTGAAGCGATCTAAAAAGTTGGAAAAATGCCATTATTTATGGCTTATTTAGTTTTTGAATAAAAATAAGCAAACATCTCTTCAAGGAATTTTTTATTTTATTTTTTTATTTTATTTTTTTTATTTTATTTTTTATTTTATTTTTTTTATTCCTGAAGTCATTGTTATCACTTTTAGTTATAGAATTCATAACGTTTAGAGATTTCTTATTTTCTAAAACTTCTGTCTCAATTTCATTAACCATTGAAAGTAGAAAAAAAAAAATGAAAAATATTTATATCAGAAACACTCACAGGAAGACCCGACGTTGCTCGGGATGTATTTTTTGAACTATACTCCTAACACTGTATTATTTTATTTTTACTGACCCCCCCCCCCACCCCACCTCATGTTTCGCACCCGATATAGATGGAAAAAGTTGAAATGTTGAAAAAATCTGAATTAATGTCATATCATTTAAATTTCATTAAAATCCTATCTATGTATTTGAAGGTTTGAGGGTCATTTAGAGGAGGGGACAAGCAGATATTTAATACATAGAAAGCAAAATGCAGATTTGCGATCACTTCCATGGTCATCCTTGATAATTTTATATGTATGATACAAATTTCATCAAAATAGGATATGTTTTAAATTATACAGAAGGCTCGATCCTCATGTCTCCCTTTGTTTAAGAAGACACTTTTATCGTCTTCTCCAAAATATTTTATACGTATGGTTTAAATTTCATATCCCCCTCCCCCCCGGATATATTTGAAGTTTTAAGAGGGAGCATGCGCTCATAGCACTCATAGGAGTGAAATTAGATTTTGGGACACTTCCATTGTCTTCCTTAATTTTACTTCAATAGGCTTTTAGAGTTTATGTAGATTATCAAACCTTTCTTTCTATAAAGAACACATAAACACTCATTGCAACTGACAATGGGATGAATGACAAATAATAATTATCATCGGTTTAACGCTCAATTTATGTGCTGCCATGTGTTCGATGGTTTTTATAAATAACAGTGCAACTACACTAAAGTAGCGAAATTTAGAAAATGCTAAAAAATCGATTTAAAAACAAGAAAAATGGTATCTACTGACTTTTGGATCATTTGGAACTAAAAGCAATGATATCTACTTAATATGACATGGTAGAAGTACTTCAATTTTATTTAAAAAAAAAACACGAGTTTTCAATCTTTATTGTAAAAAAAAAAACATTGACATATTTCTTTGGGAAGATGCATTATAATAACAATCGGAAGTAACTTAGTTATGCTAAAATCAAGGCAAAATGCACAGTTAAAAAATTGGCAATAGTTACACGCTATTTACCTCCCTTTGGAAATCTGATGTTTTTTTTTGTTTTTTTTTTTGGCCAAATATTTTATTTTTTGCTAATTTTCATCAAAAATGTTTTTTTTTTTACCTTATTGTTTTTCATAATTTTTGGATATATTCATTACTGCAACATGACTTAAGTAGAGACTATTTGTTTGACTTGAAATTTAATATTAAAAATTTCGAATTTCCTTATTATAGTGAAGTTGCACCAAAATAACTTCCAAACCAACCTATCTCTGGTCATGTTATTTAAATTTCATTACGTGAAATACGACAGATTTTCTTTGGAGGTCAGCTCCTCGAAACAAGATTTCTATAGATTGGATGCCTTTCTTGACACCAACATAGAGAGGTGATGAGGACCAGTGCTTTCATCGAGCCACCATCGCTAAGTGATTGCCTACCTTAAATAATATTTAGGAAAAAAGCCAAAAATATGAAGGAAATAAAAAAATATGAAAAAAAAAAAAGATGTTTTTCCACTGAACACATACATACTTATCTCCCCTGGGAAAAATATTGTTGGTCAATGTATATGTTTGTCGAGTGATTATGTATTGATTGATTCGAAACTCTTATTCAGTCCTGAGATGTATATCTTGAGTCTCTGAATTAGTTTTATTGTGTTTGCATCTGTGTTGTCTTAAAATTGGGGACTATGAGGATGCATTTGAGATTGTCTGTGGTGTGATTTCGGAGATTATAATGAATTACGAAAATAAGGACAAGATAAAAAATCTTTTTAGAGAGAAAGTTATTCCATCTCCATTATGGACTGTGCATACTGAAGCTGACATTCTTTTTACCTGAGATGAACAGACCGAATTCAGATTGTCGTCATCATCATCATCATCCTCTTCGTCATCATCATCACCGTCGTGATCCTCCTCCTCCTCATCTTCCTAGTCATCATCACCATTGTCATCCTTCTCATCATCATAATTCTCATCATGAACCTCCTCCTCATTCTCATCATCTTCATCCTCCAGCAACAACCATTCCAACATATAAAACAAATGTTAAATCTCTCCTGATGAGCATGACATTATCGATTTAAGATTCGTTTTGTCTTGACCAGCTTTATGAAATTGACTTCCAGAGCAACTTACATATGGCCAGCTCTTTATTTGTTCCATTTTTCCTCAAACTTTCACAAGAAACACTCGTCTAGCTGAAAACACTATCAATAATTCCCCCCACTCTTTATCTGAACCTAAACGTAGATTCCATGAACAAAGCTTCTTTCTTAGAACTGCACGCCTGTGGAATTGTCTTCCGTTTTCCTGCTTTCCAGCTGACTACAATATGGTTGTATTCAAGTCCAATGTAAACAAGTTCTTGATTAGCCGTTCCACTTAAATTAACAAATTTACCGAATTTCCATTACTAACGATTACTATATTGTCCAATTGACTACTGTACATTCTTAACCCTTATCCTCGAGTGGTCTCTGGCCTTGATAAGTGGTTATGCCTATGTAAAAAAAAAGGTCCATTTTGATTTGGATCTTATCCTGTGAACTGATCCTGTTATCTCAACTGTTCTACATCTACTAATCCAAAAACTATTCTTTCAACGTGGCCATAGCATTAAAGTCTACATTTTGTAGAACTAAACCTGTTTTTACGATTCATATTGCACATGCATCGTATCATTCTCATATTAATTCTCAATCCTTATTGGTTGCACTCTCATGCATCAAACTACATACAAATGCCTGGTAGACTCTTCCCTTGATTTACAATGGTAACACTCTGCTAGTTAGTAATGACAGAAGTTTTCTGAACTTACTCCATCCACCCACAGTAGCACCTGCTCAACCTTGTGCTCTGTTGGTATTTCAAAGGTAACAAAACATCTCAACATCAATGGCTTCATCATCCAGATATACTGATCGATATTTTGCACTCTTAAACATGCTTTTGCTTGCACGTGGTGACCTTTTATTTACAAAAAAAACAAAAAAAACGCTGCTTATCAAGTCCTGGAGGCCAGTCGAGGATAAGGGTTAATAGTCAATGGGAAAAATGTAGTAATCGTTAGTAGTGGAAATTTGGTAAATTGAATTACTTAAGGGACGGCTCATCAAGAACTTTTTCGCATTGGACTTAAAGACAACCATATTTTAATCAGTTGAAAAGCAGGCAAACGGAAGAGTTCTGCAGACGTGTAGTTCTAAGAAAGAAGCTTTGTTCATGGAATCTAGGTTTAGGCACAGATAAAGAGTGAGGGAAATTATTGATAGTGGTTGCAGATAGACGAGTGTTTTTTTGTAAAAGTCAGGAATGTGTCTAACTCTGTCCTCTGAGAGACCGGTGAATGGCAACACACCCCTAAAAATATATGAAACACTAATGAGTTATAGAGACAACGAAACACGGGTGAAGCATTCTGTTGGAGGATATGATTTCCACTTAGCATAAAGCAATACTCTTCTGTGAAAATAATTGAGTACTTTTGGTTATTAGTATCATAAAAAATAAATGTATGACTTTGTTGATATATGGTATAATTTCTCGCTTTACCATAAGCAGTTTAGTTTGTTTGGCTCTGTTGGTAGAACACCAGACGTCGGTCACTGGGGTCTCCGGTTTCAAATCTTGTTAGTTCTAACTTACTCCAATAAGTCTTATAGATTATGAAATACGTGTCTGAAAATTAAAAAAATTATATCTATTTCTAATGGATGTTTCGTATGTCTGTCTGAAGCTGAAACTATTCTATTAATTGCATAATTTAATTATATTTTAATGCTTAACTCAGGGGAGGAGTGTAGTGTAGTATCTGTTCTGATTTTTTTTTTTTGGGGGGGGGCAGGGTGGATTATATTATGTTTTGTTTCCTCTCAGTTATTACTTCTCCTTTCAGGGTGGGTGATTGGGTGGGTCATATAATCTATTGTCATGAAACCATCCTCGCAGTGGTAATGTAGTATATATTCGTTTGATACAAATCTCCTAGACTTTATTCCCTCCTATTCATTTTTTTAGTGTGGGTGGGTGGGGGTGGGGGTAATATAATGTGTTCTATGGTTTAAGATACCATCCTCCTAAATGTTATTTTCTTTTATTTTTTAGGGTTGGGTGCATAGTAATATATTTAGCAATTCGACCAGAAGTCACATATTTTTCCGGGTATAATTGTATTAGTTCCTATATTTATAAGCGAGAGAATGCTCAATACCGGTGATAGAGCTTGTGTTAGTGTAAATTTGGAAAAAGTCACTACAACTGACCATGCGCTGTATGAAAATTGTCATCATCATCATCATCATCATATTCAGTTTAACGTCCGTTTTACATGCTGGCATGTGTTGAATGGCTTTAGGAAACTGACTTCCAAAATAACTTGTCTTTGACCACGTTTTTATTGAATCCTCTTTTTATTGGGCCCATTTTTACCACTTTTTTTCCATGTTTTCTCGTGAATGGAACCTGCTACCTCAACTGTTTTACATCTGTTATATCCATCGCTTCATTCTCATGCTTTCCAAATTATATTAATGGTAGTGACGTCACTTTCTCTTTTTTCTTTCTGTTTGTCTTTATCTCTCTCTTTATATCTTTCATTCTTTCTTTATCTCTTTCTTTTTTTATCTCTTTCTTTTTTATCTCTTTTTTTATCTCTTTCTTTTTTATCTCTTTTTTTATCTCTTTCTTTTTTATCTCTTTCTTTATCTTTCTTTTTTTATCTCTTTCTTTCTTTATCTCTTTCTTTATCTTTCTTTTTTATCTCTTTCTTTTTTTATCTCTTTCTTTTTTTATCTCTTTCTTTTTTTATCTCTTTCTTTCTTTATCTTTCTTTTTTATCTCTTTTTTATCTTTCCTTTTTTATCTCCTTTTTTATTTCTTTCTTTCTTTATCTCTCTCTTTCTTTATCTCATCTCTTTCTCACTTTTTCTCTCTCTCTCTCTATTTTTCTTTCTCTCGCTCTCGCTCTTTCTCTCGCTCTCGCTCTTTCTCTTTCTCTCTCTCCCTCTCTGTATATGTAATATTTTAATTGATATCGATAAACAAAGTTCATCAATTTTTAACGTTGATAGGTAACTCACCTAGTATACATTCATAAACAGTTATTATTCACATGAATAATTCTGTAAGAATTCATACGATAATTTAAATTGTTTTCCATAAAATAAAACGATTTTATCTTCATCCCCCACCCCTTCCTTCCTGTGAAAATCCTGATCAATATATTTCATCTGGACCAAACTATTGTCTATTGATTGTTTCTAGGATGGAGGAATAAACTGCGTAAGCGCATGTGAGGTGTGTTCACAATTGAAACTCGATTTATCCGAACGGAAATGGACATTTTAAACGAGTATTAAGTATACTAGCTGCACCGATTCGACGTTGTCCAAGATGCATTACATTCAAATTTGTATTAGTTCGATTGTTCCAACTACTGTACGCATTTTGACTGTTGTTCTCACAACGTTTCCGTCGATGTAACCTCTAACCTTCAGGTGTGTCTTAGCAAGCTATGTAATCGTTTTTTTTTTTTTTTTTTTTTTAATTCTTGAATTCTTCTTTTTAATCAACGGGGTCAACTAGCTCTCGTTTTGCTTTCTATTCTTAGTATCGTCGGTACGTTCAACTTTCAAAAGAATGTCACATGGAACTGATTAGACTTTTATCCATTGTGCTGCATTAATATTAAGTTGGTGCCAAAATAATGTCGTTTATCTATCTATCTATCTATCTATCTATCCACAATTATATAAGTGAAACTTTGAGCTCGTTCCTTATAGACTCTGAAACGGCTGAACAGATTTTCTTTAAAATTTACAAAACTTTAGTGTATAAGTCTGGGAGTAATCTTTGTTAAGTTTTATCTCAGAATACCTCTGATAATTACCGATAATCGAAACTGTTATTTTAATTTATCTATCATCAGTAAAGCTATTTTTCCATGTCATCGCTTAGCAACAATGATAGAATAACGGGCCGTGAAAATTCTACTGTGGGTAATCTGATAGCATGTTTTTTTTATGATGTGGTCTTTAGGTTCAAACTCTGCATGTAAATTCCTTAAATTTTTTTTTCATTAACTGCAAAGAATTTTATATGACTTTATATGTTTTTTTTTATTAGTGTTTTATTTATTTTTTTTTTTTTGCATGACGAGGTCTGTAGGTTCAAACCCTGCACGTAAATTTTTTAATTTTTTTTTTTCGTTAACTGGAAAGAAGTTTAAATAATTTTATAAAATAAACAGTAGGTTCTCTAGAGTGCAATATAGAATAACATATTTTGGACTAAGTTGCTGCATGGAGCTATGTGAAGCTTCCTCCTGGGCGATTCCACAGATTTCGATGACAATAAAATATAGGAGTGTGAAATATTCGTTGACCATCATTCAATCTCAGGCAACGTCAAGTCTCTCTGCTAGTATATATATAGTTGAACGTCAAAAAACATTATTTTTGCACCAACCTAATACAAAGTACTAATTTTCATCTAAAAAAAAAAAAAAAAAAAAAAAAATTTGAAACCTGATTCAAATTTTTTTTGTAAAAAATATCTCAATGTTCTTTTTTTCTTTTTTTTTTTTTTATTGCATTTTCACTCCAAACATGGCACAGTGCCACTTTGATGTATGAGGCTACTATCTGGAACATAATTTGCAGGGATACTATGTAGGGAGTTGAGCAGCAAGATGCCTGTTTACATTACACTTAAACTTCTGCATGTCAGTACAGCCAGGGAAGCAGGAACCCGGAAGGGAATTCCAAAGTCTGGCAGTCCTAGAGAAGAAACTATTAGAGTAGGTTTTCTTACATCTAGGGATTTCTACTGTATAGGGGTGGGATTTTGCTACTTGTTCTATTAGTTTCAGTATCTAAGCCAAAAAGCAAGTCAGGAATGTTAATGCTTAATAAAGAAACAAGAGTTATTCCCCCATAGCTGATTTTTCACACAATGTACAGAGTATTTTTATTATCACACCTACATAACTATCTAGACAGCAAAAACCTAGGCATAAGTATTTATATGAGTAATTTGTGTACATATTTTTGGAACAGTTTGCAATAAATTAATGTCTTGTGTAATTCATTTGTAATTTTATTATCCTATTTTTCTCTTATATATGCGTATATATGTGAGAGTTTAGGCTTATTACCAATTAATAAATCAATATATATTCATTCCAAAAATGCTTGATTACTCTAAATTAAATTGAATAAATGTCTCAGAACTGGAAATAAAGATTAAAGCCTCAATTTGTTGATGTAAGCTAATATAAAAACATATGTTAAGATTTTTGTTCCTTAGAAGCGCTGGTTGAGTTTGAATAAAATAACATACGTATTATATACGTTTGAAGCCAAAACAACGCATTATTACAAAATAAACAGACATTTATTTTGTTTGAAATTTATATTGAAATTCATAAATATATTTTGAAGGAAACCTTCATCTTCAGTATGTCTTTCTTTCTTTTTTTTTGCCATGTTGTTGTTGGAGCAATGAATCAGAAAGTAAAAGTCCGTTTGTTGTTTCTACGGTTTTTAAATCTCGGAAATAAATATATATATATATATATATATATATATATATACGGCACAATCACGTTGAAACACCAGTTCTCGCCAGATCGCCAGAGTAAAGCAACAATGAGCCTAGCCAGTACCAGATGGGTGACCATTGGGGAAGGCTAGGTGCTGTATGTAGAACATTTCCAAGTAGGGGCCTGGGGGCACATCAATTCACTGGAAAAGATGCATCCCTGTCTTCGTAAAGACATGAACCTAGAAGGAAAATTATGATGATGCTTGCGGTCTACTGTAGTTTCTGTCTTGTGGCAGCCATTGCACCGACAAAGATTAGCAGTAATACACAAAGCCTTCACCACTATAAAACAAATCTATGTGAATTCCGAACAACTTGGTTGTGGCGGAGGTCATACGTCAAAATCGACAGGACAAGAGAGTGTATCATATTTACCTATATATCTATATAATTATAAAAATCAGATCAGCTTGCTTGCTTAAGCGTTTAAAGCGTCCATCCGGTTTCTGACTTCAGGTTTAAAAAAATTCGTCCGTTTACCTATTTTATGGCCACCCTGTTTTAAATCTGATATTAAAAGCAACTGCTACTATTCAAAGCATACACAAGATCAACAATTTTTGTTGTTGTTGTTTTAACTTATTTTAACGTGTTTTCCTCAAATGTAATTTAACCCCGTTGAGTTAAAAAAAAAATGATTTAAATATACAATATATACTATAATCATATTTATCACCATATTTACTGCTTTTAGTAGCGCTCCTGTGGATTCTGAAGATTTATTTTTTCAGGCCTTACTTAAAAAATATTTTCCTTCCAAGGATTGAAACTTGGTTTTAGTAGTGATTTTAATAAGGCCTCCTTAATTTTAATTAGTGCTTGCAGTAGTGCTCTGGAGGCTTCATGAGTTTTTTTTTTTTTTTTTCATTTATCACATAAAAAAATGTTTTCTCAAGATAATAAAAAACAATATAATCTCAAAATCACTTTTTATTATGAACATTTTTCATCTTACTCTTTAAGGACTCATACTATTTAAAAAAAAAAAAACGCGGCTTGTTAAGTGTAAAACACCTTTTTAAAAAGTCGTAAATAAATAAATAAATAAATAAAAATAATGGCGAGGGGGGCAGACCGAACTTTTTTCAAAGTGAAAAGTCGCAAAAAGAAAAAAAAATAATAATAATAATAATGGTAGGTGAGGGCTGAAGGAGTCAACGTCAAAGCAGGGCTGTAAATCGGTTCTGAAAATAGGGGATCGGTTTACTAGAACGTATGTGAAACTGAACACCCTTCTAAATCTTTAAATATTGATTACAAATTTTTTTTTTATAATCGGGTAACTTATTGTCCAATAATCCACAGAAATAGTTGAAAAAGACGAAAAGGAAAAAATTGTAAGGGCGGTGCTGACTATTCAGATGCACCTACATTTGTTTTGTTTTTTGATATTTTCTTTACCCAACCAAGTTGTACGTGATTAAAACTAAAACTTAATTCATAATAAAAAAAAACTATTTAAGATTATTTTATTTGTAGTTTTCGTTGCAAGTTAGAATTGTTTTTAAACAAAAAACAAAGCAAAAATGTTTTTCTAATGTAAAAAAAACTACTTGATCAACTTACATATTAAAAAAAAAAATTCTTTTACAACCTAACACAGCGTAGTTTACCTCCTGAAAAGAAATCAAAAGCTACTTTTTTATTTTTATTTATTTATTTTTATTTTTATTTTTTTGCTAAAAAATTTCAACTGCCTTTAAAGATAATGTATGAGAAAGAATTTTTTTTAAATAATTAAAATTTAACATTTTAACATGGGTGATCACTTTCCTATATAAATTTAACGTAAATGAAACTCCACTTCTTGGTGACGTAGCGAGACGTGTAATCGTTAGCATTATTATTTTTTTTTTTTGAGTTTGGCTTTTCAAGGGGGTGGGGCAGAAAGGAGAAATGGGGTGGGAGTGGGGTTATAAGTTCCAAACATTTTAAAAATACGTAGAAACACTTCAATGCGTGTGTGGGACGGGGAGCTGTTCATTTAAAAAAAATTTTTTTTTTTTTTTTTTTTTTAAAGATTTGCTTTGAAAAGATCTCACCGTTAAATATTACTTAATCAGTTAATTATTATTTCCTAATATTTTTAAGGCTGTTAGCACACACACACACACACACACACACACACACAAATAAAAAAACTAGGGTGGACTTGTACAATGCACACGTTCTCTTTGTATTTTTTTTCAACGGATTACACCCCTCTTAATTCAAGGATTTTTCATTTAATCTAAGGGTAATGATGTTAACACGTTTATTACCTAATGTATTCTGTATTGTTTTCACTAGTCGCCATATTTGTTTTCACGTGCGCATGCATTAATTTTTTGCGCGTTTATAGATTAATTTTGTATACTCGCTATTCCATAGTAGTCTAGTATATATATGACGTAGATAGTCATATATATATATATATATATATATATATATATATATATATATATATACACACACACACACACACCATTTAGTTATCATTACAAAATCCAAAGGATGGACAAAATTCACACCCAAATTTTTATTAGTTTTTTTTTTTTTAATTTTGTTCTAAATGTTTTTTTTTAAGCAGACGCCTAAATTTTCATTCAAAGTGTGTATATATATAATATATATATGCGTGTGTATTCTATTTACTCTACTTATATATAAATGCACTTTTTCTGTGTGCATCAGTTCGTTCCCTATGTGCTCCGAAATGGCTCAGCCGATTTTTTTTTTTAATTTCACACAAATGTAGTTTGTGTCTGGCTGTATTCTTAGATAGGTTTTGTATGGGAATGCCTCCGATAAGTACCAAAAATCAATAATCGAAAAAATTCAAATAAGTCTCTTATACAGCCTAACATCATGAGTGTATTTGAGAAGTTTTAAGACTGTATAAAATCAACTGTATGTTCTTTGATAAGACAGAGGCGTGTTCAAAATGAATGTGTTTAGAGCACAATTGAACCATGTTACTTGATTTTGCATTTTAAACTTTAATTCAAGTCATTATATAAAATTAATTTTATAAAATCAAATGTGTTCTCTACAGTGCAATGTAGGCTTCAGTGTACTGTGAATTAAGTCACTACAAGGAGGTAGTTGAAGCTTCATCTCAGTATACTATGGTAGGCCCCTTACTGGAACAAAAAAATCAATTCGATTGAAAAGAAATGGGCGATTTCACCAATTTCGATGACATTAAAAAAGTATTGGAAATATGAAACATTTGCCGATCCCCATTCAATCTCGGGCAACGTCGAGTCTTCCTGCTTATATATAAAACCTATATAAAAACTAAACAGTAAATTGTTTATGGCATCATAGCGTAATGGGTTAGGGCGGTGGACTGAAATACATAAGGTCTGAGGTTTGAATCCTAACAACAGTCAAGCTACGCTGAAGAGAAGGAGGGCTCCAAAACGCGCGTGTCCGTAGATTAATCTTTTTTTTTTTTTTTATAAATAATATATATACGCACGCACGCACGCACACACACACACATGTTCTTGGCGGTTTTTCGAATGAGTATTCAGCTTGAATCAGAACTTCTCCACATGAAGATTATTTTGAAGAAATTGATCCACTCTTTTTCAGACAAGTAATTACCGCACTGACTGCTACAGTGCTACAGTGCTACACACCTGTTTGGTACATGTGTCCTTCTGGGCTTTCCTCTCCACAAGACTAGTATTCCTACCAAGTCTTTCGAGTCAAGTCTTGCTAACTATTTCACCTGTAGTCGAGAAGAGATAAATTCACAGCTTCTTTTTTTCTGGTTCTACCATATCAAGCTGTCTGGAGATGCTGATTCTTGACCTAAAATGAACCAAACATTGATGTCAATCATTCAGAAACTTTGCGAAACGTAAAAAAACAAAACAAACAAAAAAAACACATGCTGGTCTAGCCCCCCCCCCTCTCCAGCTGCCCCTGATTTTTACTTATATAATGCTAAGAACTTGTTAAAATAGTAAGGCTTACGAGTTTAAATGACATGAACGAAGCCAATTCAAGGTTAGTTCTGTCCAGCAACAACAAAGAAGAATGCCAACTTCTAATAAGGTAAAAATGTTTGTATTGTATGCAACGCTGAAGCTTACATTGCACTGTAGAGAACACAGTTGATTTTATAGCATTACTTTTATATAATGACTTTAATTAAAGTTTAAAATGCAAAATCAAGTAACATGGTTCAATTGTGCTCTAAACATACATTCATTTTGGCTTCGTTCACATCGTAAAACTCAATCATGTTCTGCAAGGAAAAGATAAAAAGAAACTAACAATCAAACTCCATGAATAAATATTTGAAGATACAAACAACTTGAAGCATAAGTAATTTTATCCAAATGGATTCAGCATTAAATAACCCAAAAAGGGTTGATATGCTGTAAAATAACTCAACCAAACGAAACCGCTGCTTTTCGAGTAGTATTAAGGAAAGTATATTTACCTCCCCCTTCCCGTTGCAGCAGAGTTAGGTACGACATCAGTTTATAGCGGGAATCCAACTTTCCCAATGGGGTATTCGGAATGGTTATGAAAATAGGTTGGATAGAATCTGTTGGCATTTTTAAATGCTTGGGAATAAACCAGTCCCTTCTTTCGAAGAAGATAATACTTGGGAGGATTACCTCCTAAAACTATACTTCACTCTTTGTTTTAGTCTGAAGGCCTCGCCTACACCCGGTAACTATTAAAGAAAGTGTATTTACTTGCCCCCTTACAAGGGCAGATTTAGACACACGGTCAATTTATTTATTTATTTAAGTGGAGAAAATCCAGTTCCCCAAAAAGGGGGCTCTGGCTCGGAAAATAATTGCCTCCGTTTAAAAGGATTTCTTTGTTAACAAAATAAAATATTAGATTAGATACCTTAGAACAGATACAATATTTTGCTTGTAGTCCAGCCCAGCATAGTGTCATTTTTACATTTCCGGCGGAAATTGAACGCGGTTTGTGAAGTCATTCATTTACAATTCCACTTGTTCAATATTTTTTTTACAAGTGTACACCCTCCGTCAAAATTGCAGAAAAAAATATTGTCTTGTTAACGTTCATATTAATTTTTAAAAATCAAAAGTAATTCAATGATTGGCGCTTATGCATTTTTGATACCGAGCTATTTAAAAATATTTTTTCGTGTTAAATTCAAGTTTTGCGATATATTTTTTTAATTAAATTGTTTGGTGAAAGCACAGTTACTAAACATTCGCCCCTCCCCATGTTAAAAATGGCTTTCAAAATAATGTTATTATTTCAGCACGATACAAAAAAAAATGCACAAGTACTCAGTGATTTTATTTTTCAAATATAAATTATTGTTATTACTGATAACCTAATAAAAAAAAAAAGACAAAAAACATTCACCGTTGGCTTTTTATTTAAAGTGGATTTCTTCTTGAATTCATTTCGGGTAGTGAGGAGTGTCTTACTTGCTATTTGTTTTCTTGAATCCCGTTACCCTTTGGAATGGGAGCTTGAGGAAAACGTGTTTTACTCGCTAACTTTTGTGTGTCGGGACGGATTTATATTTATTTATATGAAAATAAATGCACCCTGGTCTTTAACGTCTGGTGGAGGATGGAGTAGATGTACTTACTTGGCGTCGTTGCTCGGGAGTCTACTTTAATCATTTAAAAAAAAATTTTTTTTTACCCATTCTTTCTTTTCTGTTAAATAGTATTTTGAAATCTAAATTTTATTATGGTGTCCTTTGAACTAGATTGATTGAACCAAATTGTTACAAAACTAATTTTTATGATAATGTTTTTTTTTTTAATTTCTAAAAATATTGGATGTAAATAACTTTCAGAACTTTTTAAATATATTTAATTTAAAAATCAAGAAATTATTTTCTATTCGATAGTTTTAATATTTCTATTTTTTTTTTTTCAAATTTCGAAAGATCACCAAAGTCATTCGTTTTAACTATTAGCAAAAGAACAAAAATAGCTTATGTTTACAAAGAAGTCGAAATGCATTGTGATCGATTAAATTTCTTAATTAAATAATTTTATTGAAATATTTGCATAATAGTAAATAAAAATTAACCATGTAATTATCAATGTTACGTTAACGAAAAAAAGAAAAACACGCACACATAAACGAAAAAATGGTCATATAATTTCATTTATATAAAGATAATCCAAACTTTTATTTTATTCTGATGAATATCTAATTTGAAAATATTAGAAAACTAAATAATCTTATATAATTTTTTTTTTATTAAATGATTGAAATTGTCTTTTTTTTTCTGAAACTTTTGTTGTAAAAAATCTTTTTCCAAGTTTTTTTTTTAAATCGTTTAATAAAAAATTACATAACATTCGTTTTTTTTTTTTTTTTTTTTTTTTTTTTTTCAAATTCAAACCTTACGAAATATTTACGAATCGCATGTAAATTTTCCGTAAATAAGTAGTTTTCCAGATATGGAGCAATGTAATTCGTTATGTTACTAGTAGCCATTGTTGTACACACCGCTCGCCAAAAATATGCGCTCTTGTGTGTACATTAATGGCCACCACTTATAACATAAGGAATTACATTGCTTAATACCCAGAAAAATTATTTGCGGAAAATTTAAATACGATATTCGTTTTTAGCATACCCGAAAACCGTTAAAAGTCGTCATTTTAAAGGAAAATGTTAAAGTGGAAACCGAGTTAAAATTTACCCAAAATTTAATCATATATATATATATATATATATATATATATATATATATATATATTATATATATATATATATATATTATATTTTGTGTACAGAAAGTTGTTGAGACAGATCATTGGTACCGTCGGTTTCAAGCCCGATAATAAAGCCCGTTTAAGGTATTCTTATCAAGCGCTCTTCAGCCAATATTCGTTTGATAAGGATACCTTAATCGGGCCTTATTATCGGGCTTGAAACCGACGGTACCAATGATCTGTCTCAACTAACAACTTTCTGTACACAAAATATAAATCCGCTCTTACATTTTTGATTTTCCTTTTAATTGAGCACTCTGCTGGAATTCTTTTTCCAAAAAAAAAAAAAACTCATATATATATATATATATATATATGTATATATATATATATTATTCAGAGATGGCTTCGTGGCTGGGTTCGAATCTCCCGACCAGCTGTAATCGTAACTCCCTGCACTGATGATTCCCGAAAGGTTGAAACACTAATGTTTGTAGGTATTAAAAAAAAATATTATAGTAATAATTATATATACATATATTCTGATCTAATGAATATCTGTTGTAATTTAATTTAAAAAAGAAAACTAACAATTATTCTTTCTTTAGTATTTCTTGAAATGTTACTAGTACCTGTGCCCCCTGTTGGGTTCGAACCATCACCACAATTTATTCTAGTTTGATTTCATTAAACTATGACATATGTTAGGATATTCTTCTTGTTTAATTAAAAAAAAAACGTTTCTTGACTTCTACATTATCCGTGTATGGATATGTAAAGTTATCTATTATATATAGCTATCTAATTTACACACATATTTATAGTGTGAGAACGCATTGTATAGATTAGTTGGAAAGAGTCAGTTTTTTTTTTCTAAATGCCCAGAGATATTAGAGATTAGTTGAATTAACAGAAAGACGGCGAGCGGAATGCATAAATAACTAAAAGAATAGATTTCTACTCAGGCAGCATTTTTTCTTTTATGTATGTTTCATTGAACAGCAGGAATAATTTGTTTCTTTTGCGATCCGTTTTTGCCATTTGGCGGGCCAATGTTTGAACGTACTGTTCGTGTGTAAAAAGAAATTTGCCATAGTCTCTTACTAGAACAATCCCCGTCTTAGGATGAATAAAATTAATTCCCAACCAGAATATTTCTACACCATTTTTATGTCCCCCCCCCCCCCAAGAAAATTAAAATATATAATTCTACTAAACCTTACATCTAGAATCCTTATTTCAATTTAGATTAATATCGATATGATTTTAGTTTTAGAAAATGTCTACAATTTTAAACTTGAAATTCAGAGAATCTTGCGGAATCGTTGTCTGATGACTTATGGATCAAATTTAATGCAAATCTGAAATACTGGAATTTTCCAAGTAGAGGTGCATCTATAGCATGCCCCCCCCCCCAAAAAAAAACTTTATATATTTCAAAGCGACTGAACTTTGGGGGAATATTTGTCTAATATCTGTTAAAATTTTTAAAAAATCAGAAGTATATGAATTTTAACGAAAGGCTTCCATTACTATTTTACCACCTCTCCTTCGCATAAAAAATAAAATAAATCAAAGCTAGCCCACATTATTACTCATTACGCTTAGAAGCCGTTCCAAAATTTATGATAATCGGTTTACTAGTTTAACAATGAATCCCGTACATATAAATATACTAACTGGGCGTCTGGCGTTGCCCGGTCGTACAATACGCTTAAACATATTTTGATTTATGCAGGTTGCGTATGTATCATTATAGAATCAAATCTCTATCGAATATTATACATTACGAGGAACAATGTTCCCGATGGACTAATTTTCAAAATAAATAAAAAATGATAATGTCGCTCATCAAATTCCGTCTGTGTTTGTTTACATTATCATATCAGCTGATATTTGGGTTTGACGATCTTAAAAATAGTCTCATTTCTCTTATAAATGAAAAGAAAAATTTTTACAGTGGCATATTTTACGTTACATCGGCTAAGGTTACACCGGTGTAACGTAAAATATTCCCCTGTAAAAATACTTTTTATCTATAAGAAAAGAAAGACTAAAGATCGGATTTTTTCGATTTTCCATAGTTATCGGATGAATTTCTGTACAAAACATATCTAAGAACACTGCCAGACATATAAATTACCTTTGTATGAAATTTGCAAAAGATGGGCTCAGCTCTTTCGAAATCTATGAGGAAGGAATACATGCACCCACACAGTGATATTAATATAATAGATAGATAGATAAGCATATACACACATAACTTTGTATAAATAAAGATATTAAAAATAGTATTAACTAGCATTTCAGCCCGGCGTTGCCCGGGTGTTTGGAGGTGTATGTTGAGCAAAAAAAAAAAAAAAAAGCGGTCAATTTTTTAAAACTTTGACCCTATTATGACCCCTTAACATTTATTGTTTTGGGCTCAAATCAAGCTATTAAGTTAGGTCCATGTCCAAGGAACCTATATCTAAAATTTCAAGTATTTAGACCAAAAATGGTCGGAGGAGTTTGGTAGAGTTCTCAAAGGTCAAATCGTTGAACTTTGACCCCTTAACAGCCAAATTTCTGTCCGAAAACGGATTACAAAGATTTTCCCAAATCTCAGTACCTTGTATATCAAATTTCGAGTCTGTAGACTGAAAATTGACAGAGATATTGTGTAGGAAAACACACACACACACACTTTCACTTTTATAGATATATAGATTATTCTGTCTCAGTTGTTGAATAAATCTCACTTATTTCGTTTGCGTGGAACGCTCATCTGAAGTTGGGTATTCCTGAAATAAAATTTTAAGGTAAACATTAATGGTTGCGGTTAAAGAACGCAACAAAATTGTTTATGTTGTCGTTTCTGTCATTTATCACTAAATGAGGAATCATTTCTGTTTAAAAATCAATTTAGTATTATGCATGTATAATTTAGAAAAGCGCTCTTGTAATGTGTGATTTTTTTTCTTGTGTTCTCTGATCGTGAGCGTTAACAATTAACTAATTTTAATCTCTTAAGTTTTGAAAATTTAGCTTGAATGGAAAAAATTTAATCGTTGGCAGCCATGTTCTCTTGACCATTCTCTTTGCTTCAAATTCTTTAAATTAATTCTGTAAATCGACCCATTAAGTCCCAGTGAATCTAATTTTGTTGTTAGTAGGTTGAAACTTTGTGTAATGAATAAAAATACACAAATTGAAAGATAAATTTTAACAAACTTCACAAGGTGTGAAAACTAATAAAAATTGATGAGATTATTCAGTGGTGCCGGTGGTGCCCCTATTCTATAATTGAGTCATATTTCATGGAATACGAGGTAAGTTTAGAGAAATACAGAAAATATAAAGCGAAAGAAAGACAAGATAAGTGTTGAATCTGTTCAATGTCAGGGGACCATTCTCTCAGATAAAGGTATGAATATGAGTTATTTTTGTTCAAAATCCAATCATTTTTTTTTTCTTTCCCCATCCAAAGTATTCTTTTTTCTTTTTTTAAGTTGGACTTTTACCCACATAAAATAACAACAAAAAACGATATTGTGTTTAACTTTGCCTTCATGAGGAGACAATTAAATAGGGATAATGCATTTTTTGTATGCAAGGCGGAGAGAATTTCTCGACGAGGTATTGATTTAAAAAACAAAAAACATCATGTTTGTAGCATTCGTGGAGGAAATAAAGTAAATTCTCACACGCACGAGCGCGTGCGTGCGTGCATGCGCGCACACACACTTATATAAAATGAACATTTTTCTTTTTATTTGCAAAAAAAAAAAAAAAAAAGGTTGTAGTTTGTTTTCTGTTATTAAATTATTATTTTCTCTTTTTACTTTGCATTTAAAATTTTAGCAAACAAAACTCGCAAAAAAACCAAACCACAAAGGACTAATAGGAAATAAAATACGAAGTGCACAGACAACATCAATATAATACTAATGTTAATGGAACAAAAATGAAAGGAATTGTTATCAATGCGCACCTGTGTGTGTGTGTGTGTGTGTGTTTTCGCACGTGCTCTCTCTCTCTCTCTCTCTCTCTTTCGCCCTCTCTCTCTCCCTCTTTAAGAGAGTAAGGGGCGGAGGGATAATGTTATGTCTTATACTATTGCCTAAGTCATGTGAACTGTTCTCTATATACAATCTACATCTTTCTCATTTCCATCGGCTTCGTTTGATCTTATTCTCACCAATTGTCGTGGATAAGAACCCCCCCCCGTATTTTTTTTTTACACATGAAAAAGCTTTATATATATATATGTATGTATGTATATATATATATATATATATATATATATATATATATATATATATATATATATATATATATATATATCTATATATATATATATATATATATATATATGTATGATCTTCATTGTTTCATTCTTGTAGGGAATGGTCAAGCTAGCTTAACGATTTCCCCCGGATATGAAACGCGGAAGATTCTGTGTGGCTTAATTGCCATATATTTTCATAAGTTATTACCTAGCTCTACTCATGTATTGTGAGCACTGTTGAAATAAATACTGAAAATTGGTGATTAAAAAATATGTATGTGAATTTATGAAATAAGAAATGTGTGCGCGTGTGTGTTTATTTTCCCCTACTAGTGGCTTGAGCTCTCTAGTAGGGAGAAATAACGGTTTCCACTTATCGTAAAAGCATTAGCATAATTGGAATATAGTTCTCCGGAACCGATAATGTAAACAAAAACGTAATTTCTCCGACTTTCGTATTATATAGAGATGACTCGGAGGACAGACGCCGACTACTGTATTTAGCAATCAGGTTTCGAATCTCGGCTTGAATCGAATTTTTGAAATGTTCTTATTCAGTTTCGTCTATAGGACAAAGAAAACCTTTTCTTAATAGCAACCAATAGACAATAGTTATGTATGCGCATGCGACTGTATAATGTAATTTTCGTTGGAAATAAAAAAAAAATATCTCCTACCTCTTTTTAATCACTTGTCACAATGTATTTAATAATTTTAGAAATTTTATATATTTAGATATAAAGAAACCGAAGTGAGCAATTCTTGCACCACACGCGCGAATTCGCGTAGGTGTTTTATTTATTTAAAAAAAAGTATCAATTTAGACGTGTTGAGCAAACTACTAAACTAATTAGCTTGTTAATTATGGCATACATACCCTAGACAACATGGTGAGTAACATAGCCACATTATTTATTTCGCAACTAACACACACACACATATTTATAGTGCAAAATTTTGTCGAAAATTCAAAGACGCGCGTTTTCTTTTTATTTTATTTTTTTATAACCTTCGTTTATTTCTTGGGTTTTATATATATATATATATATATATATATATATATATATATATATATATATATATATATGTGTGTGTGTCATTTATTTGTTTTTGTTTGCGATACTTTTTGAATGAATTCAATTTATACGTAAGTGCATTTTTACCTAAATGAGAGTTGGGAATAATTTTCCCTTTTACCAATTTGGTACCTTCAAATAGGGAGCGGCATATATATTATTTAAAATTCAGCCACTCTGATGAGTCGTTGACGACGAAACACGTGTCAGTAGATAATTATATTTTAAACAATATATATATTTACTGATCTAGGGACGGATATTTTACTATTGTACATATGTATATGTATTCAGCGTTGTTTATTTTCTAGAGGAAATTGTCCAATATTAGATATGAAACCTATATAAATATCGCCGTAATCCGTGTAATGACCGGTTACCATGGAAATTATAGCGGAGACAGCGGAGGAGGTGTAGACAGGTAGGTGGTTATTGATTTGATAGTGATAGATTTTGAAACGTCTATTACTCTCACTTAGGACTTGTTGAATCTATATATGTTTTTGAAGTGGTGGTGGTGGGTGCGTAATACCTGCAAAAGTATTTAGCTTATTAGCTTATATGTGAAGTGGCACTAAAATGATTTCACACATTTTTTTAAAAGTTTCATTTGAACTCGAATAAATTTTAAAAATAAAATTTAAAATGTATTTTAATAATTTTTAAAATATACTGCCAGACCGGGTTGTAAAATCGGGAAGTATACGGTCGAACTTTTCGGATTCTAATAATTCTGTCTCCTATTCCTTGAATTCGAAAATATCTGATTCCTTGCTTTAAAGTCTTCCAATATTCAGACTTTTTTTTCCGGAGATAAAAAAATCCAACTCTAACTCTGATCATTCAGAAGGAGTTTTACTCTGACTCCATCAAAAACCTTTGACTTCCAATTCTATAACTAGCAGGGGTGAACTGCTATTGCACGTGCATGATAGGAGGGTCGTTCCAAAGTAAAGCCTCCTATTTTTAAACTAAAAATGTTGAGGAGCTACGAAGATGGGAGTAGTACCATTAAAATGAGCGACGTTTTCGGCTCTAGAATTTATTTTTCTACATAGTCATCCACATTCTCAATGCAATTTTGCAGGAATTCAATGATGTATTTCTGCTTCTGATGCACGCCCATGACAGGGAGTTCTTTCTTAGTCTCACACCGTCAATATCTGCAACAGAGCTGAAACTTTTAGGTCATCCCCTTGGGCGAAATAAAAAAAATCGGATGCATTATTTTTGGAACGCCCTCGTGAGTGTATATATATGCATTACTTACACACACCCACACACACTTAATTTTGTATTGCTTTTTCTTCACTGGGAACAAAAACTCACTATTTTCGTCAAAAAGTCCCTTTATTGATTTTAGAAGCAAGTAATTGTTTTCGAACTGTACTTATGAGGTTTACTATGTGTTCATTTTTAAAATTTTTTATTTTTATTTTAGTACAAGCACTCGTTGATGAACATTATGAGGTCTTGTTCCCCGTGAAGAAAAGGTGGTAGTTTTGCACTATTGAACTATTTAAATTTTGTGTTATTAAAGATTTATATTTGAATGGAAAATCTTTGAAATATTTATATATGCATATAATTTTAAATTGCACCGACATACACGAGTCCCAAGCTGAAAATCCCTTTTTTTTTTTATCTCTACATATCTATTTTTTTTTTTTTTTTTTTTTTGTACATTACTCTTCTCGGACTTTGAAGCTTTCAAACTATGCGCGAACCTGCAAACTGATAGCTAGTCTTTATAAAAGTAATTGTGCTAACTGTTTTTCCTCTGAGGATAAAATTCATTCTTTGAAACTCCATGAAATAAGGAAATGATCATTATTTTGTATCTCTTGTTCGAAAAATATTGTAAATTGCAAAATTTGAACTTTCTTTGCACACGCACACACAGTGTGCAATATAACGAAAAAGAAAAATTGTTTTCACTAATATTATTATGAAATCATAGAATTAAATCAGTAATTTAACTTTTTTATATAAATTATGTCTGATAACCTAAAAAATGAAAAATCGCGTATCGTTGACTTTTTTTGATTTCTAAATTCAGTTCATATATAAGGGATTGTCTGACTTGCTATTCGCTTTCTCGCTCCTTCTCACAAATTCAAGTGGATTCGGTGTGAGAGCTAGAAAAAGCATGCATTTTACTCACTAATTTTTCTTTGACAAGAATGATTTATATTTATATATAAATAAAAAAACGTTAGCTTTTATTATACAGTTAGTTGTGTTTGTATGTATGTGTGTGTGTGTATATATATATATATATATATATATATATATATATATATATATATATATCCATATCCATATCCAATTACACCGTTATCTCTGGATCTACTGAGCATGTTCCAACTGTTTCTGTTTGTCTTTCTGCTAAGAAAACACTATCGATTTCTTGTCCTTTTTTTTTTTTCGGCGTGAAGAAATTCTTGAGAAATTTTCAAAGAAATCTTATAAATTCTTCTAACTCTTAGATTTGAAAATTTGTCTTGCTATCCAAATTTTTATCTGCGTCAGATCTCTTCTGATTTTTGTATCGATTATTTTCTTCAAGATTGGATATCGCATTTGTTGATATAATGAAAATTTAATATTTTCTGAGAATTAATCTGCAAACCGCAGTGCCCCTCGAAGGACATGGCTGATTTTGATCTGGCTAATAATATATTATGTGCATTCGAAAAGAGAAGAGATAGTCTGATTGAATTTTTAAAGGCTTCACGTGACAGTGACCCCCAAGGGAAGTGGACAAATTAGTGTTGCAAAGAAGATCAGTATGATTCATATAAGTATATTTATTTTGATTAGTATACTTTTAAGTGTCCAACTTTTATTTGTCATGGAGAAAATGTTTTTATATATATATAATCATTCAAACACGGTAGTGCTTGAATATATGGTTAAGTGGCAGTTTTAGTCATTTAGAACTGCTTTCTTCACCGCTCACTCATTTTTCGACTAAATGTCAAACAATTATTATAGTTTATAGATCACCTTCTCAGCGATATATAGTGAAAAAAGTTTTCAATTTTCGTTGAATAAAACAAAAGTTATGATGAATTTTCTGGTGTTCAAAATCGTAAAAATATGTAAGGAGGTGAGCGACACTATTTATGACTGGTTTCCATAGCAACCACATCGTTTCAGTGACTACTGTTGGTACTAATTCACTGCTGTCACAGAAAGAAGTAACAAGTGAAACAGAATGAAAGCATAAAAGGGAGATAATTGGGGGGATTTTATTGAAAGCAGACGAGTACCATACATTATTATTACATATGTGCTTATTGGGGGAAAAAAAAATAAGATTGAAATCAAACAAAGAACAAGTGAATTTATTGGAAATCTGGAAAAATCATGGATTGCAATAGAAAAATGCGAGCATGGAAAGTAATATGGTTAAGCTTAAACATGAAAAGTAAAGGACTAGATGTTAAAACTGGACAAGAAAAAGGACAAGATATTCTAGTAAAAAATATAATAAATTTAGAACTTACACTATTGCAGCATTAAGAATTTTTTAATTCAATTTATGACATTATATAATTAACTCTTAATGCTGCAATATTTTAAGTTCTAAAATTATTATATTTTTTACTAGAATATCTTATCCTTTTCTTTTCCAGTTTTAACAACTAGTCCTTTACTTTTCCATGTTTAAGCTTAACCATATTACTTTTCATGCTCGCATTTTTCGCATATATATAGATACGTTGTACTTTAAAAAAATTATTGTAGACTCTTGAAAATTCAGTATGTTATTGCTATACATCTTATGAGGTTAGGACGAGGGTCATTGACACCCTCACATAAGAAAACTTTCATAGGGCCTTCCAGAAGTTGTTCGAATGGTACAAGTGCATTGCAGCCGGGGGAGATTACTTTGAAAGGAACTAGTGTTTCATGTGTACTATCAATAAAAGTGCCTATACAAAAAAAGTTTGGAAACTTACTGAAGGCATCTCGTGTATAGTCCAGGTTAATATTTTTCAGATGTAAAGCAATCAGTGCATGGCATAATCACGTTGGCACATCGGTTATCATCAAAGTTAAGCAATGTTGAGTCTGGCCAGTACCAGATGGGTGACCATTTGGGAAAGCAAGGCGCTGTATGTATTGTACTGCATGATATATATCCTTGATGTAGTGGCCTAACCAACCGGAAATGCATTATTGGAATGTTTATACTCATTTATATATTTCATACGATACAATTACGTTGAGACACCGGTTCTCGCTAGATCACCGAAGTTAAGAAACGATGAGCCTGGCCAGTATTAGATGGGTGACCATTTGGGAAGGCTAGGCGCTGTATGTACTTTCTGGGAAGGTTGGACATGGCGTCAGCACCCTCACCCTGTAAAAAGAACTCCTCGCTACAAAACATCTACAAAAAGTTGTAGATAGCCTATGCCCCTCCAGGGGCTCAAGGGGCATGGATGGAAAGCAATCAGTGAATTTTTAACGAGGTTATTGCAAGAGTGTTCAACATCGAAGTAAGGTAACGTATACTTTTTCTTTGTTTTACATAAACGACATATGACTGCGTATGAAAAATAACTAAAAAGGATATAGATATATTTATTTGTGAAGTGAGTTAAAATTTTGCCAATTATAATTTTAAAACAATGAATACAAGATAAAGTTAATTATTTCCTTAGTTGAGTTTACAAATTTGTGCCTTGTTTTATTTTCTTCAAAGGAAAACGATTAACAAAAATGCATTTTGTATAGACTAGTTATAAGTTTGCTGATTAGTACAAAAAAGCTTAGGCCGTATCCGGCAGACGATTGCATCAAGGGTCAGATACTGTTTTGCATTTTCTTCATTTCGACCATTGTTCTCATTGTTCTATTTATTTCTCGGCTATGTTTCGGCTGGTGTATCCTCCAGCCTTCTTGATGTGTATTTTGTTTATAGATAATGCTTTTGCCCCATTCAGTGCCGTTGCGTATTTGTATATTGTGCAAGTTAAAATATTTCTTACCATTTAGAATGATGGATGAACAATCCGCCTAAAGACAGGTGATGGGGACATCGTTCGAAAAAGTCTAAAACCAAATACCAGCGGCAAAGATAACAGTCCATACAAGAACAATGTATACAATCATAAAATCTAATCCCGATGAAATTAATAGTAACATTCTTGGTTATGGACATACGTTTGTGAATAACTACATTAGGACTATACATCTGGAACAGTGCGTATAGGTATGATCTGTATAATTGGCGATCTGAGTTCAAGTCTCGCTGATTCCATTGCGTACATTTTTACGTTAATGTGCTTGAAAAAAAAAACAATGGATATGCTCTTCCATCTAATTGTGGATGATGTCACAAGGGAAACAAATATTAGCGAAGAAACCCGGCAATGTCTGCAATGCTAAAATGTCTTTGAAGACGTCATTATAAGACATCTCATCTGGCTGTGAAGTATCCTTGGTCCGGCAGGAAACGCTCAACTGCTAGAGAACAGAAACGGGGCAATCAAAAGTTGCTATAGACAGATGGGGATACAAAACCAACCCAAACATCTCTATGATGTAGAGAGGAGGGATCGTGTGATACAACATTGTTTTTGCCTGCCCTCTACTGCCCAACCAATGCAGCGTGAAAGATCTTGTAGCGTACAATAATAACGAAAGGGTGACGTAAAAACGTGGGGAAATTGTATGACCACGTGCTTATCAAACCCACCTGATAATTAGGATTAATGAGATGGAATCGTCACCAGCTTAAAGATGAAGAACCCGTGAGAGGTTAAATGATGATTAATGCAATGAATTAAGTTCGAGTACTTTTGAGAGTAATCCACGGAAGGAATCTATTGGCATTGTATTTGAAGTCGACCATGTTGTAATCTGCAGGGAAGCAGTCCCGCGGAATGTGTTCTATAAATGGGAAGCAGTTGCTGAAAGACTCTCTTAATAGAAAGTTTATTAATAAAAGAAATTGTACTTTTATTCACTTCAAACAAAGCATATTGACACTGGGATGTTAGGAACTACTGTGATAGGTGCTAGATTCATATAGGTGGATAACTTAAGTGGGGAGTTGAGTGGCAAGATGTTTGTTTATTTTGCTTTTAAATCTTTACATGTTTGTATGGTTGGAGGGGAACAAGATGGGAGAGAATTACAAAACAAGCGGTCTCAAAAAAAAAGCTGTTAGAGTTGGACGTCTACAATGAAAAGATGGGATTCTGCTGATTGTCGGCTTGATCAAGTGTATTCACGTTAAGGTGTACAAACGCAGTATTCAGCGGAGCACATTCCACGATTATACTTGTTAAAAATAACAGGGACAGCCACAATGCGGTGATGGGATAGTTTAGAGATTGGTAGACAGTATTGGATCTTTTTGGTTAAAAACTTTTTTGCAAGAGGAAAATTTTTTTGCACCCGATCCAAGGACTTGAAAATTTTTTTTTTTTTTTTTTTTTCCACTTCATCCAAGGAGGAGAAATTTGTAATAGGAGCTATTAGAGTACAAAACTTAAAAAAAAATTTTTTTTTTAGCTATTTAAAAATTTTGTATTGTTACAACAATTGAAAATGTTTTATTTTTGTTTTTTGTTTTTACCCCCCCCCCCCAAGTATACGTTCCAGTTAATTAAATAAAATCGGCTAAAAATTGAAGAAAGAAAAAGAATTAAAAAAAATTGTGGTTTCTATTTTCTGGCTCAAGATTACAGCTGGTGGCGTTGCATTTAAATCGAGACGGCCATATTTCGGTAAATTATGGTTGTAATTGTGCGCTGCTGTAGTAGTACCATATCTTTCTCCTTCGTGCCACGGGCACAAGGAATTGAATCCAAAAATGTGCACGCGGTTTTTCTCTTAAAGAAACCCAGATCTCACTTGACCTCTTCCTGCTGCGTCGTTAACAAAGAATCATTATTGAAACACTTTACTACGGCAAGCATTTTGCCAGTAAAATCCCAACGCCCCTTAGATTCCTAACAAAACTAAACGGCCTATTGTTAATTTCCACGTTAAAAGAATTATTTCATTATTATTTATTTTTAATATTTTGTTTTTTATTGAATTGTTTCTAAAAGATTAATTTAACACATTTTCATAATGGAGTCCCGGAAGGTTTCTTTTTTTATTTTTTAAATTCTTCTATTAATTATTTGGTATTTTTTCCATTATTTCTTCCTTCGTCTATTTTTCTGCCTACCAGACTTTCGGTTATTCAAATATTTGAAACATTTCTTTTTCATTTTTTTTTTTTCATTAAAAAAACTAATATTTTTAAGATGCATCCATTTGTTCTGTGCACTTAGTAACGAAAATGTTCAGATGAAAATGCTATTTTCAAACTTAAGCTTCGCAGACTAACGAAAATGTTATTTCAAATTTACGCAGAAAAAAACAAGAAAAATGTTATTTAAGACTTAATTATGGTCAGACTGACGAAAATACAATTCGGATATTTTTTTTAATTGGGCGGAGTGTACAACGCGCACCCCTTTTATAATTTTTTTTCTTTTTCGTTTTGCAATTTTTTTCAGCGAGTTATTACCGATTAGACACTAATGCACTAGATTATCAAAATAAAAGTCAATATTTAGACATTTGAAAGGGGTGGTTTGTTTTTAATTATAACGTTCTAGTAAATCGATCCCTCATATTGGAAACACTGGACAAGAACACGTCGGAGTTTTAGTATTGTTTTGTTTTTAATTTGTTGGAACTTTATGAATATTATTTTTGAAAAGAACGGGTGTTTTTTTTGGGGGGGGGGGAGGATCGCTATTGGAGAGTCGCGACCACACGAGGAAAGGTATAGTGAGGTGGGGTGAAATCTGCCTTCTTTTTGCTTTCATTTCTAAGTTAATTTGGGGAAGGATCACAACTTCCGAGTTATTTGAAATTTGAGTGTGCTAAAATGTTTTTTGGTCTAAAGGTAATGTTCCAATCGAGCTATCAGTACATATTTCAACACAACTTTGGTTAGAGCAACAAACATTACTTTTTATCAAGAAACAAAAAACTGTCTTTCTTGATGGATGGCACTTGATGTCGACTGCTTCATCTGAACACGCTTGGCCACTGAACACGCTCATCACGTGTGTAAACACATCTTGGCAACAACATGTAAGGTATATCTTTAACTGCTTATCAACGAAATGTTTTCCAGGTTTCTCTCCTAAAAAGACTAGCAAAAAAGTGTATGCAACATCTTTTTTTATTGAAACTCTTTTCCTCTACTTTTTTAAAACTCTTTTCCCTCTACTTTTTTATTAAAACTCTTTTTCCTCTACTTTTTTATTAAAACTCTTTTCCTCTACTTTTTTTATTGAAACTCTTTTCCTCTACTTTTTTTATTAAAACTCTTTTCCTCTACTTTTTTATTAAAACTCTTTTCCTCTACTTTTTTATTAAAACTCTTTTTCCTCTACTTTTTTATTGAAACTCTTTTCCTCTACTTTTTTATTGAAACTCTTTTCCTCTACTTTTTTATTGAAACTCTTTTCCTCTACTTTTTTTATTGAAACTCTTTTCCTCTACTTTTTTTATTGAAACTCTTTTTCCCCTACTTTTTTATTGAAACTCTTTTCCTCTACTTTTTTATTAAAACTCTTTTCCTCTACTTTTTTTATTGAAACTCTTTTCCTCTACTTTTTTATTGAAACTCTTTTCCTCTACTTTTTTATTAAAACTCTTTTCCTCTACTTTTTTTATTGAAACTCTTTTCCTCTACTTTTTTTATAAAAACTCTTTTCCTCTACTTTTTTATTAAAACTCTTTTCCTCTACTTTTTTATTGAAACTCTTTTCCTCTACTTTTTTATTGAAACTCTTTTTCCTCTACTTTTTTATTGAAACTCTTTTCCTCTACTTTTTTTATTAAAACTCTTTTCCTCTACTTTTTTATTGAAACTCTTTTTCCCCTACTTTTTTATTGAAACTCTTTTCCTCTACCTTTTTATTGAAACTCTTTTTCCTCTACTTTTTTATTGAAACTCTTTTCCTCTACTTTTTTTATTGAAACTCTTTTCCTCTACTTTTTTTATTGAAACTCTTTTCCTCTACTTTTTTATTGAAACTCTTTTCCTCTACTTTTTTATTGAAACTCTTTTCCTCTACTTTTTTTATTGAAACTCTTTTCCTCTACTTTTTTTATAAAAACTCTTTTCCTCTACTTTTTTATTAAAACTCTTTTCCTCTACTTTTTTATTGAAACTCTTTTCCTCTACTTTTTTATTGAAACTCTTTTTCCTCTACTTTTTTATTGAAACTCTTTTCCTCTACTTTTTTTATTAAAACTCTTTTCCTCTACTTTTTTATTGAAACTCTTTTTCCCCTACTTTTTTATTGAAACTCTTTTCCTCTACCTTTTTATTGAAACTCTTTTTCCTCTACTTTTTTATTGAAACTCTTTTCCTCTACTTTTTTTATTGAAACTCTTTTCCTCTACTTTTTTTATTGAAACTCTTTTCCTCTACTTTTTTATTGAAACTCTTTTCCTCTACTTTTTTATTGAAACTCTTTTCCTCTACTTTTTTATTAAAACTCTTTTCCTCTACTTTTTTTATTGAAACTCTTTTCCTCTACTTTTTTATTGAAACTCTTTTCCTCTACTTTTTTATTAAAACTCTTTTCCTCTACTTTTTTTATTGAAACTCTTTTCCTCTACTTTTTTATTGAAACTCTTTTCCTCTACTTTTTTATTGAAACTCTTTTCCTCTACTTTTTTTTATTAAAACTCTTTTTCCTCTACTTTTCTCTTTCCCTGTGTTTTTCTTCCACTCAGCCCAATCCTGTCTCTTGTTTTGATGTAAGTTATTCACCTTGCGCTCATATAATAGATACCATTCGAAATGGTTAAAAAACCGACCTCCCCTAATGAAACCGGACTAAGTTGACCGCACCCCCCTCCAATAATTTTTTTCTAAATTTTATATATTATTCATGTAGGGCAATCTTTTTGGTCTTTGTATGCCTAACTAAAAGTCAAAAACTACTAACCAAACATACAAACACACAGAAGATTGCCCTTTAGATCATAGACTACTAGCAGGGCTATCCGGCGTTGCCCGGGCCTAACAAAGAAAATGAAGTTATGTTTGTCTACACATGCTAAATTATTTTTGTTTTAATTTAATTATTTTTACTGTGCAATAATTTATCAGTTAGAAAAAAATCAAAATAAAATCAATTCACTGATGTTGGCTGACTGCTACTAATTCGGAATGGGGCATGTGAGCATGAAAAACAAAATGTTTTAGGCGGTTACGATTTAAAAAAAAAAAAAACCCAAAAAACAAGTGAAGCATGCATGGTCCCCCATGAGTGCACAGTGAACGAGGCATAAAAAGATGACTTAAGTTCAGCATTTGGCCCTCCCCTCCCCATTTAGCCACAAAAGTCCTCAGGGGATGAACAAACGTTGCAGTTTTAGGCCTTAAATTTCAGTTCTGCACCATGCAAAAAAGAAATGACTAAGTCCATCATTTGATCCCCCCCCCATTTAGCCCTAAAAGTCCCCAAGCCCTTAACATATTTAAATTTGAGTTCAACACCATGCAAGACTACTAAATAGGCAAACACAGAAAATTTTGGACAAATATGGTCAAATAGTCTCAAAAATTGAGCGTTTTTATTCGCCTTAAAAGAGCCTCTGGGGAACACCCAAGAGTTATTGCGAAGTATAGGCAAACAAAATTATATAGAAATCAGTTACAATTTTTCAGAAAGTTTTATATAAAATCCAAGGCATCAATTTTTTTTAATAAGCACAAAAGTGTCAATTTTAGCCATTTTACCCCGAAAGGCACTCCCTTTTCCCGGAAAATACGTTCTGTTACTTTTTTACTCGTATCATGTTTGATGTTTGTACAAAATTTCAAAAAATTCAAGGCGTAGTTGAGAAACGAATGGATGAACTGATACAGGTGAATTTACAGGTCCATCCTCCTTTAGTCGGTGTGTGTGTGTGTGTGTGTGTGTGTGTGTGTGTGTGTGTGTGTGTGATTTACGTAAGTAATATTCATGCATTAAATAGTAATCTTTTAAATCAATCCTCAGCTAAATCAATATTTTCTTTCCTGGTTATTTAAAGAAATTGAAGAATGTTCAAGTTTAATGCATCTGCTATTGATCATATACATTTATTTTAGATCGCCAGTCATATCTATTACTAATAGAGATTTGGTAACTGTCTGTCTGAATTCAAACCTATGCTATAACTTCCATTAATTATACTATATTTAAATGCTCAATTCAGCTTACTGTAATATTTCAGAGTTATGTTCTATATTTCCATGCTTAATTTAGGGTGGGAGGAGTATTATCTGTTTCATCGTCATGAGACTATCCTCCCAGACTTTACTTTGAGGGTAGGTAGTGTACGAGGTACCTTCAATAAGTTTCAAGACTTTTTTGTACAGGCATTTAAAATTGTCATAGATTCTTGAAAATTCAATATTATTGCTATATATTTTATGAGATGAGTGATCAATTTTTATGATTTCAGGTTTAAATGAATAGCTACAGCAGAAATTGAAATACACTCTACTAAAGCCTGATTGTCACAACTGATGAAAAAATGCAAGCTGGACGTGAGGACACTTTAGAAGAACGATATGCAATAAAATTCTGTTTTAAACTTGGAAAAATATCAGAAACGTATGGAATGCTTCAGACTGCTTTTGGACCATCTTGCATGAATCAAGCGCCAGTTTTTCCATGGCATAAGAGATTCAAGGAAGGCAGAGAGTCTGTGAGGGATGATAGGTGTAAGGAAGTTGGAACACTAGAGTTAATTGGCCAAATAAAGAATTTCATGTATAAGAACCGTCATGCATCTTTAGAGACAATAAGTGCACAGTTTGATGTCAGTGTGGGAACTGTAACCACGATTATACACGAGGAAGTGAAAATGCAGAAGATTTGCAGAAAGTTTGTCCCAAGGGTGCTCAGAGAAGATCAAACTATTTAACCAAGATGGGCATCAAGACAGTTCCTCACCCTCCCTATAGTCAGATCTTGCTCCCTGTGACTTTTGGTTATTCCCTAAGCTCAAGGAAAACCTTAGAGGCTGTCATTATAAAGCAATTAAGGAAATAAAAGAGGCTGTGACGAGGGTCATTGATACTCGCACAAGGACTTCCATGGGACTTCCTAGAAATTATTGGAACAGTGCAAGTGCATTGCAGCCTTAGGAGATTACTTTAATGGAGACTAAAGTTTCGTGTGCGTACTATCAATAAAAGTTCCCATAGGAAAAAAGTTTATAAACTTATTGAAGGCATATTGTAGTATATATACAACATAATCATAGGAAAAAAGTTTATAAACTTATTGAAGGCATATTGTAGTATATATATAACATAATCATAGGAAAAAAGTTTATAAACTTATTGAAGGCATATTGTAGTATATGCATACAACATAATCACGTTGACACACTGGTTCTCATCAGATCACCAAAGTTAAGCAATAATGAGCCTGGCCAGTACCAGATATGTGACCATTTGAGAATAGCAGGCACTGTATGTGCTCTCCGCTTATCTTGGCATTGTTTCCAGTTGTCTTGAATTTTTACTTACCACTGGAATAAAACAGTGCAGATACTACACTTTGTTTTGAGCCAAAAGACCAAGGAAGTGCTATCGTGTTCATCAGATGAACTCATGATTTTTTCTTGATTATATATATATGTGTGTGAAGGATGAAACACTAGTGTCTGTAGGTATTTAATAATTAATACAGTGAATAATTATTTCACGGCTTTCCAGCTGACTACAATATGCTTGTCTTCAAGTCTAACATAAACAAGTTTTTGATGAGACGTTCCATATAAGTTAACAAATTTACCGAATTTCCATTACTAACGATTACTATATTGTCCAATTGTCTGCTGTACACTCTTTAACCCTTATCCTCGAGTGGCCTCTTGGCCTTGATAAGTGGTGATGCTTATGTAAAAAAAAAAAATTTGAGCCCCTTTAAGAAACTTGTTTCTTATCGTTGAGCACTTTCAGTTGAATTAAGTCGGTCAATTTATCTCTTATGCATAGATCATCATATAATGATTAGATCACTCTGATTGACGTTAAAAAAGCATTTAAAAAATAAATGTTTAAAATTCAACAGCATTTCTCACGTTTAACGGTAGCGGAATAGATTAGGTCCTTGCTAATCAAGGCAGAGATGGCTTCTGTCGCCGGGTTCAAATCTATCGACTGGTGTTAACTGGAACACCCTGCACTGATGATTCCCAAAAGGATGAAGCACTTGTGTCTGTAGGTATTTAATAATTAATAATTATTACACTAATATATATATATATATATATATATATATATATAAATTATTTTCCACAGCCAAACCAACACATCTGCGCTCAGAATTTGAAACCCAAGCCTCTTGCATGCTAGGCGAGCACTCTACCAACTGAGCACAGATGTGTCTAACTGACGAGCCCAAATGAGGGCAAAACTAGAGTCTTGGATTTCCGGTTTGTTGGCTTTCTTGGCTCTTGTGGGCTGCGACGTTGGTTCGGCTGTGGAAAATAATTATATATATTCTCTCACACTTTCTGAACATTCTATTGATTGCTCGTAAGTTTAGCTTATTGGGGTGACATCATCCTTTCGAGTATATAAAATTCTTACTGGTGAGACGCCGGCTTGGGTTAAAGCTGGTTTGATACCTCGTCTCTTGTTCGATATGAGGTAGGTTCATTCCACCGTCGGATCTGTGCCGCGGGTTACTTGATCTGTGTAAGTTAATAGACATTCTTGTGTGTGTGGCGTGTTTGCTCAGTTGGTAGAGTGCTCGTTCAGCATTCAAGAGGCTTGGGTTTCAAATCCTGAGCGCAGATGTGTCTAACTGATGAGCCCAAATTTCCGGTTTGTTGGCTTTCTTGGCTCTTGTGGGCTGTGACGTTGGTTCGGCTGTGGAAAATAATTATGTATTCTCTCACACTTTCTGAATATATATATATATATATATATATATATATATATATATATATGTTCATATATTTGCATTTATAGACTTTATTTAGTATATTTTATTAGATGCTTACACATGTGTGTCCTTGTGTCAGACTAAACTTTAGAGATGCATTGATATATATATATATATATATATTTATTATTTTTAAAAACTGTTTTTAAAAATAATAAATATATATATATATATATTTATTATTTTTAAAAACTGTTTTTAAAAATAATAAATAAATAAAAATGCTATATACGTCCAAATTAAAAAGGACGACTTTCTAAATAAATAAAAAAAATGAGCTCCGAGGCGGAGCCAATATTAACCGTATGTATCGCTTGAAAAATCAACAATAACAAAAATATATATATATATATATGTATGGACTTACTGTCTTCATTTTATTCCAATTTAACCTCCCCGTCTTCATATTTCACACAATCTGTTTTCGAGGGACTAAATTCTTCCAATTGACTGATTGATTCTTTTCTTCTGAAACATTTTTATTCCATAATATATTTCTATCTGCAAAAATCAGAAAACACATTGTGATTTTTGTTATGTATTTACATCTGTGTTCTTGGATTTGAACTTTAATCTTTCATTCAGAATGGTTGCCTCTGTGTAGATACCAAAAATTTAATAAGATTGACTATGAATTTTTTTAGCGATAATGAAATATTATCTCTTACCTAGGAGATCAAGGAATTAGTTTTCCCCAAGAAATATCGCACATATTTTTAGGACGTAAACAAATATATATTTTATTTGCCGACTATTATCCTTATCTTTATAGTGATTGTTTCACAATGTTTCGGCCAACTATTCCTCCGGCCTTCATCTAGTTGTTAACCTGACGGGATAGGAATGCTGAAACTTTAACTGTATCTTCAGTAATTACTGCCTTCCATAGTTGTCGTCTCACTATCTTGAGTGTGGATGAGAATAGTAATCCAATGAATCAAAATAATATGAATAACCAATCCTCATCTAAAAAAATTCAGAAACGTGATAGCATGAATTGCATACATTTTAGCCTAACGAGTCCTTACGAAGGTGAAACACAGAAAATTCTGTGTAGCTTAATTTTTATATTATATTTTTATAAGTAATATGTAAAAGACTATATGTCTGTCTCCATATTTTCAAACTCTATCTCTTCTGAAACTAAAAGTCGCACAGCGGCGCTAGGGGCCTCAAATGATTGGATTATTTATGGACCGTTCTTTTATGAGTCTTTAGTCGGTTAAAATAGTTTTGAAAGGGTCAAAAATGGGTCAAAATTGAAAAATTCGTTATAAATTTTGTACATTCATCTTACCTTATTTTTAATCAGTTCATTATCCGTGTCACGTTGGTACAGTGGTCACGTGACTAGCTTTGAATGCTACAGCTTTGCTTTCAGTTTCGATTCTAGCTGATGGCACCCGAATACTTTATTTTTTTACCTTTGAAATCACAACTTTATAATAATATAATACGAAATCTGGACAAATTAAAATATCATATTCAAACTTATTTTACAACCGGGCAACACGGAGCGCCCGTATATATTTAGTACATATTTATATAAACTTTTATATAAATTCTAAATTACTCAAGCTTGTGTTTATAGTGCTTTTTCATTGGAATGAATTTTTGAATATAAATATATTTATGAAAAATAAAGTTTTTAAAAAATTTGGCGATATTTTAAATAGGATGCCTTCCTCCCAACAGTAAATGTGGTATTGTGGTTACTGAGATGATTCTAGATAAGAGTAGAATAGACGTTTTTATCATTTTTTTGACAGAGGTTGGCCAACCATCCTCATCCACCGTACAGTTTTAATGGCCTTGTACCTATTTTATTAGAATGTAAAATTGTTACCTTTTTATGGCAAATCAATAATTTAAAGTGTAGTATATGCTCTGTCTTCAGTCAGAGCTGAACTGTTTCTGGACTGGGGTAATTTTTATTTTTGCCTCATTCAGAGTGCCTCTTTACTAGGGAACTGGATATCTCCCACATAAAAAAAAACTCCGTATCTAACTTTGCCACTTCGAGAGAATGTTAAACAACGACTCAATTTGTAAACTTTTTTTTTTTTTTAAGTACACACACACATCTCTTCTCTCATACAAATTATCGTCTGGTCAGTTAAATATATCAAACCAATTTGTTTCCTCTTTATTTATTAAAACTTGTAACAATTTATCCTTTTAACACAATAAATATTCTTTCTTCTTACTGTAAAAAAAAAAAAATAATTGCCGGCTACTTATTTTCTTTAAAATAAATAAGTGAAAGTTTTAACCGTATATTGTTAGAATTGAAATCGTTTCAAAATAAATACCCATTTGCTTCTTAACGTCAAAATAATTATCAACTGAATAGTCTTTAAATAAATACATCTTTTAAAACTGCATCTTTTAAAAAGGGGGTGACAGGTGATAATGTATTCACCAACATGAAATTGTATTTTATATATATATATATATATATATATTGATTATATTTTTTTATTTTTTTTACACAGTGATCACCACTTATCAAGGCCCGGAAGCCACTCAGGGATAAGGGTTATTGCAAGTACATTACGTTAGTGAGGAGATTTGCTGAAGTGTTTACTTAAGGGGGCGGTTCATTAGGAATTTGTTAACATTGGGCTTGAAGACATCCAAGTTGTAGTCCGGAGGGAAGCAGGCAGACGGAACAGAGTTCCACAGGCGTGCAGTTCTAAGAAAGAAGCTTTGTTCATGGAATCCGCGTTTTGATTTAGGCACAGATATAGAGTGGGGGAAATTTTTCACAGTGGATTCAGCTAGACGGGTGTTTTTCGTGAAAGATTGGCGAGGGGGGACCAGAGATTGGAGTTCATACGAGCATCTGCCATGGAAATAATGATAACACAAGGACAGGCTATATATAAGTAATTAACCAATTTAATTCAAATTCACTTGAGGAAACTTACCTCAGGATTAACCATCCCAATTATTCTAAAACTGCAAATAAAAGCTCAGTAACTTATCAGTATTATCTTATAACAAGAGAATATTTTTTTCATTATTTTGACTCTCGAGTATATATCAGTTAATATCTTATATGCTTTTATATAGAGTGATGTAGTTCTCGATTGTTAACTGTGTCTGTGTCGATATATACTTGAGTCAAAACAATGATAAAAATTTTCTCTTGTCACAGCCGAGTTATCAGTTCCATAAGATAGAGCTATTATGTAATTGTTTCTCTTCATTTTCAACGCTTGTATTGTAAATTAAATGTTCCAACGACTGACTTTTCTCCTGGAATATTTCATATACATGCTAGACTTTTTAGCCCGTTAAGAGATGGCAAAGGTTATAGCCAGTTGACTTAGAAGGAACCAAACTTCTAGAGTAAATATGGTATCTGTGTGATTCACAGTGGCTGATAGAAATTAGTCATCCTAATATCATAAGACTTATTTTGTTGCATCTTAGCGTAACAAATGTCCATATAAAATTTAGGCCTTATCGATCATTCCAATAAAAAGTGGAGCAAACAGACAGATGGCGGGAAATATATATACACTAGCAAAAGTACCCGTCGTTGACTGGGTTCAAAAACAGCCTACAGAAAATGGACTCTGATTTATGAAAGTATGATAGGTTATGAAAAGGAAGGGTTGTAAAGAGATAGCTTCGAATTTGGGGGCATCAAAACCAAAGCAAAATATGATGAAAGTAAAAATAAAATAGATAAGCCCCATAATTTATTATACCATACCTGCTCACACTGAAACGCTTATCACAATATTCTGTGGATCTATATTAAAAAACCTTGTTAAACTTTGTCACATATTTCCATTCTATGGAGGTCAGGCGCGAACGAACACCCCTATAATTTTATTATACCATATTTCTTCAAACTGAAACATAATTATCAAAGTATACTTACGCAGATATATATGAAAAGTCTTTATTAAAGTTTGTGCCTATTTCCATTCTATGGAGGCCAGGCGCGAACGCAGACCCCACAATTTTATTATACCATCCCTATTTAAGTTAAAACATATTTATTAAAGTACTAGCAGGGGTTACTCGGCGTTGCTTGGGTGATCGGCCCCCTTCCCACTCCGAGGGGTAACAAAAAAAGTCACCCCTCTGGATTTACATGCTTGGTGATGGCCTCCCCCCTTCAGGGAGAGATAATCCCCAACCGATACATCTATCATTATATGTGATCAGTTTTCTATAATAGTCAACCATATAGGAGCCTATTCGTGACCAGACACACACACAGACGTTCAGCTTTATATTATATTATATATATATATATATATATATATATGATGCACTCTCCCGTCAATTTCGACGTATGATGTTTCACCACAACAACTAAATTATTCGGAAATCCACGCAGATGATTTGTTTATAGTGGTGAAGTCTTTGTGTAGAACCAACAACACTTTTTGGTATTACTGCTAATCCCTGTCGATGCAGATGCCTGCCACAAGACAAAGCACACAGTAAAATGCAGGTTTTTACATCAGAGTTACCTTCTTAACTTAGACTGGGGGTGCATCCCTCTCAGTAAATTAATGTGCCTCCAGATACCAACCTGAAAATTTTTATAACTCGGCGTGGTACATACAGCGCCTAGCCTTCCCAAATGGTCACCCATCTGGTACTGGCCAGGCTCAATGTATTTTAACTCTAGTGACCAGGCGAGAACCAGTACGTCAACGTAATTGTGCCATATATATATATATATATATATATATATATATATGATCATCCACATACAGTACTGTTTCGCTGTATTACAGCTCATCAGTGTGACTAGACAGGCAACTACCTCAAGCCAGGATTGAAACCCAACGTTATTTGGATAATGAATTAACGATGTTTTGACATTGCCCAAATGCCTAAGCTTGATTTGTTTACACAAAGAGCATCGCTTAATACGCTGATGGCAGTTTGTATATTACTTCCCAATACGCTCAACCTAAGATGGAGAGCATTATAGTCATCCACATGCAGTACTGTTTCACTGTATCACAACTCATCAGTGTGGCTAGACAGACAACTGCTTCAAGCCAGGATCGAAACCTGACTGCCCAAATGACAGTCAAGGCTTCTTACCATTACACTATTTGCCTGCTGTGCGGGTAGTGAATTAACAATGTTTTGACATCGTCCAAATGCCTAAGCTCGATTTGTTTACAAAGAGAATCGCTTATATATATATATATATATATATATATATAATCTCTCACATTCTGAATATATATATATATATATATATATATATATATATATATATATATATATATATATATATATATATATATATATTCAGAATGTGAGAGATTATATAATTATTTTCACAGCCAAACAACCTCGCAGCTCACAAGAGCCATGGCAACTAATAAACCAAAAGTCCAAGACCTTAGTTTCGCCCTCATTTGGGCTCATCAGTTAGACATATCCGAACTCTGGATTCAAAACTCGAACCTCTTGCATGCGAGGCGAGTACTCTGCCACATGAGAAAACGCGCCACACAAAAGAAAGTCTATTAACTACCACAGACCAAGCAAACCACGGCAAAATCAAAGCAAACCGCGGCTCTTACGAACTGCGGGGTTGTTTTCCTGTGGAAATATATACCAACATTAATATAAACGTAGATCCACATACTTGCATATAGGCATACATTGGCACACACAAACAGATGTCCACAATTGCCTGTACATACACACATGTACATACACACATGTACATGTACATGCACACATGTACAGTCTGTGGCTTGTTTGAGTATTGCAATTACAGATGATAAATCTTTGCACCATTGAATAATGTCTGTGCTTGAATCTTTTTTTAAGTGATGAAAATACACAAATGCTGTGAAAGGAGAAAATATCTAACAGTGCATTATAAATGATTGAAAAAAACTTTTTAAAATTATGCCGAGAAGTTTTTCCAATTTATAACATATGTATATGCTGCAACTACATGATTTGGATTTCTTATCTTTTTAATACTATGCTAGCGGGACCTGTGGAAATTCCACAGGGAACTGATTCATATGTAATGTATTGACGTTGACATTCTGTAGATATTCAGCATAAATGGAGACGCTCTGATATTATTGTAGCTATTTTGTTAAAACTGCAAGAGTATTTATCCAAGCTAGCAGGGACGCCCGGCATAGCCAGGTCGTAAAATACTCTTAAATATATTTTAATTCTTGCAGATTTCGTATATATTATTATAGAGTTAATGTTCTATTGAGTTTTATATATTATAAAGTTGCGATTTCAAAAATAAAAAAATATATCTATATGACTTGGGTTCATCAGCTTGAATCAAAACCGAATCCCAAACTTATGAATATATATATATATATATATATAACTTTCGTTCCTTCAGCTATGATCGAAACCGAAACCAAAACTTATGAAGAATTTGTGATAAAATTATTTTTTAAAAATAGATTATTAGAGTGCCATTAGCTATAATCGAAACAGAAGCCAAAACTTATGAGGAATTCTTGGTATAAAAAAAGTAGATGACTTAAGTGCCATCAACTATAATCGAAACTGAAACCAAAATTATAAAGAATTCTTGGTAAATTTATTTATTAAAAAAAATTAAATGACTTGAGTGCCATCCGCTATAATCGAAACCAAAACTTATGAAGAATTCTTGGTAAAATTATTTATTACAAGAAATGGAATTACATAACAACTAAACGACCCGGATGTAAGTTTGACACAGAAAATAACACACACGCTATTGTATTAATATATATATATATATATATATATATATATATATATATATGTGTGTGTGTGTCGTTTTCCCTTAGCATCTATATGATATTCTGTTTGTTCCTCCCTTAGTTAGTCTGTACGTTATGCTTTGAAAAAGGCCAAATACAGTTTTTTTTTTTTTGAAGGCCAAACCGCTTTAAAAAATGCCAAATTCGCAAAATTTGGCTTGAAAAAGGAATGATAGTGACCTCCTTTTGGTGTAATCTCGCTTTTGAATATCATAATATATGATCATTGTTGTAATTCTGTGAGAAAGGAACTCGTAGTAATTTTAACGTGCAGCGGTTCTTCACCGCAGAAAGAAATCGGCGAAATGTTGTGTAAAAAAGGGAACATTCAAAAGAAACTGGGCAATAAAATAAAACATTGTTTGCCAAGGAGTTCTGGACTGAAGGAATAAATTAAAGATTGTCTTTAGAATGTGATTTTATTATATGTATTGAACTATGTAGTATATTATTTTCTAAATATTAATTAATACTTATTAATTTATCTCATTTGGGTCAGTTTTATATTTAAAATATAATGGATGTTATTTTTATAGAAATGTTAATAAATTTATATCTGTTATTCATTTTTATGTCCAAAAGCGATCTAATTGTTTGCATTATCCCGAAAAATATCAGCTTCATCAAAACATATTTGTTGGTTAAATATATCTCGTTACATGGAATTTCCACGGGTCACGCTAATAAAGCAATATTATTCTTTAAAAGAATAGCTAACCAGGTCATCGTTGATAAATAAATATCTAAACAATATCTGGAGCGATATAATTTCTGTCAGTAGCGATTCTGTGGGGGAAGGGAGTAAAAGGCTTGCCATCGCTAATCACACTTGAAAACGATCTGATGTTCGGTTTCGAATCTTAGCATGAATATACACTTGTTATGTCTGACTACACTGAAGAGTCGTGATGCGACGAAACAGCTGTCTGGATGATTTCATTGTACATAATTTAACTACAGCTGTTTTGTGCCTTTTTAATTCTCAAGTGAAAGATTCAAACAGATTATTTACTTCGAAATTATGCCACTTTTGCAATTAAATGATTTTTTTAGCAATTCTCACTTGAGAATTACAAAGCATGAAACAGCTGCTGTGAGATGGTTTATTAGTACACACTCACTTGGCGTATGTATATACGTTTGTATTTGATGATTATATAGATCTATATCACTTTTTCATTACTAATAGATTATACTAAATATGAGTTCATCCACGTTTGTTTCTTGGATTGAATTAGGTTTGAAAAAGAAAAAAACAAAACAAAGTCTCTGTACTTGTGCTTGTGCACTGCTCTGAAATAATGTCATTTCTTCTTAACACGGGGAGAGAAGTGTTTTATAACTTTTCTGTACTTCTACCTAACAATTTAATGAACAAAAATATCGTAAAACTTGAATTTAACTTGAAAATACTATTTAAAAAAACATAGTATGATAACTAGGGCTATCACGAGAGAATATTCTTATCATTGTTATGACTCTCGAGTATATATCCGACACAGTTAGACACAGTTAATCAATCGAGAACCACATCACTATCTAAAAACGTATTAACTCGAGAGTTAAAATAATGTAAAGAATATTCTCTTGTCCTAGTCCTAGTGATAACGTAGATGTATAAGCACCAAAATCTTTTTCAATTGTTCTGATTCGCCATAATTTATAATTCACTGAAAAATGTCGCCAATCTCTTAGATATCTACGCATCTCTCACACTTTCTATCAATTTCACTCCCTTCTAATATTTCGTAATGTTTCTGTAAATATTTGAACATAAATTAACTTGTCTGTCAGTGATATCATTTACATATGCATGTCTGGACACACCAAAAATTATATAAAAAAATAATAAAGAGTAATAATACTTCCATATAATACTAGTAATGATAATAATAATCCTATATATATATATATATATATATATATATATATATATGTATATATATGTGTGTGTGTAATAAAGATCAACGTCTATTTATTTGTATATAAATATAATCTAAATAAATTTAATATACATAGAATCTGAATAAATATCTAATAAAAAACGGCTGTCTCCGTATTTTCAAACTCTATCTCCTCCGAAATTAAGAGTCTCAGAGCGGCGCTAGGGGCCTCAAATGATTGGATTATTTACGAACCGATCTTTTATGAGTCTTTAGCCGGTTAAAATAGTTTTTAAAGGGTCAAAATTGAAAAAAAATCGTTACACATCTTGTACATTCATCTTAGTTTATTTTAAAATTTTAATCAGTTCATATGCGTGTCACATTGGTACAGTGATAACGTTACCAGCTTTGAATGCTACAGTTTTGTTTTTGGTTTCGATTCTAACTGATAGCACTCAAATATTGTTTTTTTTTTTTACTTTTGAAATTACGACTCTATAATAATATATGAAATCTGGACAAATTAAAATATCATATTAAACCGTACTTTACAACCGGGCAAAGCCGGGCGCCTCCACCTCCGCTAGTATTTAATATAAATATAATCTAAATAAATATATTTGATACATATAAAGATAATCTACATCAAATCTGTTGCCAAGGTCACTGGAAAAATGGTGGGATCCTTCTACCGCTCCAATAGATATCTCACTACTGATGCAATTTTCTATCTATATAAAAGCCGAGTACGTCCAAGGATGGAGTACTCCTGCCACATCTGGACAGGAGCTGCTATAAACAGCCTATCCTGCCTTGACAGAGTACAAAATAGATTTCGTAGCTTAGTGGGGGATGCCCTTTTCTCCTCCCTGCAACCTGTCTCCCACAGAAGGGACGTTGTGAGCCTGTCGTTTTTTATTATTTCCATGGCAAGTGCTCGTCTGAGCTCCAATCTCTCGTCCCCCCCTCGCCAATCTTTTACGAAAAACACCCATCTAACTGAAACCACTGTTAGTAATTTTCCCCATTCTTTATCTGTGCCTAAATCAAAACGTAGATTCCATGAACATGAACTTAGAAGTGCACGCCTGTGGAATTCTCTTCCGTTTGCCCGTTTCCCACCTGACTATAACTTGGATGTCTTCAAGTCCAACATAAACAAATTCCTGATAAACCGCCCCCTTAAGTAAGACACTTTATCAAATCTCCATTACTAACGATTACTACGATATTATCCCATTGATTACTGTATACGCAATAACCCTTATCTCTGAGTGGCTTCTGGGGCTTCATAAGTGGTGACCTCCATGTAAAAAAAAAAAAAAAAAAAGTTAATAAATATAATCATTATATATAAAGATAATCTAAATATATATATATATATATATATATATATATATATATATATATATATATATATATATATATAAAATATTTGTATATATATATAAATCCATCCTGTTATACAAAATCGAACAAGTAAAAAACCTGCTATTTTTTTCTACCCCCACCCCAATGATACCATTTCAAGTGGTGAGGGGAAAACAAGAAAGCAAAGCGCAAGTCAGACAACCCTCACCACTTGAAATTATTTTGGGAAAAAATTTATCCCTCTAAATAAAAAGTCAATCGTGGGTATTTGTTTTTTTTTTTGTTTTTTGTTTTTTGTTTTTTTTCAGGCTATTAGAAATGATAATAATTTATAAAATATGTATTATTTTTTTCTCCCAAAGTAGAACCAACTCTGTATTAACGAATACAGACTTATGTCCCGTTCTTAAGATGGCATCCATATGAAAGTAATTCAAAGTATGTTCTTGAAGGAATTAAATCAAATTACATTGTATTATTGTTAACAATGCACTGCAACGATCCACCAAATAATTAATTAACCAAAATAATTAATTAACCAGAATCAAATATTGGTTTTCTAGGAAGAAAGATGATAAAATCGAAAAAGTTTCTAACTTTACTTTATATACTAAATAAGCGTTTTTTCAGAGCACGACAAGTACTAATAACACTATTCATTTATAAATATCCGTGTTGTAACAGATTTTGCTGAGATGCTTTGGTTCTTGGCCGAAGTGCTGATCTAGACATAAAAATAATCCGATCATATTTGACAAGTTCTAGAAGTAAAATAAGGTTCAAGTATTTTTTAAGCTTAGTTCATGTTAGGCGTTGTGCCAAAGGTATGGTTGACCCCCCCCCCTCCCAGTGCATCCCTGACCAATCACTGCCAACCATGATCTGCTAGGTGAGCTCACTCTTATGCCACAGGAAGACATCATGCTTGTGATAATTACTTTAGGTGCATCTGGTTCAAGAACACAAGTGGAGAGTATTTACACACTATGAAATTTAAGAAATACCGACAAAAAAAAAAAAAAAATCATCAAAACAAATTGCTTGCTCCATTTTCAACAATTTTTTTTAATGATAAGAACGAAAAGGGGTGTATAATTAGCTTAACCCTTTACCGTCAAATTGTACTTTCACGTCGCCTTTCAAAAGAAACGTCTGTATAGGAAATATTTCTTACTTTTATGGCTTGTCAGCCCAATGTACAAGTCTGTGCATGATTCAACATTTTTGGTGATTTTTTTTTTTCCTTTGTCCCCTTCCCTTGAGTCATGAAGAAGATAAATTTATGATTACAAAATGTATTTATTGCATAAAAAAATTCTGGCTGTAAAGGTTTGATAGTGTTTTTGATACCAGAACCTGGGAGAGTCTTGTGATTTCTAATACCAGAACCTGGGAGAGTCTTGTGATTTCTAATACCAGAACCTGGGGGAGTCTTGTGATTTCTGATACCAGAACCTGGGGGAGTCTTGTGATTTCTGATACCAGAACCTGGGGGAGTCTTGTGATTTCTGATACCAGAACCTGGGGGAGTCTTGTGATTTCTAATACCAGAACCTGGGGGAGTCTTGTGATTTCTAATACCAGAACCTGGGGGAGTCTTGTGATTTCTAATACCAGAACCTGGGGGAGTCTTGTGATTTCTGATACCAGAACCTGGGGGAATCTTGTGATTTCTGATACCAGAACCTGGGGAAGTCTTGTGATTTCTGATACCAGAACCTGGGAGAGTCTTGTGGTTTCTAATACCAGAACCTGGGGGGGGGGGTCTTTTGGTTTCTGATACCAGAAGCTAGGGGAGTCTTGTGGTTTCTAATACCAGAAGCTGAAAAGATCCTGGAGTATTGAAGTGACTTTTGTTGCTTTACAACCCGACACAAATGGTGAGGCAAACTAAAACAAAACCCCAAAATATAGCAGCAATAAAATAAAAGCATAAATAACAGTAGTAGTAGCAGCAACTAGTAAAAGTTGATTTAAGTAAACTTTTTTCCCAAGATGTTTTTTTCTTTGAACGATATTCATCAGAGGATTCTTGTCAGAATTGAATACAAATTGAATATTAAAATAAAAATTGTATACAATGTTTCTAAGTTTTATTTTTTTTTATTAGCTATTTAAAAAAAATTAATTTTATCGATTTTTTTCTTCCATTTTTCGAAATAAACTAAACGTTTTGTTTTGATACATGTTATTGAAAGTTTTTAAACTAATTTTTGAAATTTCTTTAAAAAAACATTTTGTGAAAAATAAAGTAAAAAAAAAATACAAAAAATATATTAAATGGATTGAAAACGAGCCAAGAAATTCGGAATATTTTTGCATGAAAAAGACAATCGTTAAAATGTAATGTTTTACTGCTTTTGTTAGGAAGCTATTTGTTGCAACTTGACAAATTGTAGAACATAGTTCTCAAAAAAAAAAAAAAAAAGGGAAAACAAATAAGATACATTTTTTATTTTGCTTGTAAATGGAAAAACGAAACTAAAAGCAGCAAAACCAAAAAGTCTGGAAAAACAATTTCTTCATGAAAAGAAAATGGAAAAGAGAAAATTTCGTTTTTATTGATTTATTCAATAGAAGATTCAGTATTTATCTCAAACAAATGGATTCATTGAAAAAAAGGAAAAGTCGTTTTAAAAAGTAACTTTACAACTCCATTCACATTTGTAACATAGTAACCCCTTTTGGAGGTCATATTAGAGTTGAACAAGCGGGGAAAAAAATACTGGATCCTCCATATCTAGAATAATGTTGAAAATCCATTTAATTTCTCTTTGTTTGTATCTCTCATTGAAAATATACGCGCGCACACACACACGTCTATATATATATATATATATATATATATATATATATATATACGCGCGCACACACACACGTCTATATATATATATATATATATATATATATATATATTGTTTAATTTATAAAACTCACTATACCTATCTGCCTCTCTCTATATTTTCAAACTCTATCTCTTCTGAAACTAAAAGTCGCAGATCGGTGCTAAGGGCCTCAAATGATTGGATTTTTATGGACCAGTCTTTCATGTGTTTCTAACTGGTTAAAATGTTTTTAAAGGATCTAAAAGCTGTCAAAATTGTAAAAAATCGTTATAAATTTTTGTATATTCATCTTATTTTATTTTTAATCAGTTCATATGCGTGTCACGTTGGTACAGTGGTAACGTCACCAGCTTTGAATGCTACAGTTTTGCTTTCGGTTTCGATTCTAGCTGAGAGCACACAAATACTTTTTTTTTCACTTTTGAAATCCAGACTCTATAATAATATATACGAAATCTCGACAAATATATTTAAGCATATTTTACGACCATGCAAAGCCGAATGCCCCCTAGTATATATATATATATATATATATATATATATATAGTAAGTTATGAAAATATATATGGTAATTAAGCTACACAGAATAAAAAATATATGGCGAGTAAGCTGCACTTAACTGCATTTCATCCTCCTGAGAATTTGTTAGGCTTTGAATATTTGTAAAAAAAAAAAAAAAAAAAAAAAAAAAATTCTAATTATAATAAATTTGTATTAGAAATAAAACTTAAAATTTCCAATGAAAGAAATATCTTTTCTGGAAGTCCGGCTTCTACATCTCATTACAGACTAATTCATCTTCTATATGTCATAAGTTGTTTGAATCCGTGTAAAAAGAGTGTTTTTGTTAGATTTTTTTTTTTTAAACAAGTCATAGACGATAAATTCCAAAATTATAAAGTGAGAATACACTTTCCTCTCCACTTCACCATCTCTTGGTAATTTATAAAGATTGAGAAAAAATCTGTGCTGTGTAGTCATTAAAAGCAGTTTTATGTTGTTGTCGTTTTCATTATATATTACTAAATACGGAATCCTTTCCATTAAAAATCCAGTCAGTATTATGCATCTAAAATTGAGAAAAGCACACTGAAAAATGTTAACATTACGTAAAAGACGCTAAAGCAAAACAAAATGGTTACCGAATTTGAACTGATGTCGTGTTATCTAACCACGAAAGTAAAATTTTAACTAAAAATGATTCCTTATTTGATAATATTTATTGATAATATAAATCAATAGTATTTAACGAAAACGACGACATAAAACTATTTTTAATAAATAATCAGATTTTCTTGTGCTCTTCCATAGCCGTGATTTTTACGAATTACCTTCCTTCATTCTTTTTTTTTTTTTTTTTTTTTGTATTTCTCTGATAAGCAATTTACTTTGGTAGCTTTTTCTCAATTTCCTCCCAAACTAAAACAATAAAAGTACCTCAATCATGCCATGTTAGTTTATATCTATACTTATTTTCATGTTTTTTTTATGTGTTAATATGTAAAAATGCAATTATGTGCCACAGAATCTCCTCCTCCCCTCTCATTATCTCCATCTTCCAAATCCAATGTTTTTAGTTGTCTACTCTTAACAATTTTCATTTTTCATCTGATTTGTTGTTTACTCTAAAAGCAATAACGTAACTAATCTGTGATTAAAAAAGCCCCCCCCCCCAAAAAAAAAAATTAAAAAAAAAGCCCCCCCCCCAAAAAAAAAAGATGCACTTGATACACTCGGCATCAGTTATAGAGTCTGAATCAAAGTTGGAGGGAGTAGGTTTTCAAAGGAGTCTTGAATCTGATTCGTAAGAATGGTGGAAGCCGATTGTATTTTTTTGATCTCCAAAGAATCCAGACAGTCTGGATATCAGAATACTTTAAAATAAGGAGTCAATCGGATATCTGAGAACTCTCAAAGTAGGAGTCGGCTGTTTTGAAATTGTAGGAGTCAGTAATAGTATAGTTTCTGTTTTAAACAGATACCAAATCACTATTAGTAATAAAAGTAATAATTTGGTTTCAGCATCAGACGATCACCAAATCGCTGTTAATAATAGACATATAAATTATTACTAATGGAAGACGATTTGGCAAAATAGTGTCGGAGCTTTTAAAATTTCAGGAGTCTGAATCGAGTGTTTCAGCTACCGATTCTGCAGAACTGTTTTTGATCTGCGTTTGTACAATTGGACTTATTGTCTTAATCTTGTAATATCTAAATTGATTGTTGCCTTTTATTCATTTTGTATTTCTTTTTTTCAAATATTAGAATATGAAAAGATTGGCACATCAAATATATTAAGTGCTGTCAAAATGATTCTCTTATGATAATAATCCTAAACTAATCAGGCGAGGCACTTTAGAGCCTGTAAGCGAGACGGACAAAATGGAGACACCTGATAAAAACATTAACTGTTCTCATTCACAAATAAGATCAGACAGAATATCTACATTATAAGCATTATTCATGATTGCTTTTGTTTGATATTCGTGACAAGTGTACCCGTACCATTAAAAATGACGTCATATATTTTGTGACCTCTAGGAGAATTTACGTGCACTGATCTCTCTCTCTCTGGGACAAGTTGCGAAAAAGATTCTCGGACCAAGTAGATCTCGTACTGTCTAATCGTCACTATGTTGCATCCTTGTGCTTGTTGTATAAGTATGTCAACAGAATGTGCTCTGAGCTTATTGCGCTTGTATGCCTTCAATGTAAATACTCCTGGCAAGTAGCAAAATCGCAACCCTTCACTATGGAGGTACCTATGTGCTGAAAAACATTCAAATCTATTAGGTTTTTAGTTGAGTTTTGGGATGTTTTATGTTTGTTTTTTTCCTTTTTTTTATGTTTTGAAATTTGAAAATGAAGTTTGGAATTTAGACTTCTGATATTTGCCTTCGGCAGTCGGGATATGTCTGAAGATTTTCCATCTTAGAAGCCATATCCCCATTACACATCATGGGTCCTACATAAAAAGTACCATAAAATTTTACCATGGGTTTATTTTCGGCAGCCATGTAACTCTTGCTTTCTTTATTTTGCCCTTTAGTCCTCACATTCCAAGAACAATATTACTGATAAAGGGGGAAGAATTGCTATTTTCTGAGTCGGAGTCCATCTGTATAGCACTTACTGTTAACTTTTTTTAATCTCAAAGTGGTATTTTTTCTGCTCCTTACATTAAGTGGTTTCATGTCTTGTCTGGAGTGATTTCCATAAAAATAGAATGTCACTTCATTAAAACAAGTAAAAGATAAACTTTCATTTAATTTTGTCAAATGTTAAACCTTTTAACTGCACAAGTTGTTTGTGGTTTATCTCCTGTTGATGAAGCTTTTTTTTATGTTAAAAAAAAAAAAAAAATGAGTTATAAAATGTTATTGTGTTTAGGTAGTATTTCTGCAATCTTTAAAATGCAATAAAAACAGTTTGAGCGATGATGAAGAAATGCAATGAGGCTGACATTTTCTGCGTCATATGTGGTGCACAAGAGAGGAAAAGGCTTAAATGAATCTATGAATTCTAACAAACAGAATGGACTGCACCTCTTGAGTTCATTTGAATGAAAAGGTCAAGGTGGCACACCCATGATGGTTAGCTTTACTCAATTGTTGTCATGGTCGTTTTTTCTTGCGTTTCTTGCTTAAGCTCATTTACTTTCTTTCTATTTCCTTTTTTTTTCTCTTAATTTGCATTCTTTCTATGTGTGTCTCACTTTTCCTTTTCTTTATTTTCCTTTCCTTTTTTCTTTTTCTATATTTTTCTATCCACCTGTTTTTCAATCTGTCTTTATTTTTATGTTTTTCATTCTCTCTCTCTTTCTCTCTCGTTCTCTCTCTATATATCTATAATATAAAGCTGAATGTCTGTGTCTGGTCACGAATAGGCTCGTATATGGTTGACTATTTTAAAAAACTGATTACATATAATGATAGAAGATGTAGCGAGACGCAGGAATGGGTATGTTTTGATCTGGCAGAACGGTGGTTCATTAAAATTGTGGGGTCTGCGTTCGTGCCTGGTCCACAAAGTATGAAAATAAAGAATTTAAAAATAAAAAAAACCGTTTACAAGTGTTTTTGATATAGATGTACATAATACTTTAATAAGTATGTTTTAACTTAAATAAGAATGGTATAATAAAATTGTGGGGTCTGCGTTCGCGCCTGGCCTCCATAGAATGGAAATAGGCACAAACTTTAATAAAGACTTTTCATATCTATCTTTGTAAGTATACTTTGATAATTATGTTTCAGTTTGAAGAAATATGGTAGAATAAAATTATGGGGTGTTCGTTCGCGCCTGACCTCCATAGAATGGAAATATGTAACAAAGTTTAACAAGGTTTTTTAATATAGATCCACAGAATATTTTGATAAGTGTTACAGTGTGAACAGGTATGGTATAATAAATTATGGGGTTTATCTATTTAATTTTTACCTTCATCATATTTCGCTTTGGTTTTGATACCCCTAAATTCAACCCAAATTTACAACCCTTCCTTTTCATAACCTATCATGCTTTCATAAATCGGAGAACATTTTCTGTAGGCTGTTTTTGAACCCAGTCAACGACGGGTACTTTTGCTAGTAATATATATATATATATATATATATATATATATAATTTCTATCTTTCCATCTATGGCATTTCTGCATTACACGGACGGCACCATTGTTAGGGGGCGATAACTCCAATTTCTTCTTAGTCAAATAACACGGCAAATAAATAACTTTTTAAATAAGTTTTTTTTTCCCGAACACAAAAATATTTGAAAACCAAAACATTTATTGTATGAAAAATGTATCAATATATAATTGTAAAAACATTTCTTGAAAAGTCTGCGTTAGAAAACAATTTTAAGACATTTTTTAAATTAAAGCAACACTGATTTTTTTTTCCTCGAAACATTTTTTGAATTAAAGTTAAATTGGATTTTTCCTCCAAACAATTTAATAATTTAAATGAAACCTTTTTCGAATTAAAAGCAACATCAGATTTTTTTTTTTTTTTTTGAAACATCGTCTTCTGTTCTTTGATCGAGAAGCGACAATTTAGTGAAACGCCAAAAAAAAAAAAAAAAAAAATGGCGCCGTCCATGTAATGTAGAGGAGCCCTATCTATTTCTATCTCTCTTTTTCTTTCTTTTGGCTGATGTAACTTCTAACCTTCTTTAGGTACACCTTTTTGAACTCTGAAATCTATTTGAAATTTCGAACTGAACCCATTATTTAATCCATAAGGGTAGATTCTCATTTCGTCAGCCATGATCTGTTTTACTTTATTTTATTTATTTGTTTCATGGAAATCGGTCCAGACAAGGCGTGAAGTCACTTGATGTAAGGAGCTAATAAAAACGAAAATGAAACTATGTATTCAGAGTTATTGTTGTCTGTAGTGAGGAGTGAACCTTCAACATCAAGAAAACTGTTAAAAAGGACTGATTTAACTTAGTGCTTTTATCCATTACGTTATGAAGATGATTGGAGGTTACATCAGCTGAAAGATGAAGATGACAACCAAGATGATAGTACCTATTTACTATGCCTCCCCACGGGACAGAGTTAGACACCAGGGTCGTTTTTTAACGTGGAGAAAAGGTACAAAAATAAAAATTGTCTCAGTCGTGAAGGATTTCTCCTCCACCGAAAGAGAACAAGAAATAGAAGTGCAGCATCTGAAGAACAGATGGTATTTATTTGCTCTCCCACCGAGCAAATTAGGCACAAGGCCGATTTTTAATGTGAGGAGTGAAGGGAGGGAGAAGGGAAAAAGGGGACCAGCTCCCGAGAGGTGGGAAATGGGAGCTGGTTAAAGGTCAGGCATGTGGGGTTGCCCCCACATCTGGTCTTTGCTAGTCAAAGCTTGCAGTATCTGCCGGAACAGATACTACACTTTGATCTTGGCCAAAAGGCGAAGAGCAGTCTGAATTATCTAGATACAACTATCAGTCCTCATCTAAAAATTCTGAAACAGATGCATGGATGTTTTATATATGTTGTTTTTGTTGAGGTACCGTGTCCCGCCCCAGCACAGCCCTCAGACTCTCCACTCTATTCAGTTATTATAAAATTAGGGTCCTATCCAGTTACCAGTTTTTAGGTTCACTCTGTTTATTTTATGAAGCTTTTTAAGTGGAGGCTGACTTTCATGTGAAATACTTTCTTATTGTTGACCTTTCATAACCTTCGTATATGATTAAGGTCAACTTTATGTAGTTTATCTGTATATCAAGTTTGGTCGAAATCCATCCAGTAATTTCTAAGTCCATGGTACAAACATTTCCTTTATGCATATACTAGCTGTGCCGATCCGATATCGTCCGGGATTCATTACAGTCAAATAAACGCAAATAAAGAACTCTAACCTTTACTTAAAGAATAAGAATATTAAAAGGTATTCCCTTAGCTGATTCTTCTTTTAAGGCGATTACTTAAACTGCTGGACAGGATTATATATTTTTAAAATAGAAGCAAAGTACATTATTTTATTGTAAATAACACGCTAAACAATACTAAAGGAAAATTGGCTTTTTTTTTTTCATTTACTTTTTTAATTAACCTTTTACCCCAAACAAGGCACAGGGTCACAGTCGTGAGGTGCTACTATTTGGGATCACATTTGCAAGGGTACTATTTATGAAGTTGGGCAACGAGACATTACACTTGAACTTCTGCATGTCAGTATAATCGGGAAAGCAGGGGCCTGGGAGGGAATTACAAAGTGCAGTAGACTGAGGGGAAAAAGCTATTCGAGTAGAAGGCTTTACGGCATGTAGGGATTGGGGTTTTGCTGCTTGTCAGGTTTGTCAGGCGTATTGTTGTCGAGGGGTACTAGTGCTCGGAGTTCGTCGGAGAACTTGCCATTGAAATACTTGTAAAACGGGCACAAGGATGCCACATTTTGGCGATGGGACAGATGTTGGACTTTAGTTGATAGTTCAGGACCTATTATGTTGGCCACTCCTTTTTTGAACCCTATCCAGGAGCGAGAAACTAGTGACAGATGCACTAGTCCAGATGTAGCAACAATACTCCATGCACAGGCGAACCGTGGCCTTGTAGAGATACAGGATAATCTCAGGTGTGAGTAGCCTTTTAGCACGGTAGAGAGAGCTCCCCTTCCTCGCAGCAGCCTTGGCAATTACCTCAATGTATCTGTTCAAATTTATGTTTGTGAATGCTAACCCGAGAAGCTTGAGAGAAGTACTTTCAGGTAGAGTATCATTAGCCATGGCAATCGGTGGTTGAGAAGGTTTCTTGTTAAAGAAAATCCAAGTTTGATTTGGCAGCTTAAATGCTATTTAGGTGGAATTTTTAAAATTCGGCCGACATAGTTTTATACATTTCAGTGTTTTTTTTATAGTAATCGGTCACTATTTACTAAAGCCAAAAGCCACTAAAGGATACAGGTTACGGTTGTATGATGAACAATATTATGAGAGGATTGAAAGCAATAAATGAAATGGACAAACTTTGATTACTTCAGCAGACGACTTAGCAACTATTGGTGGATATTTGACTTAGAGACGACGATATAGTCTCCAGGGAAGCAGTCCCATGTCAATATGTTCCAGAGATTGAATGTTCTAGAAAATAAACTCTATTCATGGGAAATTCCGTTTGATGTTTGATGCATGGAGGGAAAAATGAAAGTTCTTTTGTGGATAAGAAGACGAGTTATTGCTGTGAATGTATAGTCAGAATCTGTTTGATTTGTCGGCGTACATGTTATTTACTGGGTTTGTCATTAAATAATCCAAAAAAGGTTGATATATCATAAAACAAGAATAGCATTTCATTACTTTTCAACTTGTATGATTGAATTTATTTAAAAAAAAAAACAACAACAAAAGAAAATGATTGTCTTGTTTACATTATAAGCAATACTAATACTTCAGTCAGCTGCTGTTTGCGTTTATTTAAATATATACTGAACTAATATAATATCCATGCCAAGGTAGGTAAAATTAATTTCTACGAACAGAACAGTTTTGCGCCATGTTTATGTGCCTTTGCAAAGATTAAAATCAAGATATGCTACTGAACCTTATGTCTAGAATCCTTATTCTAATTTTGATCAAAATGCATTACAGGATGAAGTAATCTTTAGGTCAAAACGAAGTTATGTGGATGTAATGGTTGATGGAAATGTGTGAAATCGATGAAAATTTTTGTTATTGTAAAGAGAAGTTAAATTAAGTTGAAATAAAGAAGTAATCTCACTTTAGTACAATCGTTTGTTTTTTTTTGTTTTTTGTTTTCGTGTTTTATGTACTTTCAGTCTGTTCGCAGACCATTTATGAAGAACAATTAAAGTTTGGCAAATAATAGAATTGGTGCTGTCTCTAAGATTGTTTTTAGATGGGTCGGTAGAGGTACAATTTTCTACTGGTGGTGTTGCATGTCAGTCTTCAATGCTAGATAAGAGCCAAAATTTCAAATGCCGATTTTAAAGATATTTCTCTCTGCCTCTTTTTTTTCTCCCCCCCCCCCTCTCTTAATTTTTTCTTTTTCTTCTCTTTTTTCATTTATTTCTCTTTATTTCTCTCACTCTGTTCTTTCTTTTTCCTTTTTCTCCTTTTCTCTTTCTCTTTGTTTTTCTCCCCTTTGTTTTTTTTTCTCCATCTTTATTTTTCTCTTTTGTTTTTATTCTCCCTCATTTTTTTTACTCCTGTTTGTTTTGTATCATTCCCTCTTTGTTTTTTTCCTCCCCCTCTGTCTTTCTGTCTCTTTCTACTCTGTGTTTTCTCAATTTCTTCCTCTCTTTCACTTTCTTTCCCCCTTCTTTCGTTTTTTTTTTCTTTTTTTTTTTTTTTTTTATCACTCTCTTAAAAGAAGTTTCTCTTGAAATCCACCTGAGGCTTGTTGAGTGCTCAGATAAAAATGTTGATAACATTTTTGTGTGAATTTTGCCCCAAGCCTCTTAAGCTTTTTCCCTTACCCCCCCCTCTCCCCCTTTCACGTTGCATAAAAAAAACATCTTGGATTAAAAAGAAATGGCTTCCCCAAAACTTGGTTTTCACTTTGAGAAATACCTTCTTTTGGTTGGCTGTCTTGTAAAACTCATTCTATTCACGAAACCATTTTTTTAAAAAAGCCAATCCATTTTTTTTTTTTTTTTTTTTTTTTTATGTAGAACGGCCTGATAAGAAGCATTTCTGATGAAATCTTTTGTAGAATTCAGTTCTGTGGAATCGTTAACCCAAACATTAGACTCCAACTCTTGAAATTTCTGTAACATTACAAGGCTAATATAAGTGGCTTGCTATCTTTGACTTTTTGGTTTGGTGCAAAGTGTTGCATCTGTTCTGTTACTGCATTTCATTTTTTTCTGTCCTGGGTTTATGAAAAAAAAAAAAATCTTTTCAGACCGAGAGCAATTTTTAATTGTTGTCCTAATCCAGACTGCTCTCTTTTGGAAAGCTGGATATCCTCCATGTTTGAAACTGCTGTGTTTCTAAACCTGCCTCTCTGGGGAGGCAAGTGAATAGTGACTTTTAACATTGTGTCGTGTGTACTTTGTTCTTCATCAACAAATGGCCGGCGTCGTATTACGGACAGAAACAAGTGTTTGTCTCTCAGTAGCAGGTTGTAATAATCATTTGGTAGTGGTGAAAGTGGCAGTAATAGAGATGTTGCTCTTGTTTTTCTCCTTGCAGTTGGGATAATAAAAGCAATTTTAAAAACAAAAAGCAACTATACGCAAAGATAACTGTCCTTTGTATAATAGACTACCACAGCAAGGGAGGTAACTTAGTGAAAAGTTTTGGAATGCTGTTTTGTTGGTGGAGTTGTCATTGTTCTGGAAATAGCTAGTTAGAATCGTCCATCACTCTTCAAATTCTGATATTTGGATGTCAGTTTTGACGTTGATACAGTAATGGGTGACGGAGAAAAAAAAAAAAAAAGAATCGAATTAGGTCATATATTTAATGCAACCGAGAGAAGAAACTCAGTCTACCTGTTATATGATACTTGAAGAGGAAATAAATACTGTCAAATGAACTTCCTTGTTCTCTTTCCGAGATGTCATTGGTGGACGAGAAAAGAGTCCAATAAAGGCACGATGGTGACATCTGGATCATGGGACCAAACCAGTACAAATTGTTGGTTTGAGAGAAGATAAGCAATGTAAAGTAGATTCTTTTTTTTTTTCTGTTCTGATAAACAACGAAGAATATTATATGCTATACTGTAGTATTGTACTATGGTGATATCTAAAGGATATTATTATAATATATGGATGTGTAATGGGAGTCTTAAAGACAGCTCAGAGTGAACATAAAAGCTGGACAGTATAGGAAGATTCGTGCAGAAAAGTAGACTTTGATAGTATGGCCACAGTGAAAGAATGGATGAGAGTTCTTGGGTTATCTATTCACACTATGCCCCCCACACTGCTTTCTAAACTCACACATGCATATATGCACTAGCAGATAACGAAACACCAAAGTCTTTTATACAGCAGGAAAAGAAACTGGAATTTTAGGAAGATCTATTATCCAGTAATTATAGGAGTAACCGGACTTTTTTCAAAAACTACCTGGCAAATATACCTGATGAACCAAATGCACGAGAAATACAAGCAATTGTACTTAAAGAGATAGTTAGAACCTTAAAACAATCTCTCAATTGTTTGTATCTCTCCTGCACTTGGTTCACCTGGTATATTTGCCAGGTAGGTTTTGAAATTCTTTTTCATGATTTCGAATTTTTACTTAAAGAGTCAGTTCGAATCTTAAAACGATCTCTCCATTGGAATATCTGAGTTAGTGGGTGAATGCCTGGCATCCAGGAGGATGCTCCACCCCCAGCTAGAACAAAATGATAAAATTAAAAAAAAACAAACAAAGACATTAAACAAATATACGACGTTTATTTGAAAAGTAATGCATTAAAAAAAAAGTTAAAGAACTACGAAGACAGAAGTGGTACTATTAAAATGAGCGACCTTCCGTGCTCCAGAATTTATTTTCTTCATACTCGGTACAATTTTCAGTACACTTTTGCCAGGAATTCAACGACGCATCTGTACTTCTAATGCACGTCCATGGCAGGTTGCTTTCTTTGAGTCTCACACTGTCAATATCTACAATAGAGAAATTAAACTTTTAGGTTATGAATGCATAAGTTCAGTCATCATAACAATGCAATTTGAATCCTCTCTGATCCATTCGTGTGGAAGAAAAAAAAATGAGGCATTACTTTTGGAACGTCTTTCATAGATATAAACATGAAAACATTTTACACACAAGAACTCTCAACTTTTCTAACCAACAATTTGCTCACATGAAATATCATTCATTCAATTTGTACATAAATACTAGCAGGGCTACACGGTGTTGCCCGTGGGAATAGTGCAACTTATTTCTTTCAAAACTTCTATCTCTCTACCTCTCTAGTTTTGTTTTCCACCTACCTCATTCCCCCCCCCCCTCTCTCAAAACGTCCTCTTTCACCTCCACCCAGCCCATTCCTTTCAAGATAAAAATACACACACATACACACAGACAATTCCCCTTTATATAATAGACTACTTGATGAATGAACCGACATTTTCTTTCCAAATTATATATATATATATATATATATATATATATATATATATATATATATATGTATGTATATATACTAGCATTTCAGCTGGCATTGCCCGGGTGTTTGGAGGTGTATGTTGAGCAAAAAAAAAACAAAGAAAAAACAGAAAAACGGTCAATTTTTTTAACTTTGACCCCTATTATGACCCCCTTAATATTTATGGTTTTGGGCTCAAATCAAGTTATTAAGTTAGATCCCTGTCTAAGGAACCTATATCTAAAATTTCAAGTGTTTAGACCCCAAATTGTCGGAGGAGTTTGGTAGAGTTCTCAAAAGTCAAATCGTTGAACTTTGACCCCTTAACAGCCAAATTTCTGGCCGAAAACCGATCACATAGATTTTCCCAAATCTCAGTACCCTGTATATCAGATTTCGAGTCTGTAGACTTAAAATTAAGAGTTATTGCAAAGGAAGATGTACACAGACACACAGACACGTTCACTTTTATAGATATATATATATAGATAGATTAAACAAAAATACATACGTATACATAAATATATATGGAAACAATTTTGTATTTACTGTAAACTTTTGACGCAAATATTATGCAAGTATAAATCATATAGAATATCTGCATGAATATAATTACATGTAATAGTTAACTAAAAATGATCATCCCATAAGAAAACCGAAAAAAACAATCTTTCATGAGAAACACCCGTCTGGCTGAAACTACTGTCAATAAGTTTCCCCACTCTTTATCTGTGCCTAAATCCAAACGTAGATTCCATGAGCAGAGCTTCTTTTTCAGAAGTGCACGACTGTGGAACTCTCTTCCGTTTGCCTGTTTCCCACCTGACTACAACTTGGATGTCTTTAAATCAAACATAAATAAATTCCTGACAAACCGCCCCCTTAAGTAAGACACTTTATCAAATCTCCAATACTAATGATTACTACAATACTATCTCATTGATTACTGTACACGCAATAATCCTTATGCCTGAGTGGTTTCCGGGCCTTGATAAGTGGTGACCCCCATGTAAAGAAAAAAAAAAAAAATTTAAATGAATGTTTAAAAGAATGTGCAAATTAGCTAGATCTTTTGCTAGTGAATGCAATTCCACAACCTATATATAAGAAAATTGTATTTTCTTTTTAAATAAATAGAAAAGAGGGTTTTTAATATGTATGTCAATACACATAAAAGAAAAACGAATTTATAGGAGAATAAATATATATATAATCACTGAAAAACTGATTCCTCTGATGAAACCCGACCCATCTGACCCCTAAAGAAGTAATATATATATATTTTTTAATTTTAGATATTATTAATCCAGGACAACGCCGATCAAAATATACTAGTTTTGTGGGTGTCCGTTTTGTAGGTTTGGATTTTTAGGTGGCGATGCACATACACACGGACAACTGCCCCTCATATAATAAATGTTCCATTTTTTTTTAAGCATATTTTATCTTCTTCATTAAAAATTCACATTTAAATATATCCTGGAAAGTGTTTGAAGAAGCTAAGTGGTCTTGGGTACAGTAATCGGGTAATGCAATCTAGGTTGCCTTAATGAAAGGGATGTTTATAGTCGAAGTTGGTAATATGCTTAAACTTTCGACTTTCGACATATCTTTTGACGTTTTCCAGGTTGCTATACCATACTATATATATATATATATATATATATATATATATATATATATATATATATATATATATATATATATGCCTGTCAGACAAATGTAGAATGCAAATCTATTTCCATAATGAGACGCTTTCTTTCTTTTTCTTTTCTATACCGATTTATACGTTTTATCTTTTTGGGTAAATTTCTCCAGTAACATAATAATGAAAATAAAACCTGGAAAACCTAAAAATGAAAAAATATAAGAAATCACAATTAAAGGAATGGTAGGATGAAGTTATTCTACCATGCCTAACGCCATTTTCTTACTTCAAATTTTACAAAATCAGTTGTTTCCGAGAAAAGTGGAACTGCCAGACAGACAAACAGACTAAGAGAAATATATTTATTTACAAATAAATGCACATTGCTCTTTATTATATAGTTAAGTAGATGGCCCCCAACAACCCTCTATAAGAGCTAGACTAAAATCTGCCATTTTTTATGTGGGTGTTGGGGACTAATTTTAGTAAAAATAATTTTGTATGCGTTAATGTATGTATCGAAATTTCTGTTTATGTATTAACGATTATCTACTCAGACCATAAGATACATATGATCTTTATTTTGGGTGGAGGTGACGATGGCCACTTCTAAAATCAAATTTTGTAGAATTTAGCATAAGAAAATGACGTTAAGCGTAGAAGCCCCCGCCCCCACCCTCGAGAAACCCCGTTTCTTCTGGGTGTTTGTTTATACTTTTTATTTGTATTTATTTTCATAGATTTTTTTTTTTTTTTTTGCTTTTTGTTTTTTTTGCCAGGTTTTATTTTATTACAGTTTACACTTTACGACCTAGTAAATTTAATTATGTTTATAGAAAAGAGGGGGAAAGTTGTTTATTGTTGTAACTGCAGTTGCATTTACTATGATGATGATGATGCTAGCAGCTACATCAGCAGCAGCAACAGGTGTTTATGAAGAAAGTTATTTTGGCATTTGAAATTCATTCTTGCGAAATATCTTGAGCTTTCATTACATTCAAAGATGTAAATTAAAAGAAGAAAAAAATCCTGTTTATTAAACATGAAAATGTGACCCTTTTTTTTTTTATCCGCCACCTCCATTGAATGGTAATTCTGAAATGAATTTCCTGATATTTTCACATGTCTTTATCTGCTTATCAATAGAAAGTTATATTCGTGACTAATACGAGACAACAGAAAATGCAACTTGAACGAAGAGGTCATTGTGTGAAGGGGGATGGGGATGCGCGAGTAATTTCGATTTTGCTCAGTTTTCAGTTTATTTTCCAAAGAATTTTTATTTCTGGGAAACGTATACTTCCATCGGGTGCAAATATTTAATAGCTACCACCACCATAATAATAACAATATATATATATATATATATATATATATATATATATATATATATATATATATATATATATGTGTGTATGCAATAATATTTTTTTCTTCTTGGGTGCAAATATTTAACAGCTAACACCATAATAATAATCCTATTAAAAGAAAAAAGATATAAAATTAAAAATAGGTGTAGAAGTCATATGCAACATTTTTTTCTTCAGGAGAACACCCCCTATGAGGTGGTTTGGCCACACGAGAACCAATTATACTCCAGAGCATATTACTTTCAACTAAACCTTTGGAAGAACTATATCCAAGCCCAATATTTCTGTCAGTGTTACCCTCGATTTTTTTCGGGTGTATCGTGTCGAAACTCTAGAATCTGCACAGAATTTCCAACGCAACCCTTTATTTAATCCTCACAAGGACCCACGGCATAGTAGATAAAGTGCTTGAAATTCAATTGCAAGTTACACTCTTGTGGAGGTTGAAAGGTTCGATCCTCAGTGTGGGCAACACTCAAAGATACAACTGCAAATCATGTAGGACTTCTAACTAGTTATGGCTGATGGAACGAGAGCATGCTACCCTTGTGGTTTCGTTCGAAATGCAGTGCAAATTCTCAAGTTCAACAGAAAGATTCCAAAGTTTTATAAGGTGCACTTAAAGAAGGTCGAAGATTATATCAACCGAAATGTTTTGCAAATAAAACTCAAAATAAGAACAATAATTCAAGTAATCTAAATGATACGAATTATTAATCCTTATCTCAAAAATTCAAAATATAGCATTCAAATCCTTTGGAGGTCAGACAGAAAGCTCCCTAGCATCTACGTCTCTCTCCTACCTCCGTCACCTAGGTGCTATCTTCACTTAAAGATATATATTACTCCAAGAAAGTTTTGGTTGCCAATCGACCTTTCTTACTCAATTATTTCTTCCATCACTGTGACACGGTCTTAGCTTTTGGCAACCTACACCCGGCAGTGTACGTCATATAAATATATATCATTTGACGACACTTATTACAAATTATTATAGGAGTTGGTCTTATAGCTCATGCTAAGATTAGCTTCTATATAGGCTCCAAAACTTTTGGATAAGGTTGTAATTACTACCATAATCCAATAATAGAAAGACCTGTACTACGTAACACTAGTGTACATCCTCTGTCAAAAATGACACACAAAAATGGTTCTTATTAATAAAATTACTTGAATAATTTAATTTTTCACATAAATTATCATTTCTGGTGATTTAAAAAAATTAACTCCATAAAATATAACTGACGCAAATGATATAAATTAATAAATACTAATAAATACTCGGAAAGTAATATTGTGCTACATAGTTCAATACAAATAAAAAATCACATTCTAAGAGACAATCTTTAATGTACTTCTTCAGTTCAGCATCTCTTGGCTGATAATGTGCATGCTTTTTTTTCTTTCTTTTGAATGTTTCCTTTTTTTTTTTTTTTTTTTTTACGTAATGTTTTGCTAACATCTTTCTTTGAAGAACCGCTGCACCTCACACAATTATAACAATGATCATATATTATTATAATGATACATCAAAGGGGGGGGGTCACTCGCACATTCTTGACTAGTGTTGCCAAATTGGGTTTTTTTAAAGTCAGTTTTTTTTACATAGGAATCACCACTTATGAAGGCCAACAGGCCACTCGAGGATAACGGTTAAAGAGAGTACAGTAGTCAATGGAACAATATCATAGTAATCGTTAGTTTAAATTTGGTAAATTGGATTACTTAAGGGGAACGGCTTCTCAAGAACTTGTTTACATTGGACTTGAAGACGACCATATTGTAGTCAGCTAGAAAGCAGCCAAACGGAAGACAGTTCCACAGGTGTGCAGTTCTAAGAAAGAAGTTTTGTTCATGGAATCTACGTTTAGCTTTAGGTGCAGATAAAGAGTGGGGCAAATTATTGATAGTATTTTCAGCTAGATGAGTGTTTCTCGTGAAAGTTTGGCGAGGGGGGGACTATAGATTAGAGCTCAGACGAGCACTTGCAAATTTCGCAAATTTGGCCTCTTTTGAAGCAGTTTGGCCTTCAAAAATTTTATTTGTCTTTTTTCATAGAGTAACGTACAGACTAACTAAGGAAGGAATAAGCATGGCGAAGGACGTCTGACTTGTTATTAGCTTTCTCATTTTCCTTTTACTTTTGTGTGATGGGATGGAATTACCTCATTTATTTATACATTTGTAACTGAACTATTTCAAGTTGGATAAAAAAAGTAATTTCTAATGAAAAAAAAAAGTTGAATTTGCTCTTTTTTTTTCTTTGATTATTGGGGGGGGGCCTAGATGTAAAAAAATGACGCTGGATGTTTGAAAACATCAAAGACGTTAGCAAAAGTGAAATGATTAAAATGAAATGGAAAGAGAACAAAAAACATTGCTCATGGTGACATTTTAAACGATTTCATCTCGAAAACCGACTTTCCATTTTAGGCCACTTAACTTTTTTAAAAACAAATCTTAAAAAAGAAATAAGAAATATAAACGTCTTAAACAGAAAAGTTGAAGAAAACTTTACCACAAAATAGCAAAATCCCACCTCTTCTCTGTTGAGGTTCTTAGATCCCAGAAAACCTTCTATTTAAAGTTTCTTCTCTCGAACTGTTAGACTTCAGAATTCCTTCCACTTGTTTCCTGCTTCTCCGACTGTACCAGCATGCATGCAGAAATTTCAATCTCATGTGAGCAAACTTCTTGCTGCTCAACTCCCTATATAGTCCTCTGTAGACACGATCCCAAATAGTAGCCTGTTAAGTCTAAGTAGCAGTATGCCTTGTTTAGGACAAAATATAATTTTAAAAAAGTAAACAAAACAAAAACGTATAAATCGGTATAGAACAGAAAAGAATAAAGACAAAAAGTCTCATTATGGAAATAGTGAAGGTGGTGACTTGTCTGACTTGCTATTCATGTTATCTCTTTCTTCATTTGTTAGGCAGACTTGATAGGCTGTATATATATCCATATATTTATACAAATAAATACACGTTGCTCTTTATCGTAGATTGGAGGATGATATTTCATTTAAATAATATTAAACATAAAATTTCTACTACGGATACAATGTATCATTCAAAATAAGTATTGTTCCAGCATTTGAAAAGCCAGTGCCCTAGAAGAAGAGATTTCTGAACGAATAAAATTGCCTGAGCAGCCCTGTCAATATTTGCCAGTGAGGACGCCTCAAAGAATGAACTAACTCCTTCTCAAAGGTTGAGAAGACAAAACCTAGAACTCTTGTACTGGATATATCTCAGCCAAAAGAGTACAAGCTATCCTAAAAAATGACATAGACTCTGCTGGTGTGATTTTGGTATGAACTAATCTCGAAAGGTTGATATGCTGTAAATTATCACGAGTTCTACACTTCTTAGCAAAATTCTGCTCCCAATTTTTTTTTTTTTAATTCAGAAAAAAAGAAACGGATTCTGTGTACATCATTAAATCAATGGGAGGTTCTAGTGATTTGAGTGCTCTCTCTCTTTTTTTTTTTTTTTTAATCAAAATTTGCATTTTTTTTTTTAAATTAGAAAAGTCTCATCATGGAAATTATTTTCTACCGAATAGCTAGAGCCTTATTTCCTTATTTTCTAATATCGCTATTTGCTTGGATCTTATTTATTTATTTATTTATGAGTTATTTTTTTTCTCTCATTTCCTGTTTTTTCTCTTTTTTATTTTTTTCAACCTCTTCTTCCTTATTGTGTTGCTTTGCTTTCCTTTCCATTTTGAGAGATCTCTCTGAAAACTGAAAATGTTAACTTTGAACGATTTAAGATGAGGAGAGAGAGGAGTTCTTTTGTTTTATCAAAGAATGAATTCCTCTCATATGAACTCCATGTCTGTCTTTTAAGTTATTTTTGTACTGCTCTCTCTCTCTCTCTCTCTCTCTCTCTCTCTCTCTCTCTCTCTCTCTCTCTCTCTCTCCACACGAAGTCGTGGGGAGGAGCAGTGGTTCCCTAAGTTAAGAATTTGATCTCAATTTCATCTCTTTTTGGGTGGGTGGGAAGGCATTGGTTAATCCTATCACCACTGTGTTAATCAAACTAAACCTCAACAGTTCTTGATTCCATGTAGTTCATATTATAAAATAGATTTGCCTGTAAAAAAAAAAAAAAAGAAGTCTATTTTCTCTGTCCTTTTTAGTGTCGGTAGATGCAAGTATTTTAGTGATTACTTATTTTAATACTATTTGTTATTTGTTTTTTAAATGGGTGAAAAACATGATCATGTAATTAGGAGAATTAAAAACCAAAAACCAAAAAAAAAACAAAATGGCGTATTTGAAGATGTTTGATTGATTGGTTGCATAGTGAGATTACTAATTCTCATTTTTTTTTTTTGGTCCTCATTATCCATTTAATTACTTAGTCTAATCTTGAATACACTTACTTTTCTTTTTGAAAACAGTTTTTTGCTCGAGTTTTAAAGGCGAACCTTATTTGAAAACATTAATCAATAACCTGTTTTCTCTTCAAAATTAACTTTTCGTCTCCCTCTCCCCCCCCCTCACTTTCTTCTAAGAATATACCACGGTCTATGATGAATTTTCTTAAATTTTCTTATAGGGTAAATTTGTAATCTAATTTATAAAACTCACTATGTCTGTCTGTTTGTCTCCATATTTTCAAACTCTATCTCCTCCGATACTAAAAGTCGCAGAGCGGCACTAGGGAGTCTCAGATGATTGGATTTTTTTGGACCATTCTTTTATCGGTCTTTAGTTGGCTAAAATAGTTTTTAAGGGTCAAAAATTGGTAAAAATTTGGTAAAAATTGGTAAAAAAATTGGTGAAAATTGGTAAAAAAAAATCGTTATACATTTTGTACATTCATCTTATTTTATTTTTAATCAGATCATAAGCATGTCATGTTGGTACAGTGGTCACGTCACCAGCTTTGAATGCTACAGTTTTGCTTTCCGTTTCGATTCTAGCTGTTGGTACTTAAATATTTTTTTTTCACTTTTGAAATCACGACTTCAAAATGATATACACGAAATCTGGACAAATTAAAATATCATATTTAAGCGTATTTTACGACCGGGAAAACTCACCATTCACATGTGTATGGAGGATTGTTGCCATATCTAGGGTGGTATACCAATCTCTAGTCTCTCTCTCTCTCTCTCTTAAACAAGGTACAAGAAAGAGTTTCTAACCTAAGGCCCGTACTGTTTACTAAGCTCCAGCCTCTGTCTCATCACCATTGTTGCGTCCTTGTGTTTCTTTTATGAATACTTTCACGGAATTTGTTCTAACAATTTTACTCTGCGGGTATCCTTTCAACATAAATAACAGAAAAAAACAAATTCTCACTCCTTCACCGTGAGACTATTTTAATAACTTCTTTCTTTGGACTGTTTGACTTTAGAATTTCTTCCTGCTACCATTTTTCTATGACTGTACCAACATGCAGAATTTTGAATGTAATGAGATCGAGCATCTTACTGCCCAACTCCCCACTTAGAATTCCTGCTATGAATTTGGCTCCCTAATTACATTAGTCCGTTGCTTCTCGGCAGCAATGTGCCTTGTTCGAGGTGACAAAATTGTCTAATAGATTCTTCCGTTGGATTACGATGGTAACGCCGTGAAAGTAAGAAGCAAGATGAGAATTGTAGTCCGAATGATCCAAATAAAAGTTAACGATTTCAGTTTGTTTTTTGTTTCTTTTTTATTCGTTCTGATTTATTTATTTATTTATTTTTTTTACATAAGCATAACCACTTATCAAAGCCCAGAGACCACTCGAGGATAAGGGTTAAGAGTATACAGTAGTCAATTGGACAATATAGTAATCGTTAGTAATGGAAATTCGGTAAATTTGTTAACTTAAGTGGAACGGCTCATCAAGAACTTGTTTATGTTGGACTTGAACACAACCATATTGTAGTCAGCTGGAAAGCAGGAAAACGGAAGACAGTTCCACAGGCGTGTAGTTCTAAGAAGCTTTGTTTATGGAATCTACGTTTAGGCTTAGGCACAGATAAAGAGTGAGGGGAAATATTGATTTGGCGAGGGGGGGGGACCATAGATTGAAGCTCAATCGAGCACTTGCCATGAAAATAACGATAAAGCAGAGACAACGATTCCCAAATGAGAGAAAAGTTTCAAAATTCGGTTTTTAATTCTATATTACTAGCAGGGGTACCCGGCGTTGCCCGAGTGTTTGGAAGGAGGTGTGTGTGGAGCAGAAAAAAAAAGTTAGTAGACAGGCAGGCTCGAACCTGTGATGTGACACGAAGGCGGAAAAGAAAGTAAACGTGGCATTTTATCGCTACGCTACGAAACAATAGGAAGTGAAAAGCGTTCAAATTTAGCGATGTCAATCAAAAAGTTGACTTGCTAAGTGAATGAGTTCACGCAGGTGCAGAAATGAAGGTTGGCTGAAGGCCAGTTCAGCTTTCTCCCGTTTCATTTATTTTTTTGCCCACGATGTTGGGGAACTCACGCTCCCCCGAAAAAGGGGGGAACTCTCAAATGAATAGCAATTATTTAATATGAAGGGTTTTCCTAAGATTGATCACAGCTAATTGCTTTCAAGACGTTCCTGGCCAAGCTGCTTATTTCATTCCGAATAGTTTCACTTTTATATGAACAAACACGCGAAAGGACAGAATAGCGTGAATTTTATAAAAGTTGATAAAAATGTAAAGACTACGTGCGTTTGAAAATCGTAGATATTATGATCTAGTGAGTATATAAGAAGTTCTAAAAAATCATAACCTCTCGAGAAAAAAAAGCCTTTCTTGGACATACAAAAATGCGCTCACTACTTTTGCCTTATATATATATATGTTATTTTTTGGAATCCTTTCAGATGAGGTTTCATAATTTGGGTATTCATTTTTTTTTTGTGGATTGTTGTCCTTATCTTTATAGTTGTTGTTGTTTCACTACGTTTCGGCCAACTCATCCTCAGGCCTTCTTCAGGTGGTTAACCGCGACTGTATAGGAAAACTATGTCTTGTAACTTATCCTCAGTAATTACTGCCTTCCATAGTTGTTGTCTCACCACGTTTTGCCAACTAAACTTCTAACCTGCCTTGGGTAGGGATTGAAACCGTTATCTTCAGACAGTGCTCACTTGGAACCACAGAGACTCAATGCCTTTATTCACTGTACCACGGTCTTATAAGTCTAATTTTGTGTTCCTGTCTGCCCCCCCCTCCACAAAAAATAAATAAAATAAATACTCGGTTTTTAATGTGGAAAAAAAATCCAGTTCCTCAAAGATGGATTGAAACAATAAAAATTGCCTTTTATTTACTAAAATGACCTGAAAAGGTTGATAAACAAAATAACTAATCATGAACAAATATTTGAAGATATAAAGAACTTGAAGCATAGATACTTTTTTTTTTTTTTTTCTAAATTTACTGGATTCGGCATTAAGTGACCCAAAAAGAGTTGATATACCATAAAACAAACCAAGCCTTTCAGAAAATTACCTGATCGGATCACCTGAATTCGATATAGCAACGCAAACAAATGGAGTGCTTGTTGCATTAGCACGAGAAAAAATAGATACGACGGCCCGACCAATTATTATTAAGTATTCTTTTTTGTATCTTCAGAAAAACAGAAACAAAACTCTTTTACCAATTTTCTTGTATTTATGCATTGAGAACTTTTATCTTATGGCACCGCCATTATGGATTTTTTTCCCCCCAATTTTGAAGATAACCTATTTCATAGGAAAAGAATAGTTTGTCCATTGTCTATTGTATACTTTTGCTTGTCTACTATACAACATACTTATATACTTTTGATAAGACACGATATCCACATATCAAAGGAATACCTAGCAGGCAGTGAGTCATCATGCTAATAAAATTGTTCTTAGAATGTCCAAAATATTCGGATGGAATCGAGAAGAATGAGTGGGTGGAAGTATCACAATGCTTTCTGCTGGAGGTTTGTTTCGTCTTTTAATGCTTTTAGTATCGTTATTTGTTATTTCAAAAAATATTCTTTGCAGAACTGTTACTCCCCTTTTTCTCTATCTTTGAATTTTTTTCTTTTTTTTTTTTATTTAATTTAAATATTTTTATTTTTATTTTTATGCCGAAGTATTTTGTTTATTAATCTTTAACCGTTTCATTTTCGGAATGTTGTCGCATTGCTATTATGGCGATTTTGTGTCGCAACTAAAATATGGATATTATCTAAGATATAAAGATAAATCGATCGTATGCATGTCATCCAATCTTTAATCTGTTAACTCGATGTTTGATTCTGCTTGCTCACTGAATTACAAAATTTTTCATTCCGTTTTATTCACATAAAGAAATTCCAAGCTGTTTCATCGAGTACATATTATATCCGGCTGCATTAGTAAGAGAAAGTTCACGCTAAACACCATTATTTTTCCATGCTTATTAGCCAGTCAAATTAGTGCGTTTGTTATAAATAAGGATTAACAAACTTGAGAGAGAGAGAGAGAGAGAGAGAGAGAGAGAGAGAGTGTGTGTGACTTATTTAAACATCTCCTTTTTATTTATTTCATCCCGTTTGTTTCTCATTCTTTTCAGTTAAATTAGTTTTTGTTTGTTTTTCGATTTAAAATAGTTATTTAATGCCGAATCAGGTCATTTTAGTAAAAATAAATTATGCTTAAAGTTCTTTATATCTTCAAATATTTATTCTGTGTGTTTGGTTTGGTGGTTTTGTTTTTTGAAGAAAGATGTTTGCTGTTTTAGACTTTTAAGAACATTGAGTTTTGCAAATCAGCAATATTTTGTTCAAACTATCAAAAAAAAAACAAAAAAAAACAACAACCCCAAAACACCATATACTTTCAGCCAAGGTTAGGTTGAGTCAGTTGGTATATAGTAATGTTAAATAAATAAAAAAAATCTATTTATAACATTAAATAATACATATTTATCAATGCAAATACCAGTTCACACATGTGAGAGATCATTGAAAGTATTATTTCAATCTTAAGTGTGACAGACTGACGAAAATACTATTTCAAATGTGAAACTGATGGACTGGCAAAAGTGCTATTTTAAATTTAAGCATGACAGACCAATGAAAATGCTATTTCAAACTTAAGCATGACAGACCACGAAAATGATATTTAGAACTAAAGTGTGACTGTCGGACAGACTATCATCGGTTAATGGATGCATCTTAATAATGAAAAAAAAGGATGAAATAATAAAAAAAAATTGCGCAGCAAAAACAAAATTTTAATATTATTAGTATGTCATGGCATCTGCACGATGTGGTCGATTTCTCTCATTTTCCGACGAGATCACCGTCTCTCTTACTAACAGCGTCTAGTGTTTGGTTGTTTGCTCGTTGTGAACAATGACTAATTTGTAAAATGGCCCTCGGCTGAACTCTGCGCAATTCTCTTCCTGCCTATTTATATGCTGAAAAGATCTTTGTTTGACATTGACTCAACTATAGCCGCCATCCATGTGAAACCCATTCGTTTGAGTGCCTTTTTTTTTTTCTGGCAAAAAATTAAAATAACAAAAAAGATACTCAATTTGGTGCATGACTCTGTAGCTATTACTATTGACACCAAACTATCCATTATTGATTTTTTTTTTCTTTGTTTTATTAAAAAAAACAAACAAACATTAGTAACAAATATTTGTGATATTTTAATAATTTCATGCTGGTTTAAAGATGAACAACCCTACCACCGTACCTACCCAAACGAATATAATCCCTAGGAGGATGGTATAACAGAACAGACACTGCAGACCCCCCCCACACACACACACCAAAAATAATGAAGAAGGCAATGCATGACAGGATGGTATTATGGCAACAGAATATAAACCGCACAGAATTGAGCACTGGAAAATAGTACATTAGTCTGAGATAGTATAGCGATTTGAATTGAGCATTAAACGATTGTAATGGTATCGTTTCGGCTTTAGACAGACAGATACCAAATAATAAATAAAAGTAATGGTATAGTTTCCATTTCAAATACGAAATCTTCATTAGTAATAAAAGTAACATTAGAAGAAATCTACTCTCCATTAGTAAAAGAAGTAATAATATAGTTTCAGGCAACCAGGTATCAAATCTTTATTAATAGGTTGATGTACGACCGAACATAATTGATCCGATGGGATTTGATCTTGGCTTTCCGATTCCATTGTCTGAATGAGTATCCATTGTATCTACACTCATCCACTGCAACAGCTATTTCCTAATGAACACGGATTGTTAACAACGTATTAAAAGCAAAAATAAAATTCTAATTTTAATTTAATTTTCTTTATTTCTTTCTTCTTGCTGTTTTTTTTTTCTTTTTCTATAAATCCTTGCATGTCATTACATTCTCAAAGAAATGCTTTTAGATAATGCAAGCGCACAGACGTGCATGGTTTTATCTGAAATCAGTATCCAGAAGGAGGAGGATGGAGAAGGAGGTGGTGATTGTTTGGGGACGGCTGCTGGGGATGATGTTATATAGATTGTAATTTGTGCGACTGAATGCTCAGTTTAAGGGCTGCCGTGATTGGCGAGCTTGTTAGTTGGGTATAGATCATTGATTAACGTGATTGTCATGTCCTCAATATGCACTCAGCAGAACTGGTTCAAGGATGATCTGTTTTGTTATTTTTTCTAGTATATGATTTTTTTTTCTGCATCTTCGTGTTCTCTTGGTATTGGACTTGTCTAAGAATAGATACTTTACTAAGCTTTGTTTGGTAGAGGAAAGCATCGGTAGACTGAAAAGTGCAACAGAGCATCTGTCAATGAAAATGCTTTAAAGTAACAGGATAGATACTGCAGACCCTCTCCAGTAAAAAGTAGGAGCTTGGGAGGATTGTATTATGACGACAGAACATATACCACACTAAACTGAGCATTGAAAGAGAGTGAAGGCTTCCTTCAGTCTTGACAGACTATGGATACCCACTGTAAGGGTGGCTGCGCATGAAATTTTTGTGGCAAGAGTTGCGCAATCACCAACCACACCTCTCCTGATTCGACATTGTTAAATACCAGTTGCAAGTGGAGGTTCAGGACGACTGGAAACAATGCCAAGATAAGCAGAAAGCACATACAGCGTCTAGAATTCCCAAATTGTCACCGATCTGGTACTAGCCAGGCTCAACGTTGCTTAACTTCGGTGATCTGACGAGAACTGGTGTGTCAACGTGATTATGCTGAAAGAGAGTACATTAGCTTTAAATAGTAAATTGAATTGAGCATTAAATAATTGTAATAGTATAGTTTCGGTTTTAGACAGATACCAAATCTCCATAAATAATAGTATAATTTCGGTTTCAGGTACTAAATCTAAGAATAGATACTTAATAAGCTTTGCTTTGTAGAGGAGAGCAAAGCACAGGTTGAAAGATGCAATATAGGATATGGCAATGAAAGTTTAAATAATTTAGAAAAATGAATATAATATTAAGTATTTGCATTAGAGAGTAAGTAACTACGATGAATGTACATATTGTTTTATTAGTAAAATACATTAGAAATTTTATAAAGATGTAGTTTGCTAAGAGAATTGTGTATCGCATTTAAGTAGTTGAATTTTCTTTAAAGGGTGTGCCAATTCAATTTGATATAAAACCATTGAATATAAGACACAGCAAACAGTTAAAAATTATTGACTTCTTTATTGTTACTCTCTCCTTACCTTATTATTTCCACATGAAGTTCCCGATTGAGCTCTAATCTTTGGTCCCTCCTTGTGGGACATTCGCAGCAAGAACTTGTTTTTCTACCACACTGAAAAGACTTTCTCCTTTTTATGTGCCTAGTGTCAGGTAATATGTCGGTTTGTAGACATACCTTTTTTTTGTTAGATTTAATATATAAGCTAAAATGGCAGATAAGAAATGTTAACTTTTTTTACTAAAACAATAAGTTAATCCCTTTTAGATGACTTTTCTTTTTAGGTGTTTATTTAAGAGTTCCTCCATATAAAGATTAAGCATATTTTCTACTATATTAATAAAGTGATGTTGCTTTTTTTCTCCTCTCCAATCAGACATCATAGGAGTATAAAAACAGGTACCACACATCATTCTGATGTCGTCATTGTTTCTGCCGATGTCTAATGTATGTTTTCAAAATTTATTAATTTAATTCAATTTATTTTCCTATATTAATTCCGATCCAACTGCTTCTCTTAAATAAGTCATTAGTAGAAGATTTCACTCTGTCCCCCAAAAAATCTACTACTACTCTCCCATCAAACACTGCAAAATTTGCTTCATTAGAACCATTTAAAATAAATAGCAACGAAGTATGTTAGTTTATTGCTAATAACATGGTACAACAATAACAAATGAAAATTGGCTAATACAAATCAAAGTTTGATTTGTCAGTTTAAATGCTATTTAGGTTTAACTTTTAAAATTCGGCTGCCATAAGTGTATATATTAGATGAAGTTTTTGAATTGAAAATAGAAAACTTGTAACTGCTAAGCTATTCTTCGAGATTAATGTTTTGGTTGGTTCAGAGTTGATTATATATTTCTATCAAGTTTTATGCTAGCGAATGGGAAACTGAATAGAATTTTTTTTTCTAACTTCATTTTAGATTTTCATTTTAGTTTTTTTTTCTTCAATGTCCGATAAATAATATATTTGATTACTTTTTTTCATGTTTTGAAACGAAAGAAAAAAAATCTTTTTTCTGAAATTTTCTATTTTCATTTCTATCTAATAATTTTTTATATTATTTTTTTATATTATTATTTATAATGAAATTGAAAGTTTGTCAACAATGGTGGTTCCTAACTAAAACCATTTTTTTTTTTTTTTAATTTCGTGTTTTGAGATTGTCTGTTGCTAAAATATCTTTAGTTCTTTAACCAAGTCAGTGGAAAATTAACTGGAATCCGTATTGAGAATCAGAAAATTGTTCAGAATCATTTTTAGTTTATTTTTGGTTTTTGATCTACACAAGTTTTGAAGGCAGGCTTAGATCTAATGACCCCAGAAAAAAATAAGAGACTTTGTTGGTTTAGTCACATTGAAAGAATGGATGAGAGTTCTTGTATTAATACATGTGGAACAGTTGAGATAGCAGGGTTCGTTGGTAGGGGAAAATCAAAGAAAATGTTTATGGAATTAATAATATATATATTGACAAACATGTCAGCACTTATCAAAGCTTAAGTCACTCGAAGGTAAAGAATGAGTTTGTAAGGTGGACGGTGACCCAACCTCATAAGGATTAGTAACGATATTTGTAATGATGGCTAATTATTAGAGTTAAGAATCAAATAAAACATACCTTGTGTGCTTTAAATAGGATTCACTGTAGAAATCAAACTGAGATAAACAAAAAAGAAATTAACATGTAAACATCGTTTAACACAAACGCACGAAAGAGAGACATCTGTCTTTATTTACATTTTGACATGAAGAGAGAGAAAAATATCAACTCACTTGTTCATATACAGACAACGGAAAGTATATATCATCAAAGCATAAAGAAACGGAACTAAGCCATCACACGATCCAAGGGAGACAACCTCAACAGATTGCTAATTTTTAATATGTAACTGGTCATAGTTTGATTATTTAAAAGGACGGCTCAACAAAAATTTGTTTACCTTGGATTTAAAAACAGCTACGTTGTAGTCGGTCGAGAAGCAGGCTCATTGTAGTTTGTTACACAGACAGTTCTAGAGAATAAGATACGGTACTTGTACATAGAGAGGGTGGTTCAACCCAAAAATGTTGGTAGAGTTTGGGAAATAGGAGCAGGGAGAGAATTCCAAAGACAATGGTTCAAAGAAAAAAAAACTAGTAGAAAGCTTTCCGGCAGTTAGTGATCTCTACAGTGAAAAGGTGTTATTTTGTGGCAAATTTGTTGGAGCACATTCTGTTGAAGTACTTGTAAAACAATTACAGGGATGCAACATTGTGGTGATGGAACAGGGGCTAGAGTTTGGTTGACAGTATGGGGCCTGTTAGATGACTCTTTTCAGTAGATCAGATGCAGCAACCATGCTTCATGCATGGGCAGAAAATGGTTTTGTAAAACTATGTAAAATTGAGTTAAAAATATTCAATTAATTTTATTTAACATTGATGCAAAACTACTAAATAATCATACACAGAAAATTTTGGACAAATATGGTAAAATAGTCCCCAAAATCCTAAAAGGACCCCTGGGGCACACCCAAGAGTTATTGCGAATTATAGACAAACAAAATTATATAGAAATCAGTTAGTTACAACTTTTAAGAAAGTTTTATAAAAATCCAAGGCATCAATTTTTTTTTTTTAATAAGTGCAAAAATGTCAATTTTAGCCATTTTAATCCGAAAGGCACGCCTGGGGCGAGGCAACCAAAGTTTTCCCAGAAAATCCGTTCTGTTACTTTTTACTCATATCATGTTTAATGTTTGTACAAAGTTCCAAGGCGTAGTTATTGAGAAAAGTGCAGACAGACGAACGGACAAGGGTGAATTTACAAAAACGTTTTAATTGATTAAAAAATATCCACCTGAAGTATTTTCAACGGTTGTCAACCAGAATAGTTTCTATGGGAATAACTATCTAATCAATATTTTTTTTGTTCCTTCCTTAGTCCGTACGTTACGCTTTCAGTAATTACATACGATCAAAACTCGTTACTATGCCACTCTTTTCATCAAGTAAATATTTTTGTAAAATAATCTTAACATTGATGCCAAATTTTTAAAAACGCTGAATACAAATTTTGCTTCAAAAAAGGCCAAATTTACGAAATTTGGCTTTAAATCTGGCAACTATAGACAAGAATATGAGAGTGACCTCACTTTGATGTAGCGTCGTTTTCGAATATCATAATAATAATAATAATAATAATAATATATGATTACTGTTGTCATGGTGCAAGAAAGGAAGTCAGTAATTTTGACATGTAACGGTTCTTCACTAAAGAAAAAAGTCAGCAAAACGTTACATTAAAAACCGGTTCCATATGTTGTTTTTTGCCCTGTTTCTTTCGAATGTTCTCTTCACTACTTTTACCTATCTTTTATATCAGGTTTATCAAAACATATTTGTTAATTGAATATATTTCTCAATTCATAGAATTTCCATGGCTCCTGCTAGTTGCATGAATAATGAACTTACTCAAAGACTTTAAATATAATTAGATCTAAACATTGATGTAGCGATTCGTGGCAGTTATTGTCCCAGAACCATGACGTGTACTTATGTAACATACTTTTGCTAATGCACTTTTTGTTTACTATACCACTGTATTGGCCTTTATTACTACTGACCTACAAGGCTACCACACTGGTGGTTAGGAATTCAAAACTTACACCACTACAACAATGATAACAGGACTTTCCAAGCTTACAAACGAAGATTAAATCTGTTTAAATTTTAGTGGTGGTGATGGATGCGAAGAGATATAACAGTAATAGAAATTTGAATCTAGGGGAGGTTTTTAGGCATCAAGTTATGATCTTCGCAGCTGTACCATCGTCGTTTTTGTTTCAACACAAGAAAGACAACATTCTTTGTACGTGTTTTCACTCTGTGGAATAGCCTGCCACAGGAGGTTGTGATAATGCCAGGTTAAAAGCGCCCTTGAATACTGGTTGACAACCGCTGAAAATAATTGAATAATTGAAAAAAATTTGAATTCTGGTTGAAAACTGTTGAAAATATTTCGGATGGATATTTTTTTTCTAATCAATTAAAACGTTTTTGGTCCCACGACAAAAGTGGGTGGACCTGTAAATTCACCCTTGCCGTTCGTCCGTTCGCACCTTTCTCAATAACTACGCCTTGAATATTTTTGAAATTTTGCACAAACATTAAACATGATATGAGTAAAAAAAGTAACAGGACAGATTTTCAGGGAAAACTCCGCTTCCCCCCCCCTCCTCCAGGTGCCTTTCGGTTAAAATGGCTAAAATTGACACTTTTGTTCTTATTAAAAAAAAAAAATGGATGTCTTGGATTTTTATAAAAACTATCTGAAAAGTTACGACTAACTGATTTCTGTATAATTCTGTTTGTCTGACGAAATTACTAATTTTGAAACCTTGTCAGTCATTTCTGTCAGCTTTCTCATTTTTTTTTCTACCAAATTAAATCAATTTAAAAATGTGTAAGCGATAATATTGTTTAAATATTTACTTTAAATGTTGAAGTAATTAACAAAAAAAAAAGTGTGTACAGAAACAGCCGGAAAATGTCGGAACGATTTTATTTAAAAGTTAATTAATTTTGTATAAACGTTTAAGGTCAAAGGAGCAGTAAAAGTGTTCTGGCAGAGTTAGTGTTGAAACCTTGCATTGCGGCGCCAAGAATAAGAGCAAGGGCAGTAAGTACAGAAATAAATCGGCAATGAAAACTTTTTATTTACCGATTAATTACACACGCGGCTGGTTCTTCGGGTTACAAGTCAATTCATTCTGCCATCCTATGTTTAATCCTTTCTAGCATGCATGGATTGATTTTTACTTGTGTCCTGGTCTCATCAATTGGATAAAGGATTTTCTTGAGCATCCAAAGTAACTGAAGAAACAATTTTTCAACGATAATCTACTAAAATTGAAAATCAATCTGTATTATATTTCTCTTAGTTTGTCTGTCTGTACGTTTCACTTTTCCTCAAAAACTACTGGGCGGATCTGGCTGAAATGTTGTATAGACCTTTGTTATAAGGTGCAACAAACTAAATATTATGGTATCTGTTCGATGCACAGTTAGAGAATAAGAGATTAGTCGCCACAACGCCATATTTACGATATAAGTTTTCTTGAAAATTACTTGGTCGATTTGGCTGAAATTTTGTACGGACCTTTGTTATAATAAGGTGCAGGGAACTAAGTATCATGGTATACATTCGATGCACAGTTGTGGATTAATAAGGCTTAGTATTTAATGCAAAAATGAGCATAATTTAACCATATTCAGCCACCAATTTGGCTTCAAGAACTCTTTCCAAGTCACTAGACAATAACTATTGTCTCTTTTTAATGGTCTATAACGTCTAGTTTTATAATACCTTTTTTTGTCAGTTGTTTTTGGTTGTTATAATTTCATTAAAAAAAAACTTATAATTCTTGCTCACGTGCTTACGTGATCTTTATTTAAATACAGCTTTTTCATTGTTGTATGTATATTATTTTGGCCTCTTGCTTTAAATTATGTACATGTCAACTGAATAAACTCTTGATAAGGTCTTTTTTGTTTTATTTCCACTACATTGGTAAAGTTTCATCTTCAATGCCTCCGTTCAGTCTCGAAAGACAATGCAGCTGCGCGTGAAATTGTGAGGCAAGGGTTTCACAATCTCTAACCACACCTCTCCTGAATCGGCACTGTTTGAGTCCAGTGGCAAGGACAAGTTCACAACGACTGGAAACAATGCCGAGATAAGCAGAGAGCACATACAGCACCTAGAAGTCCCAAGTGGTCATCCATTTAGTACTGACCAGGTTCAACGTTGCTTAACTTCAGTGGTCCAGCGAGAATCGGTGTGTCAATGTGATTATGCTGTACGTTAAAGTTTTATACGCTTGTAAAATCATTAAAAGTCATTGCGTTATTAAATTTAATTATCTTAACTCATAATATGCTCCTTCTAGTGGCATATTTTTTATGAATGAACATATACGAATGAGTACTGCTGTTATTAAGAGATGAACAACTATGACTGCTGTCATTCATTCATTCATTCATTCATTCATACCATCTGAATGAAATGATTCTATTATCTACATTCTCTCGATATTTTTCTAATCAGAATTCTTTCTAGAAAGTAATCTGATATTTATAGAATGGGCCACGTAAAGGTTGCCAACATCATAAAGGATAGTGTTTCAATGTAACAAATTGGATTCGAACTTGGCACATCCAGGTTGCCAGTCGGTCACTTCCAACTGGTGCTATCCATCCACCATTTTCCTCTGATATTCGATAAAATTGAAAATCAATTTTGTACTACTTCGTTTCTGGCCAGGTAGTACGCGCCTTTTAAATCGCTACAAGTCATTAAGTGATTTAATTTAATTATTTTAATTAATTTCAAAGATGCTGCAATATAGGTGTATGCATAAACAAATATATTCACGTCCATATCCGATAAGGAAAACAAACCAACCATTTAGATCTTCTAAGAGTACAGGTCTGAAAGCTTCGATAATAAGGCATCAACACTTAATGAATTTCTTTCCTTTTATTCTTTATCTAATAAACAAAGGTGATAAAAGCAAAGTAATCGTTATAAAACAGTTTAATAAACGTTGTCTGCCCATTTCACTTTTTCTCGGAAGCTACTGGGCCGATCTGGCTGAAATTTTGTATGAACCTTTGTTATAAGTTGCAGTGAACTAAGTATTATTGTAGCTGTTCGATACACAAGGATTACTAGAAATTAATTACCACAATGCCACATTATACAAACATATATATACCAGCTGGCAGCCCGGCGTTGCCCGGTCATACAATACGCTTAAACATGATATTTTAATTTATGCAGATGGCACATGTATTATTACAGAATCAATCCTCTATTAATTATTATATATTATGAGGAATAATTTGCCCAGTGGACTAAATAAAAATAATGATAATGTCGTTCATGAAATTCCATCTGTGTGTTTACAATATCACGTCAGCTGATATTTGGGCTGGACGATGAATGTCTTGGAAAAGTCACTTCTGATTAATGTTTAGTTTTTAAATATGCAAACGAAGAAATGATTTGCAGCGATTTTAAATGGTACCTCTTTATTTATCGTAAATTAAACTCATTAATAAAAAAAAAAAAATTAAAATAAAATGGTGAGGTACACCTGGCATTGAACAAGGAATCATTCGATCTGTAGTTGAATGCTCTACCACTAAAATATATCTTCTTTTTTTTTTTTTACATAGGCATCACCACTTATCAAGGCCAAGAGGCCACTCAAGGATAAGGGTTAAAAAGTGTACAGTAGAAATTGGACAACATAGTAATCATTAGTAATGAAAATTTGGTAAATTTGATAACTTCCAGACTATCTGTTTTTTGTTGCTTTTTTTTAAAGAAGAAATGATTTCTTGAAATGTTATCTTCCTTTGCTGGTGTAACGCAAAATATTCCCCTGTAAAAATGATTCTTTTTATCTAAAAGAGAGAGAGAAGGTATTTTTAAAATCGGATTTTTTCGATTTTTGATACCTATCGGATGAATTTCCATTCAAAACATATTTAAGAACACTATCTTTATGTGAAATTTGCAAAAGATACGCTCAGCCATTTCGGAATCTATGAGGAAAGAACTCACACACACACACACACACACACACACACAGTGACTTTTATACAGTAGAACCTCGGAATACGGCATTAATCTATTTCAGGATTGGGATTGTAAGGTGAAGTCGCTGTGTGGCGGGGGCCTAAGCAAAATTTTATACAGTACATATTAAAAATTAGTAACAAAATACAGTATATGTTGGTTGGTTGTTTTTGTTTTACGGCATATCAACCCTTTTCAGGTTATTTAATGCCAAATCCAAAGATTTTGAAGAAAATATTTTTAATAGAATATGTGTTGTTTTCAAGTCCGTTTCTATTTAACCCATAGTTGGGACCCTAACAGGTACTACCACTCTGGGTCAGAGTGGACCTAGGAGCAGTGGCAATTAAAGGGTGGCTCCACACTCCCCAAAGCCCGCAAGCTGGGGCCTCACTACTGGATATAGTTTAAGGTCATATCCAGGACCTACAGTATATGATACACATGTATATAATCAAAACATTATAAATAACACTGTAAGGTGGGGCAAATACCGTAACCAGGGGCCAGAAAAACATTGTATTCCACATCGCAATCTGAAAAAAACGTATCCCATGACCACCGTATCCCGGGGTTTTACTGTAAAATAGTTTGTTTTTTTTTACCTCAAACAAAGCTTATTGCTACTTGAAACTATTTGTCACTATTTGAGGTTGTGTCTAACAGGAGAGTGTAGCGAGTTATGAAAAAAAATTTACAAAATTTATGAAATCATCAAGTGTTTAAGCAAGGAATATAAAAAAAAATTGTTTTTAAATATGACCCTTAAAAGATGGGTTAGGGTTATATTTAGGGCCATATTTAAAACAAAAATTGTTTTAAAATATGACCCTTAAAAGATGGGTTAGGGTTATATTTAGGGCCATATTTAAAACAAAAATTGTTTTTAAATATGACCCTTAAAAGATGGTTAGGGTTATATTTAGGGCCATATTTAAAAAAAAAATTGTTTGTAAATATGACCCTTAAAAGATGGTTAGGGTTATATTTAGGGCCATATTTAAAAAAAAAATATTGTTTTTAAATATGACCCTTAAAAGATAGGTTTTTAAAGATAAGCTCTTATCAGAAGGAGAATCCTAATGAAATAACAAATTATTTGTTAGCGTAAATTTGAATATTTGCAAGCAAAAAAAATATTCTTTTTTGCTTGTAAAAGTTCAACTTTGTGGATGTTTGTTTTATAGTTTTTGACTTTTAACTGGACATACACACGCAGACAACTCCCCTTGTATAATCGATTACTGTCTTCTTTGTGTGTAGGATGTACGTTTCATTTTTATTTAAAATTTGTCTCCTGTTATTTTCCAAATGGTTGCGTTGTTTCTCATCTTGCCAATATGTCTGCATGCGTGTAATAATTTCTTCTTGCACTTTTTTAACCTCGCTCGTGTGGCACGATGAAAGCGAACGCGTAAATAGACTCTAATTAAGTTATGCTTTACACACACACACACACACACACACACACACACACACACACACACACACACACACACAAGAATGTTCTTCCTTCTTTGTCAACTTTTTGCTGTTAGACGAGCAAGGCATCTACGAACTATTTTTGTTTGTATGTAAGCTGTTATTAACAAATTGTGAACAAGGAAAAGAAAATTTTATTCCTTTAGGAGGAGGTAGATTATAGTAGAAGCAGACCAATTAGCCAGAGGATATGGTTTCTGGAATCATTTCCCTCCTCACTGATTGGATCAAATACCATTCTTTTTTTTTCATCTTCGGCATTACTCAACCTGGATGCTACCAGATCAGGCTGTCTGTAGATATTAGATTTCTGACCTAAAATGCACCAAACATTGATGTTATTTTTCCCTTCTGTTGCATGTTCTTCAAAGCCAAAAAAAAAAAAATTTTACACAAAACAACCAAACCAAACACCATGAATAAATATTTGAAGATATAAACAACTTGAAACACAAAAACTTTTTTTTTTTTAATTACTGGATTAAATAACTCAAAAAAGGTTGATATGCTGTATAACAAAACAACCAAACTGAGCCATTAATCAACCGAGGATTGAACTGAGGTCTCCCAGTCTATTAGCAAACACTCTAAACATTATGTAAATTAATCAATTTCATAGTCCACACCTGTATTCATGAAGCCAATAGACCATCTCTGCATTTCCCATGTGCAGCAAACGCTGAGTTCTTTGTTTTTTATCTCAATATTTTGTCTACAATGTATAGGAATGCCAACACACAACACACATGGTCGACATGCACTCTTGTATGGCTGCGAGATGTAGTTGACGACGAAATGTCAAAATGACACGATCCTGGTTGCCTCACATTGGATGAAAAAATTCGTCTGTTTCATTCTACTGACCTTCATGCACTAAGGATGTCTAAACTAACACAAGCACATCACCTATCGGCCATCTAAAACGCTCTAAAGTGCGTCCCACAATGATGTCTATGGCCCAAAGCTATGTGGTCGGCCACTTAAGACATGAAGGGGCTCAATTTATGTTGACCTGATCTTGGTGGGTAGTACATACACCATGACAAGTGAAAGAAAAATTTAAAGTCATTCACAAAACGTTTTTTTTTTTTTTTTTAAATTTTTTCATTTTCATCCCAAACAAGCCACAGCTCCACTTTGATCTAGTTCCACTATCGGGGACATAAGTTGCAGGAATATTATGTAGGCAGAGAAATGCAACATTTCGTCGATGGGACAGACGTTGAAGCTTGGATTTGAAGATTTGTATTCAACCGGGAAGCAGACCAGTGGAAGTGTTCCACAGGCGATCAGTTCTGGGAAAGAAGCTTTGTTCATGGAATCTGCGTTTAAATTTAAGCACAGTTAGTGGGGGAAATCGTATATAGTGGTTGTAGCTAGTCGAGTGTTTTTGTGAAAGTTTAGCAAGAAGGGAACCTTAGATTGAGTTCAGTCGAGCACTTGCCATGAAAATAATGATAAAGCAGAGACAGGCTTGCAACGGCTTTTCTGCGGGAAAGAGGTTGCAAGGAAGAGAAAAAAGCATCATCTACTAGGTTTCAAAGCCAGTTTTGCACTCTATCAAGGTTGAATAGGTTGCACCGAGTTTTAACGATGTGTTGAAAGAAAAACATATCAAAGAAAGTTTTAGAAATATATTGGATTAATGCAATGCAGATATTGAAAAAAAAATATATTGCTTAAACACTATTAAACTTATAAATTCTTATTTTTTATTTTCATTAGTTTTTCATCGACTATTCAAATGTCCTTTGGGATCCTTTGAATTATCCAAATAATACTGATACTTGTTGTCTCCCAAACTTGTCGCTCTTGGCAGAAGGTTAGACGTAACAGGGTGACAATAATGGATGAGTATCGAATGAACCGTCGTGAAAGATGATCTTCTGAAAGGATGAAGATGATAGAGTGGATGGAGATAACCATTGATCTTTGACTTGAAGAGGCCAAAATTGCTATTTCCCCAAGAAAAATGGCTACATGGAATTTTAGTCTACTAAGTGGCATTTATCTGACAAAAACTGTTCAAGTTAAATCTTCATCTAACATTTGGAACGCATTCAAACTGAACGTTATTTGACTCTATCGAAGAAATAACAAACAGGACACACTCGGAGCTTAAAGTTTAATGCATGTCAGAAGCAGATGCTCCTAAAATATCAACCTCTTCATCATGATTAACAATCTAAAACAATTTGTCACTCTAAATCCTTATATTCGGGGCAATTGGAAAATAACTGTCTATTGTTAAGTATGTGTAATTTTTATCTTATTACTGAAATATCATTTTTGTTAAGTGTGTGGCTGTATGTTAAGGTTAGGCGCTGTATGTATCACGAGGTAAAATACCAGGTTGAGAAACTGATGCAGTCTATCCTTCTCTCAAGGGTAGATGGGACTCTCTTAAGCCATGGTAGGCACCCCATCTAGTGATGGCGTCACGATAAAAAAATACCCTTGAGAGCCCTGGCAAAGCATCAAGTATTCAGCTACTGACAAGATTTAAATTACGCTACAAACTCGTGTAGTGAGTTCAATCTCGGCTGTAGCCGCGCTGGATGGATAGTTAAAAAGAAAAAAATGCCGATCCAGATTTTTATTTCTTTCTTTCTTTCCTTTGTTTGTAAGTGCAACGTTATAGCTTCAACTAATACATTCTATTATTTGTATTGGAATCTTTTGAGAGTAGATTTAGTAAGGAGTCAACAGAGTAAATATGAAGGTTTATAAAACATTGAATATTGAGTGACATTTTGTGTTTGTATATTCAGATTATTTGCTTCTTTTCTTGTCCTCTCGTTTGATGGTAAGTCGAAAAGCAAGACTTAATTATTTAAGGAATAAATCTACGAATAATGGATTATCTTTTTTTAATCTTAAGTGAAGGGCGGCGAGGGGCAGCGAGGGGGGGGGGAAGAGAAATGGAGTTCGACTGATAATCTGTACCATCGAAAGTATCGGATCAAGACAATAATGCTCTTCTGACTAGAAGAGATCCAATTTTATGTTGTTTTGATTTGGTTTAGCATTCTGCAATGTTCGTTTGATGATTTATGAATTTTTTTTTTTTAATAATGTGAAGAATTTTACATCAGTATAGAAAGCCAAACTTTATATAGAAACCAAATACACTTAAGTAGTAGATAAAAAATATTTTAATTTTTTAAGTTAAAACGAAATACTTGATATTTTAATATTATAGTAACATTAATATTTTGAGCTGAGATCGAAACCAAAACCTAAAGATAGTGAGTCAAGTACGATAACCATTATGCCAGCTCTAAAAGACTTTTAAAGAGTTCTAAAACCAACTGATACTTAACATAAGGAAGCTGTCATATTTCACAACCGTGCATGTGCAGTCGTGAAAAAGTTGAAAACAGATAAAAATCCGATGGTGTCCCACATACCACTTTTTCAATTTGACTCCTTAGCAGCCCTTTTTTCAGGATGAAAACCGATTAAAACGTTTTCCACGTGTCTGAATACTCCATATATCAAATTTCAAGTCTGTAGATCAAAAATTCGTTGAGAAGTATCCTCACACACATATTTTCACTTTTATAGAAATATAGATATATTCTGATGAGAAGAATTAGGCTTTGAAATATCTAGATATAAAGAGCATATATATCCTGCACCCGTAATTGATATAATCTCTCTATTGAATCAACAATTAAATTTATTTGCATTAGTATATATTTTTATATAGTCGTTTTTTTTTTCTCTTGTGTGTGTGTGCTACAGAAGATCAGAATAATATCAGTACAGTTGGTTTCAAATCCAAACAAAAGGACTGTTATCTGTATCATACAGCAAGCGAGACTTCATTTCTGGGGAGACATATAAACAGAGGCTGAAGAGTCTGATATAGGTGACCAGATATTGGTTCCCTTATTTTTTTTTTTATGTGAAACTGACGGTACCGATGTTGTTCTGGTCTTCTCTAACAGATATGTAAATAAATATGATGTACTTATTTTTGAAATTTTCTTAATAATCGAGCCCTCAGCTGGAGTTCGTGCCCACGAACCTTACACACACACACACACACACACACACGCACACGCACACGCACACACACACGCACACACTTTCTTAAAAAAGAGCATAAAACGTCACTTTGTAGGTATTAGATTGTTGTTTTGATAATTTATATATATTTTGAAAATATTTTTTCTTTGAATTTTATGTTTATACGCAACTAAGGCTTTAATAATTCCCTTAAACTCTGCATTTTCTTGATTGACTCTCATTAATGACATGATTTCACATTTCTGTATGTGGGGCTGATTTTCTTTTCAATTTAACTTTAAATTCCACATCTTATATAATGGTCATTATTTATATCTCGATAAAGGAATTTTTATAATTTTCTTGTCAACTTTCAATCAATTAATTAACATTTCTAGAAGTGTTTTTCTTCGACAATATTTTGCTTTTTTTTTTTTTGTTCATGGTTCTACTTTATAAAACAAGATGCCTGCTTTTTCTGTATTAAGTTTTCTGTTTCTTCTCGAGTGAAAATGTAATCAATGAGTTGTCTGTTTGTTTTTTGTTTGTTTTTTGTAGTTTTGTTTTATAGCTTTGCTATGTATTTTTTTCCGAAAAGCTTACTCCATAAAAAAATAGAAAATATATGTGCATATTTATTTTTCTACAAAGGAGGTGAAAGCCCCCTGTAAAATTTCAGATAATTTCGATTTTTGTGATAAGTTATTGTTGTGGACCGGTAAATGTTTGAAAGAAAGAATAACATTGATTGATATTTTTAGTGGGGATGTTGGTGTTTTCCATGAAAGATGGTGACCCTTTTCTTATTCAATTCCATTCAGATACGTTCAGACACGGTTAGCTCTACCAAATGATTTTCTTCATCCTAACATTTTTCCAGACTTCATCTGTTAGGTTACCTCCCTTTGTGATAAGTTTTGAGGGTGATCTCCTTTGCTTGCTGTAGTTGATTATTTGCTGGGAAAGCTAGATGGCTGTTTGGACAAATAGACGTGACTGAATTTATGTAACAAATAAATTAACATCAGCATTAATCACTAAAACGTATACAGGTGTGACGATATCTAACCATTAGAAAAAAAAAATATTGATAAAGTCATAGTATCACATCTGGAGTTTGGAATTTGTCAACAAAATATATTAAAATGAAAAACAAATGCAACAACTAAAGTTTTTAGGCATCAGCCTGACTTCCAAGTGTGCGTTACTTGTGTATAATTCCAAAGTGGTATATTCTACCGATCTTTATGGTAAGATGAAGGCTTCATTGTTATCCGTAAGGTGGACATCACAGCATTTTCACATACGCCTACTCACATAGAATAAGTCAACATTTTTGTCAGTGTTTAAGGCATGTTTAAATAGTATTTTCCTGTGAACCTCAGGTTTCACTTGGTATTAGCATGTTCGTAGGTCTGTCATGGTGCGATTTAAAATAGCATTTTCATCTGTCTGTCAGCTTCTAAATATTCAGGCTACACATTTTTCTTTGATAAAAGTAAGATGTTACATGATGGATGACCCTATATCAGAGAGCAATTACATCAGCTTCTGTTAATTTTGGCAATGGTTAAACTAAGTACAGATCGAAGTGACATGAAGTTTTGGAAATAAACTGATTCCCACGAAAGACAGCAGAAAAGGAAAAGCTGAAGTTTAGGTAGGAGATTAAAAAGGTTAAAATAGAAAAAAAAAAAAAAAATGAGATGTCAGTTGAATGATGCATGATGTCCTGGATATCAAGGTTGACGAAGAAACAATGGTTTGAGTTCAGGTTGCCTATGGAATATGTGCGAGACAAATTATCAATAGTGCTCTAATAAATAAAGGAAAACTTTGATAATCACTAACAGTGAAATGCCCCTCAGATCTCGGTTTGCAATGTCCACTCATTTTTAACTTGCGTATAATTCCAAAGTGGTATATTCTCCTGATTTTTATAGTAAGAGAAAGAGTTCATTGTTATACGTAAGGTGGACACCACAACAGTTAAGATTAAGCCTCTCCTTCTTTGCCCCAAAAACTTAATTTGTGTACATGATCATTGAAGTGAGCTGGATACACATACTTTCATTTTTATTTGATAGATTTTGCTAGATTTCCCAAAATAAGAAGAGTTGACTTTTCCATTCTTAATCTAAAATGGTTTCTCTCATAAACGACAAAATGATGAGAAGTTTTTGTCATAAAAAATGAAAGAGTTGATGATGGAAGTAAATTGTTGGAATTAAAATTGCAAATATTTTGGCTGAGATTAAACTATTTGCTTCATGGGGATTGTTCACAGAATGCATTAGACTGGAAACGTCTTTTTACATCTACATTTAGCAAGGTTACCTAGTGTTGTCCGAGATCTTGTATAAAAAAGAGTAGAGGAATAACAAAAAAGTGTGTGTAACATCCTTTTTTTTAAACATTCACTGTCACGTTACTTTTTAAACACATCTCTCCCTACGACCTCCCCCCCCCTTTCTTTAATTCATGCACAAACTTTTGCAACTACTTCAATATCATAGAAACAAAGAAATATCACATTATCTTCTCTTTTTTACGGTTCCCAAGTGCAGAAGTTGTTGCAGCAAACCATGAAGAATATAGAAACTTCGCTTCGATAATTTATAACTTATCAGTAATAGAATGCCGACATCTTAGCACACTCCATTTTACACAAATGGATGGAGTTGTCCTGCCATTACAAACCAGCCAAGCATTACCATTGTCGATCAAGGAACGAATCTATCAGGCATGTGTGCACAGTGTGATGTGCAGAATTGAAATCTGACCAGTGAAGGTTGAGGACATGTGTTGCATGAAGAGAAACGATATGACAGATGTGTACTGTTAAAGACAGACTTAGATCTGATGAGCTCAGCAGAAGATTAAAGATAGTACAGAGCATATAGAAGATGAAGACGGTATAGAGAGGTGTGTAAAGTAGGAGACTTTGTTGGTTTGGTCACATTGAATGAATGGATGAGAATGCTTGGTTTAATAAATGTAGAACAGTTGGGGTAATAGGATGGATTCACAGAGAAAGGGCAAGGAAAACCTGGGAGAAAATGATAAGAATGGATTTTAGTGATAAGACCTGGCCGGAGATAGGTTAGTTTGGAAGTCAGCTATTGTTCTGGTACAGCTATTCTTTTAGTTGTATATACTAAATAGTTTGTAATAAGTATTGTATTGTAGCATTAAATAACCTGAAAAAGGTTGATATGCCATAAAACTCACTTTAACCCATTAATCGTTTTCTACTAATGTAGTTTCAGTATTAGATAGCTAAAAATAATTTGTTTATTAACGTGTCACTGTTCAAGACCCCAAAGCCACTCGAGGACAAGAGTTAATGGTTAGTGGATTGTGAAACAAACACCTTGAGGTTAGGGTTGGGTATAATTTGATTATTTTAGAGAATGGCTAAACAAGAATTTACTAACATTGGACTTAAAAACGACTATGCGGTAGTTAGCTGGAAAGCAGCCCTGTTGTATTGTTCTACAGACGGGTAGTTCTTAGAAAAAAAAAACTGCTCATGGAAGTTGCGTTTCATAAACCAAACCAAGTTTGAGTTGTAAATGATTTATCCAACGAAAATGCTGTGCCTTTCTTGGCCATCTTTTTGAAAAGACCCATTGTTGCGGAGAAAGAAATGTGGGCGAGCTGGGATATGGGAGGGCTGAATTTCCAGTGTGTAAGCAGATATTTGAAAACTTTCGAATTCTGACTTTGCAACTTGTTATTTTTTTAGATTATGATTGAGCTCAGTAATTTGAGCTTGACGCAGATAAAACATTTTTGATTATCCAGAAAGTTTGTTCAAAAGTTGCGTCCAATCTCATAAGCTCATATTTCACAACGATTTTTTTTTTTTTTTACTTTTTATTTTACTGATATATTTTCTCCACTTGATCATGTGTACAATTTTCTGGCAATAAGCAAAGTTTGAAACGGACTTTTATGAATATTTTGATAAGTTTTGGTCCTTTAACAGTCATGGCGGCGACGGTGGTGATGGAGGGTTGGTTTTAGGCTATAAAATGATGTCTGAAACTTTTTCACTTGTTGGTTTTGAAGTGCATTACGTTTTTTAGAGGGTGGGGGGAGATTAAAGAACTGTCAGGGGTATTTTAGCATCTGTTTTATGTGTGTCTATGGTCTGAGGAATTCTTCATTTTAGGTTCTTTTGCGATTTTGTGATTGATTGAGAAGGGGAGGAGTAACAGAAACAAAATGGCTGCCATGGTTGTTAACTGAGCTGTAACGATTGTTTGGGAAGAGAATTAGAATGATGGTCTTATGATCTCTGCTAGACTTACTACAGTCAAAAGTTAAATCAGAGTAGAGCTCACATATTGATTCATTATTTATTAGATATTGGTTGATGGTATTTATTTATTTATTATTATTATTATTATTATTATTATTATTGCTATTATTATTATTATTATTATTATTATTATTATTATTATTATTATTCCACCTCCTCCATTAACTTTAGTTTTGTGATGTATTACAACCTTTTTTCCCCTCAAGAGGGGCTTTTAAACCAAAGCTAGTGAGGATAATCAAAGAGTCAATTAGATTGAAAGAATCTGGTGTAGGATATTTGCTGAGCTAAACAGAACTGACTTCTGGAGTACAGTGATGTTGTATCTGATTCCCAAGAAGTTCAGCTGTTTCATAAAATCATCTGGAATTGATCAAAGTACACCTAGGATTATTGGCACGATGGAAGTTTTCTTATTTCCATATTTCTTTTAGGGGGGGGGCAGTTTATAGAATTTTTTGTAGTTCATATGATGTTCCTTCCATGTTTCTCTTCCAATATGACTAATTAGTGTTTATTAGTTTGAGTTGGTTTCAGCATTTCACGATTTTTTCTTAATATTTTTGCTTATGTCATCATCAGCATCTGCTGTATAGTCTCAGTCTTCTTGATTCAAATTTCTCCAAGTTTTTTTTTTTTCCAAGTGCTTTTACGACTAATAGTATTGAAGGTACTTGTACAGTTTAATCAAGACATTAAAAAAATGAAAATATTGAAAAAAGGTTATATTGCACGTATCCGTTATGGAACGAAGTTCTCCGAAAAAAAGATTTCACTTAATTTCATCAAGTAGTTTTTTTGTTTTTTTTCTTTTACAGCGAAAAAACAATTTTTTATGATACCGAGCTAAAGGTTCAATTTTTAGAAATAAAAACTAGTATTAAAGATGGGAAGGAGTGTCGGCGCTTTACACTGAGTTATCTCCCCGTGGCGTGTTCAACAAATTCCATAATGGCTGACTTTAATGCGCTCTTATAAGAATGTGTTTTTCCGCTGTAAAAAAAAAAAGAAAAAAACTACTCAAATTAAATTAAATTTTTTTTTTTTTCGGAGATCTTCAGTCCACAACGGATACGTACAATATAACCTTTTCTCGATATTTTCATTTTTTAATGTCTTGATTAAACTGTACAAGTACGTTATTGAATTATAATTTTTTTCCTCGATGTAAGTGTTGTATGAATTTTAATTACAATTTGTAAATGAAGAAACTAATACAATGCAGATTTTTTTTTTTTAATGATTTATTTAAAAATTTGAAATCAACTTAATTTTGCCGATATACATCTTCATCGGGCATGGAATGGATTTGTATTTTGCTTTTTGTTTTTCTTTGTTGCATGGCGTTACTAGAAAATCCAAGTCCGTGTGGTCTTAAACACGTTTTTCTTTCAAATGTTCTAATATGAAGAAACGTGTGAAAAAAGATAGATTTTTTTTTCTCAATCTGAATTAGAATTTGTAACTTAAGAAAACCAAACAAATGCAGTTAAAAATATTATTTTTTTTTTTTTTTACAAATATATTTTTTTATTAATAAAAAACAATTCTGCACTTGTTTGGCTTTTTGAATAAGTGTTCCAACATAAACTGTGGATTTTCTATTAGTTTACATGAAATTAACTTTCTTCTTGTGCGCCATATTCATTTCAGTTTTCTGGCAAGTTGTTATTACTAGCAGGACCCGTGGAAATTCCATGGAATGAGAAATATATCAAATCAATAAATATGTTTTGATAAAGCTGATATTTTTGTGAATAGCGCAAAAAATAGATTGGTGGGGTTAGAAAACCCCATAACATACAGCAAATATGAGTTTATTAACATTTCTATGAAAATTGATGGAAATAAAATAAGTACTAAGAAATACTCAGAGTAATATTGTGCTACATAGTTCAATACGAATACTAAAATCACATTGTAAGAGACAATCTTTGATTTACTCCTTAAGTTCAGCACCTTTTGGCAGATAGTGTTTTTCTTTTTTGTCTTGTTTCTTTCGAATATTCCCTTTTTTATGTAACATTTCGCTGACTTCCTTTGAAGAACCGTTGTATGTCGAAATTACAAATTCATTTCTCACACCACATACAGCAATGATCATATATTATTATTATTATTATGATATTCGAAAACAAGGCTGCATCGAAGGGATGTCATTCTTATTATCTTGTCCAGTGTTGCCAGATTGGCTTTTTAAAAGCCAAATTTAACAAATGTGGCCTTTTCTTTTTTTTTCTTTTTTTTTTTTTTTTTTTTTGAAGCAGTTTGGCCTTCAAAATATTGTATTTAACTTTTTTTTTTCAAAGCGTAACGTACGGTTGGTTGGTTGGTTGTTTTTGTTTTATGGCATATCAACCTTTTTCAGGTTATTTAATGCCGAATCTAGTTATTTTGAGGAACGATTTTTAATGGAGTATATTTGTTTTTTAAGTCGGATTCTATTTAACTCATAGTTGGGACCCTAACAGGTACTACCACTCCGGGTCAGAGTGGACCTGGGAGCAATGGCAATTAAAGGGTGGCTCCACACTCCCCAAGGCCCGCAAGCTGGGGCCTCACCATCGGATATAGTTTTAGGTCATATCCAGGAACCGTAACGTACGGACTAAGTTAAGAACACACAGAATATTGTATAGATTATTATCTTTTATTTATATTTTTTTTATCGGATTGGCCCCCAATGACCTTGTAAGTTCATTCTTTTACCATTCTTTCTGAATTCATTTAGTTTATTCTAAGAAAAAAATGTTTTTGCTTCAGTGCTATTTTCAAATTAATAATTCCAAAAATATATTACTCTATTGGAAAAAAAACATAATTGTATTTATTTTTATTTATTTATTTTAGATGTGTTTTTGCCAATGCCTTTCCAGTGTAAAGAGAGATATTAAAATAGTTGTTTCCCATATTTAGAAATATCCGTTAATTATTTCGTGTAAAGCAGGGGTTCTGAACTGGAGGTGTGGGTGCATGACCCTGCTGGGTGTGAACAATTTCCAAGGATAGTGCAAATCGGAAAGAAAAACAAAATTGTTCTGCTCATTATTTTCCATTCCTTGGAACAACTGTTTGATATCTTCAATATTGAAAAGGAAACGGACAACAGCAAAACAATGCAACCTGATAAACACATGTTTCTGTTTTATTTACAGCTGGGAGACAAAGGTTCATCCCTTTTCAGAGAATGTATTAATGCATAATCTATAAAAATGAGAATATATGTGCGTGTGTATGGATACTTCTCAACCTATATACCCAACGGATATTTAATCTAAAAACTTGTAATTTGGTATATAGGATAATCAGACACGTGGAAAACTTTTTAATCTGTTTTCATCCGGAAAAATGTGCTGAAAAGGGGTTAAAATTGACAAATTGGTACGTGGGGGTCGTCGGATTATATCAGTTTTCTAACTGTTCTCACAAATGTACGTTCGTGAATGGTTCAAATGACAGATTCATTATGTTTAAAATATTTATTTATATATTTTATATACATTTATTATTATTTAAATAAATATTTATTTCCATGGCAAGTGCTCGTCCGAGCTCCAATCTCTTCCCCCCCCGCCAATCTTTCACGATAAACACCCGTCTAGCTAAAACCAATGTCAGTAATTTCCCCCACTCTTTAATCTGTGCTTAAATCAAAACGTAGATTTCATGAACAACACTTCTTTCTGAGAAGTGTACGCCTGTGGAATACTCTTCCATTTGCCTGTTTCCCACCTGATTACAACTTGGATGTCTTCAAGTCCAACATAAACAAATTCCTGATGAATCGCCCCTCTTAAGTAAGACACTTTATCAAATCTCCAATACCAACTATTACTACAATATTATCCCATTGATTATTGTACACACAATAACCCTTATCCCCGAGTGACTTCCGGGCCTTGATAAGTGATCTCCCATGTAAAAAAAAAAAAAAAGTAGGTTTGAAAACACTTTTAAAGCTTGTTTCCAGCTGGCCTAATGGTTGTCGTGCTTAACTCATTATCTTTAGGTTTTGGTTTCGATTTCAGCCCGAGTATTTTCTTTTTCTTTTACTTACAAAAAATGAACTGTTTAGAAAAAAACATAATACTCGCATGCCCATATCTCAGTTTCTGTATGGATTAAAATATAATATTTATGAGTATTTTACGACTGGGCGACGCCGGGCAGCCTGCTAGTATTTTATATAAAGGGTAGTAGTTTGTTTGTGTTTATGTGTAACTAAAAGTTAGAAGCTACACAGGACACATCCTATAAAGACTTAGAAAACACAATGAATTTTCATCATTTACTTAATTTATTGTTACTACCTTTTCTTAAACGATCGCTTGTCAATGCGGTGAGTTTTAAATTGTCTTTCACAAGTGATCCTAGTTAAAAACTTTAATGAAATATTCAATTATCAAATTGTATCTGTTATTCAAATCTTAGTTTTATTTTATTGATTAACCATTAAAAAATCTAGTTTGATTCCGAATATGTTATGAATCATTATCAAGATTCAATGTATTAACTGCCGAAATTAGAATTATAATATACTAGTTGGACGCCCGGCGTTGACTGGTCATACAGTACGCTTAAACATATTTTAATTTATGCAGATTGCGTATGTATTATAGAATCAGTCTTCTATTGAATATTATATATTGCAAGGAATAATTTGGCCAGTGGACTAATTCGCATACGCACAAAAAAATAAATAAATAAATAAAGTAAAATAAAATAAAAAATTAAAAAAATAAATAAAAAAGTTATAATAATGATAATTTCGTCAGCAGCTGATATTTAGGCTTGACGATTTTCTTTCTTCTCTTACAGATAAAAAAGAATTTTTACAGAGGAATATTTTACATTACACCTGCCAAGGTTACATCGGTGTAACGTAAAATATTTCCCTGTAAAAATTCTTTTTATCTTTAAGACTATTTTTAAGGTAGGATTTTTTCGATTTTCAATATTTATCGGATAATTTCTATACAAAACATATCTAAGAACACTGCCAGACATATAAATTAACTTTGTATAAAATTTGCGAAAGATAGGCTCAGCCGTTTCGGAACCTATGAGGAAGGAACTCCTACACACACATAAAGTGATTTTATGTGATAGTAGAAATCACTAAATCTTTAATGAATAGTCAGTTATATTTTGCATGTTATATTTGTGGACACTTTTTTTTCGAGAGGTGTTGCTAAATGCTTATGCTGGCTTGATTTGATGATCATTGTTTTCATTATATTTTTTCATTTACTACAAAATGATAAAATGATTTCCATCTGTTTGTAAAAACCTAATCTGAGTTTACAAAAATTCTTTTCTATTGATTTACTGTTAAAAAAATCCAACTTGATCTCTCATGTGCTATGAATTATATTAAGAACATTCAGTGCGTTGTGGCCGTTACGCTTGAACAGTGTTCGTTATAATTCAAACCTCTCTCGGACCCCCCCCCCCCCCCGGCCCATCTGGCAAGCTGCAAAGGACCAAACGAACAAATAAAAAGAAGGAAAGAAACAAAATCTGACTTAGCCTTTTTTTCTGTTTTAGCAAAAAGCATTTATTACCATTAATTTTCAAACAATACCACTGTGTGTGTGTGTGTGTGTGTGTGTGTGTGTTTTACTGTTCATTTCATCTGCTATGAGATTAACAAAACCCTGCCATCTCAACATCAGCTTAAAAGTTTGTCGCCGACACCATGGAGCCACGCCCATCTTCTCCGGAGTGCACTTTGCTTCTCTGCCGACCACGTGCTGTCCTTTATTCTTTTCTTATGATGAAAGCCTGTGCACACTTGCTAATTTGCATAGCTGCTCAAACGGCTGCTGCTGCTAATACCTTTGCTAGTCATCTATACTTTGGTTGCTGCTGATATTTTCACAAGTGTTCATACGCGCTACACTTCTGGTAAGACATTCACAGCAAGAACTCGTCTTCTACCACAACTGAAAAAAAATACCCCCCCCCCAAAAAAAAACAAACTTTTTTTAAAGTCTCATGGTAATGTTATCCACAGATGGGAAGTCTTTGGAAAGAAACTGATGCTAGCCACATAGGGAAAGAAAAGAAAAAACTTTCTTTTCTTTCTCCATGTGCCTACTATCAACCGAAATTTCCATGAACAGAGTTTCTTTCCAAGGATTTCCCATCTGTGAAACACATTACCACGGGACTGCTTCTCTATAGGCTACAACATGTCCATCTTCAAATTCTGTGTCAACATATATTTATAAAGTAAACCAATTTTATTCACTCCAATTATTGTTTTTGCTCCTCTCATAACATTCATCATTCAATTGGCTATCCATTTCATTAACCATTATCCTTGAGTGGTTTTTGGCCTTGATGCGTGGTGAGTCATTTCTTTTGTTGTTGTTTGTTTTGCTAAATGAGTTTCTATTGTTATATATATTTAGTTCTCTCCCACTGTAAGAACTAAGAAACCAGGGTCAGAATGTAAGAGTGAGATATCAACGGCCTTGAAGAGAGGCATTCTGACCTTCAAAAAGTGCCTGGGCAGCCCTGTCGGCATTCCTTTGTAAGGGCACCACAGGCGATTAGCAAAAAACTAACTCCTTCTCAAAGAGTGAGGCCCTGTGTTTTGACAAGCTTCTGGGTTTGACCTTTACTCCTGATCTGAAATGGAACACGTACATCAAGTCTGTTGCCAAGGTCGCTGGAAAGATGGTGGAATCCTTCTACCGCTCCAGAAGATATCTCACTACTGATGCAATTCTCTATCTATATAAAAGCCAAGTACGTCCAAGGATGGAATACTGTTGCCATATCTGGGCAGGAGCTGCTAAAAACAGCCTATCCTGCCTTGACAGAGTACAAAATAGACTTCGTGGCTTAGTGGGGGATGCCCTTTTCTCTATCCTGCAACTTCTCTCCCACAGAAGAGACGTTGCGAGCCTATCCTTATTTTATCATTGTTTCCATGGCAGGTGCTCGTCTGAACTCCAATCCCTGGTTCCCCCTCGCCAATCTTTCATGAAAAACACCCGTCTAGCTGAATCCACTGTGAAAAATTTCCCCCACTCTATATCTGTGCCTAAATCAAAACGTGGATTCCATGAACAAAGCTTCTTTCTTAGAACTGCACGCCTGTGGAACTCTGTTCCGTCTGCCTGCTTCCCACCGGACTACAACTTGGATGTGTTCAAGTCCAACATTAACCAATTCCTAATGAACCGCCCCCTTAAGTAAACACTTCATCAAATCTCCACACTAACGTAATGTACTTGCAATAACCTTTATCCCTGAGTGGCTTCCGGGCCTTGATAAGTGGTGATCACTGTGTAAAAAAGAAAGCGAAGTCGGGGGAGACCTCCTAGAACTGCACAGAACTAAACTTTCACCACAAAATCAACAGGGACCGGATCATTACAGGAATAGTCTAATCTCTGTTGGTTTGCTTTTCTTGCAATCATTAAAACAATGAAACAATGGACACTTCATTCTATCAATGATAAATCCTTGTTTCCCAGATTATTATTAAAAACAAATGCGTTTTACAACCTTTCACCTAAAGTTAGAATAAATAATCTAAACCTAATTTTACTAACTTGAAATTAATTCACTAATAAATATGACCGCAATTCAATTCTTATTGTATTTGACAGGGAACATTTTCTCATTGAATTGGAAAAGATATAGTTTCACCAAGTCTAAAATTCAGTAAAAAAAAAAAAAAATGGCTGCCAATTGTGTTTATCTGAAAAGAATTGATATTCAAATTATGTTAGCATAAAGTTCAACACGTGATAATGCAGTGTATTAAATCGCAATGAATGTTACTCGCTCTGCATTTTTATGTACTAGTAAAGCCGCCATCTTGGTTTTAAGGCACGTAGGAGAGGAAAAAAATGAAAAATGCTTCAACAACCATCCATTTTCTGCAATCTATTAGTAGCGTCTCTGCATCTGTGTAAGCGGTTTTGCCCGTTCGGACGGTTTTGTGTCATTTCAATTTAAAGTGGCATGTGCAGTAATCTGTCATATTTCAGGTTGAAACAGCATTTTCATTGGTCTGTCATGTACATATTCAAAATAACATTTTCATTGGTCTGTCATGTACATGTTCAAAATAACATTTTCATTGGTCTGTCATGTACATGTTCAAAATAACATTTTCATTGGTCTGTCATGTACATGTTCAAAATAACATTTTCATTGGTCTGTCATGTACATGTTCAAAATAACATATTTCATTGGTCTGTCATGTACATGTTCAAAATAACATATTTCATTGGTATGTCATGTACATGTTAAAAATAACATTTTCATTGGTCTGTCATGTACATGTTCAAAATAACATTTTCATTGGTCTGTCATGTACATGTTCAAAATAACATTTTCATTGGTCTGTCATGTACATGTTCAAAATAACATTTTCATTGGTCTGTCATGTACATGTTCAAAATAACATTTTCATTGGTCTGTCATGTACATGTTCAAAATAACATTTTCATTGGTCTGTCATGTACATGTTCAAAATAACATATTTCATTGGTCTGTCATGTACATGTTCAAAATAACATATTTCATTGGTATGTCATGTACATGTTCAAAATAACATTTTCATTGGTCTGTCATGTACATGTTCAAAATAACATTTTCATTGGTCTGTCATGTACATGTTCAAAATAACATTTTCATTGGTCTGTCATGTACATGTTCAAAATAACATATTTCATTGGTATGTCATGTACATGTTCAAAATAACATTTTCATTGGTCTGTCATGTACATGTTCAAAATAACATTTTCATTGGTCTGTCATGTACATGTTCAAAATAACATATTTCATTGGTCTGTCATGTACATGTTCAAAATAACATATTTCATTGGTATGTCATGTATATTTTCAAAATAGCATTTTCGTTGTTCTGTCAGGCTTAAGTTTGAAATAGCATTTTTGTCGGTCTGTCCGGTTCAAATAACATTTTCTTTGTTCTGTCGTGTTTGTTTGAAATCGCATTTTCTTTAGTCTGTCATGCATACATCAAAATAACTTTTTTTTGTCTATCTTGCTTAAGCTTGAAATAACATTTACTTTGGTC
>NC_136495.1:15157283-15237283 GCF_053919585.1 Euprymna scolopes | reverse complement strand
TATAATATATAAAAATCGATAGAAAATTGACTTTATAATAATAATATATATACTAAATTTGCATAAATTAAAATATATTTAAACATATTTTACGACCGCGAGACGCCGGGCGTCCCTGCTAGTACACAAATATAGGAAAGTAGAAAATGAACCATGTTTACTTTCGGCACCCTCGTAACTCTTGTTTCCTTTATTTTGTCCTTTTATCTTTGCAGCCCACGAGCGATGTTTATGACAAAGGAAAAAGAATTGCTATTTGCTAGGGCACAATCTATTAATCTAATACATAATGTTGGTAAGGTTTTTATCTTGAAGTATCCTTTTTTTTTTTTTTTTTTTGTTAGATCCTTAAATCAAGTAGTTTCATGCCTTTTCTAGAGCGATTTCCATTAAAAAAATGTATGCTTTAATTCTAACCAAAAGGTTAAGGATGTATTCCGGTCTCTGATTGAAAACTAACACAAGTATAATCAACTACCTTAGGCACATCAAACAATACTCCTACACCGTTTCCTGCTCACTGCTTCTAAAATGTCTACTGCTATCGATATTATTTCGTTTTTTTCTTGCCAGACGACTAAAGATCCTGTTCTAACTTTTGGTAATCCATTTGTTTATTTCTTCTAAGCAGCCAACAGGTGTGAAACAGGCTGAATTTCTGTCATAAAAACTGAATCCGTAAACATAAGCAAAGAAATCCGGTTACCAATTACATCTTTGTTTTATCTTCTTTTTTGTGTGAGTGAGGAAATTACAGAGGAGCCGACAGCATTTTTAGTTTGTATATAATTCCTGTAAAGAGTTTTCTCTCCTTAATGCGAAGAAGTGAGTCGTTCGTCGAATTACACCCCATTAGAATAAATCAAAACAAAAAGAAACGTGTTTATTACTGCGGAAAGGGGAAACCTCGTGTTTGTGTTGAACAACAAAAGTAAAGAAAAAAAAAAAAAACTTTTATGAAAGTAAAATAAGCCCCAAGAACTAAGTGATCTCTTCATTTCAAGAACGAAACTCAATGCGATTCTCGGGAGTTATATATTGTATGATATATTATGGAAATGTGTGCGCAAAGAATGTGTGTGTGTGTGTGTGTGTGTGTGTGTGTGTGTGTGTGTCTCTCTCTCTCTCTCTCTCTCTCTCTCTCTCTCTCTCTCTCTCTCTATATATATATATATATATATATATATATATATATATATATATATATATATATATACGCACACACAATTGCAAAAGTGTTCGCAAGTAAAAGCATCTTGAAATGAATAATATAGAATAAACAAATAAACTGTTTTAGAACACGCTTTTAGATGCGAAAAAAATTCTTTTCTTTTTTATTTTTCTAATTAATTTTGGATTTAAACTCCTCATCAGAGAAAGAGTTTTTAAGTTTTGTTGGTCTCCCCCCCCCTCCCAGGAAGTAAAAGTAAAAAAGACTTTTTTCGAGAAAAAAAAAAAAAAGCCCCAAAAACTTAAGAACTCTTTCTCCGATGAGGAGTTTTTGAATCCAAAATTAATTAGGATGCTACTTTCTCCCTCTTGTCCCATATCATTATGCCAGGCTTAATAGCCCCATTTTCTAGGTATGTAGCTGTATGGATTTCATAATCATAGTGGATGGTGCATGACTTATTTCCAACTGTTCTTTCTGGTAAACATGTTCCCAAGACTTGCTACTACATTGGATATTCAAGTTATGCATGTGTGTGTGTGTGCACTTTAAAATATATGCATACACTTATGTATATGTGCATATATTGTGTTAAATTACATCCATCTGGGGGCTGAAATTTCAATCCCTACTACTAAGAATAAAATAAACATTATTTAACCCTTCTATCGTGTCGTGGCTGATGAAACAAGAACTATCTACCTCTATTGATTACATAAATGGTTGAGTTCAAAATTCTGTATAGATTCTCAAATTCAACAATATACATCATTAATTGGTCAGCAAAAGGAATTATTTGCATAACTGGACACATAACTGATATCACAAAAGATTTTATTTTTCAAATCGCTAAATTTTCTGAAATGTCCCCCCCCCCGATTAAAACTAAGAATCTGCTACTGCAATTGAATTCGCTTGTGACAAAATATAAGCAGATTCTACAGGGTGTAACGATAAATTTGTCGTCTTAAAGAAAACAACACTACAGCTTTATTTTAAAACTTTTATTGAAAACAATCAATTCAGGTAACTTGATGTAGTAGAGCTGACATCTATTCAATGTAGCCACCTTCAGCCTCAACCACTGTCTTGATACAGGTCCAGAACTGGGAGTATACTTTTTCTACAAGCGCCGGTGGAGGCTCTGCAAATACTTGGCAGATGGTGACAATCAGGCTTTGGTGTTGTGGGAGGTCATGTTGGTGATGTTCTCGACATATGATCAAACAAAGTAGCCCAGCGAGTTCAGGTCGGGTAGAAGGAGGGGGCCAGAAGAGTATAAAGTTATAGCACTCCTAAAACCAAGCCTGGGTCTCTTTGGATTTGTGGGCCAGTGCAGAGTCCTGTTGCTTCACCCAGAGTCTGCCAGCGGCTACCTGATTGCATCAGATTATCACCACACTCTTTAACACAGTCAGGTACATTTTGGTGTTGACTTTCTAGCCGACTTCAAAGATGTGAGGTGGCATGATGTGGCCCTCACTTAAAATTGCACCAAAGACCATAAGCGTGGCTGGAAACCTCATTGAGTGTTGAACAGTCAGAATTTGCATTTTGAGGGTGCTGGCAATGGTCCTGTTGTTGTAACTTGGATCGGTAAAGAGCATGAGTTATACAGCAGAAAAAAAAACAAAGAACATTGTTTGCTATTCTAGAATATTAGGGGAGGACGGGACGCCCGGTCGTAAAATATGCTTAAATATGATATTTTAAATGGTCCAGATTTTGTATATATTATAGATTCAAAATTAAATATTCATGACTCAAAGTCGTTTAATTGTTAACATTTTGTATTCATCTGCCAGTAGCTAAGATGGTAACCATACTGTTAAGGTACAAAGTCATAGTGCACTTAAAGCCAAGACTGGTTCTCTTTGAACTTATGGGCAGGCGTCAAGTCCTGCTGCCACACCCAGGGTCTGCCAGTGGCCACCTGATTGCACTAGGGGATCACCACACTCTTCAGCACAGTGAGGTACATTTTAGTGTTGATTTTCAAGTCGATTTCAAAGATGTGAGGTGGCATGATGTGGGCCTCGCTTGAAACCACACCAAAGACCATAACCGTAGCCAGAAACTTCGTTGAGTTATGCCCTCGAGTGTTGAACCATCTGGATTTGCATTTTAAGGGTGTTGGCAATGCTCTTATTGTCATAACTTGGATTGGTAGTGAGTATGATTTGTACAGCGGTGCAACTCCGATCTCGCTTGTTGAACATTTCAGACATGATAGAAGGCTCCTATCGCTCTTGGGATTTGTACACAACTGGCCAACTAGTAGATGGTCTGCAAAAAAAAAAAAAAAAAAAAAAAAAATGGTTTTAATCAAACGGAAATTGAATCATGTCTTTTATAGGGCGACAATTTTATCGTTCCACCCTGTATGTGTTTATATATATACATATAATATTAGCAGTTCAGCCCAGCTTTGCTTGGGCCCTATGTACTGTTCATAACTTTATGTGCATATATATATATATATATATATATATATATATATATATTAAAAAGTTTGACTCCTGTCCAGGTAACCTACATCTAAAATTTCAAGTGTTTAGACCCAAAATTGGCAAAGGAGTTTGGTAGAGTCTGCAAAGGTCAACTCTTTCAACTTTGGCCTCTTGGCAGGCAAATTTTCGCCTAAAAACTGATTAAAAACCTTGCTGCATGTGTAAATACCCTTTATGTAAAATTTCAAATGTTTAGACCCAAAATTGGCTGAATAGTTTACTAGAGATCGCAAAAGTCAAATCTTTTGAACTTTGATCCCTTGGCAGCCAAATTTTTGGCCAAAAGCTGATTAAAAAGCTTGCCCTATGTCTGAATACACTTTATGTTAAATTTCAAATGTTTAGACCAAAAATTGGCTGAGAGGTCAAATTTAAAAAAAAAACTGACCCCAAGTTTGACCCATTAATATTTATTGCTTTGGGCTCAAATCAAGTTAAAAAGTTCGATCCATGTCCTAGGAACCTACATCTAAAATTTTAAGTGCTTAGACCCCAAATTGGCGGAGGAGTTTGGTAAAGTTTTCAAAGGTCAAATCGTTGAACTTTGACCCCTTGACAGCCAAATTTCTGTCCGAAAAGCCGATTAAAAAGATTTTCTCAAATCTCAATACCCCTTATATCAAAAGTCGAGTCTGTAGACTGAAAATTGACAGAGTAATTTGGTAGGGAAATGTAGACACAGACAATTTTACTTTTATAGATATATATATATATATATATATATATATATATATATAGCAATAATAATAGATGGAAAATTATTGCAATATTATTATTTTGCTTTTAGAGTTAAATCTTCCATTATAAAAAATAACACCATCGATTTTGGATATTTTTGGATGAGTTTCGTTTCAATGTCTCTCATCACGGAAGGTTATTGAGTGTTTTTTGAATTATTAAATGAAGTCGATGGGGATGTTTTTGTTTATTTTTTATTTTTTTTTAGTTAATATTTTTTTCATAATTTCTATTGGGTTGAGATAGAATTCATGGTTGAGGTAATCCGATAACAGAATCTTTTTCTATTCAACTTGCTTTCAATTGTGAAAATAATGATTTTAGCTGCTTCCCCCCCCCCTATTTTTTACCCCGGCAACTATAGATATTTTCCAATTTAAAGATGAATCAATGATATTAGTTTCTCATATTATGAAAGATGAATGAACACACACACACACACACACACACACACACACACACACACACACACACACACACACTACTTCATTTAATCGCATAAATTAATATATGAAGATATAATTTTATGTGTATATTTTCAGCATTTATTCAACAGTGCTCAATACATAGGTAGAGCTAGGTAGTAAGTTATGAATGAAATGCAGATTATTCTGTGTAGCTTAATTACCATATATATTTTCATAACTTACCATATATATATTTGTTATAATTCTTTTTCTATCCTTTGCAAATGATTCAAATTTTAGTATGTTATTATGGATGATAATGACTAACAGTTGTCAAATTTTCAGTTTTTCACAGTTATTTCTAACAAATATTAGGTTTTAAAATTTTGTCCCCTAGTTTTGGACGCTACTGTGTATGTATATATATATATATATATATATATATATATATATATATATATATAATGCAATTAGGTTATCAAAGAGTATATATCTTTAAGCAAACCTTCTGATGAGAAGCATTTAGCTTAAAAATGTCATTAAATGAGTTCAAACATTTTACTTTAGTTTGTCTGAAGATATCGGCACTTGGTCTAAAAGCAAACATTCATGCTATTTTTTTTTTTTTTTTTCTTATCTTTTGCAAAACTCAATCCTGGTCTGCCAAACCCAAAGCAAAAACGATATTTCTCCACAAAACAGTCAAACCAAACACCATGAATAAATACTTGAAAATATAAATAACTCGAAGCATAAAAACTTTTTTCCAAAATCACTGGATTCGGCATTAAATAACCTGAAAAGGGTTGATATGCTGTAAAACAAACCAGCCAAACCAAACACCATGAATAAATATTTGACGATATAAAGAACTTGAAGTATAAAGCCGTTCTTTCAAAATTACGAGATCCGACATCAAACAACCCCGAAAGAGTTGATATGCTGTAAAACAAAACAACCAATCAATACAGCTCTGACCAGATTTAAATTTATTTAACTTATTATATAACTGTATCGTTAAATATTAATTGATTGTGCTAAAATTCTCTGGATATACATCCATCATAAGTACTCAGAAAAGGTTGGGAAACTCCACGTTTGGTTTCAGTATATGGTACACAGGAAGTGCTTTGTCGGCGGGTGGGGTAAAATTTCTGTTTTTAAACCCAAACTATTGATTGACCCGTTGTTTCCAGAGATATATTTTCCAACTTAAAATGTCAACTTGTATGTTAACATTGATAAGAATTGTCATTTGCGTTTTTCCTTCCACATGAAACCAATGCCATTAAGCTTCTTTTTTTTTTTTTATCCATTGCATTGGGGTTGGTGATGAACGCCTTATTATGCAACATGATTATAGGTGACCATTAACCTTTTAAACTGTAAGCAAATATCTGTGACTGATAGAAGCTTTTAGCAAAACGTAATTTGATAAACTCATACCAGGATTTGTTTGCAATAACATTTTTTTTTTACTAGTGACTCAATTTATTTTTAAAGTATACAAGACCCTCATGTGTCTACATGTGATGGGACGATTACAATATTTTTCTGATTCTGATGCAATTACTGGTTCTGTTTTAAATTCTTAATTCTGATTCTAAAATGATTTAATAAAAAAAAAATGGAGAATTACATTTGATTTACATGGGGGTTGGGTAGCTGAATGTCCTTATTTACTTTTAAATGTCGATATCAATTTTTTAATTTGAAATTTTTTAAATTTGACTATTTTTTTAAATTTGACTTTTTTTAAATTTGACTTTTTTTTAAAATTTGACTTATTTTAATTTGACTTATTTTAATTTGACTTATTTTAATTTGACTTATTTTGATTTGACTTATTTTGATTTGACTTATTTTGATTTGACTTATTTTGATTTGACTTATTTTAATTTAACATTTATTTTTTACTTTGAAAAACTTCATATTTTCCCCTCTGTGTATTATGTTTATGATATTGATGGACTCTTTGTGAGATTTTTGTCTGTATTTTTTATTTGTGCCATTTTAACTAAATTCTTTACTACAAGCGATAAATTTTAGTCTTACTAGTAGTTTAAAATGAAGTTTTTTTCTTGCAACAAATAACAAAAAAAAAAAAAAAAATTAAATTAAAAGAATCATTTTGGGAATTGGATATTAGCCTCAAACGTTTCCAATTGCGATACTCCAAAAGTTTTGATTTTTTAGTCCCAACACTCGTTCGTCTAGTAAACAACCTTTGGATCACGGTTCATCTAAATGAAAGATGTTATCTTCTCTCTTTCTCTGATTTGGCGGATGACATCATGTTGTGTTACCCACTGTGCACGGTTATTAATGGATGGCACAATCCTTTAGTGACCTCATCTGTTATGACATCATCCCTTTGTGACCAGGTTTGCGGAGTCAAACGTGTTAAATGAACTTGTAAAATGCAAGGAGTTGCAGTCTAGGTTTTTAATCCTGAAACAATCAACTGACAGTCTTAATATTGGAAAACGTTAAAATTAGGAATCAACATCAGGTATGTTTGAATTTCAAAGCTTGAAATTGAGGTTGGAATTTTTGGAAACTTAAAATGTGGAGTATGACCAGACGTCTTCCGACTCCGCAACCCTGCTGCACACAAGATATTTCTTTTGATTATGAAATAATGTTGTAATAAAAAAACTTTTATTTTAAAAATAATTCATGAACTGGTTCTGTAAACTTGTGATTTTTTCTTTTGGCCTTCAGGACAAGATCAAAGTGTAGTATCTGTTCTTCAGATGCTGCACTTCAATTTCTTGTTCTGTTAGTGGAGGAGAAATCCTTCACGACTGAAACAATCTTTTTTTTTTCCTTTTCTCCACATTAAAAAACGACCCTGGTGTCTAACTCTGTCCCGTGGGGAGGCATTGTAAATAGGAACTAATGCAATTTTTGTCTCATTTTGATCATTCCATTTTCATTTTGGTTATTCTTGCAACGTTTTAGCCGATGTAAACTCTGACTTTTTTCAGGTGTATCTTGTCAATGGCTCTTTTATTGGTGAATGGTAAAAATAATGTTTTTCTTCGTTCTTTGTTCTAAACAAATCATAGTCGTTAAAATTCCAAATATGTAATATTATAAAATATGTTTAGAAAACGGGAATGATCATCATGTTGTTTCCATCTTCGTATAAATTCGAGTCCAATTTGATATAATGTTGTCCGAATTTTTGAGATGAGGATTGATAATGTCTGATTTAGATTGTTCGAACTACTGTTCTCATCTTGGGTGATATTCTCACAACGTTTCAACTGATATGATCTTCAACATTGACAATGGCTCTTATTGTCGTTACAATTCAAAATATGTAACGTGTTCATGAAACGCAAAGTGTGCCACGTTATTTCTATTTTTGTATAAATTTGAGTCTGCATTAATTTGATATATTTCTGAATTTTTAAGATGAGGATTGATAATTACAATTTGAATTGTTCAGCCGACTAGAATTCAAAATGCGTGATGTTTTTATGAAACGAAAAGTGTTTCCGTTTCCGTATAAAGTTTTTTTTATAAGTTTGTAGTCTGAACAATCCAAATACACATCAATCCTCAGCTAAAAATTGTACCCCCATTATACCACATGCTCAAGATCAGAGGAGAGAGAACTTGGTCATTAACAGTCTTTGATGTACTGCTATAGATGGTAGTGTCGTCAGCATAAATGTCTACGAATGATCTGATTTCAGTTTTTTACGAGGTAGTCACCACTTATCAAGGTCTGAAGGCCGCTCGAGGATGATGGTTAATGAGTCTAAGGTAGTCATACAACAGCATAGTGATCGATAGTGTTGGAATTTGAGGAGAATTTGATTATTTAAGGGTTATTTACATTGGAACTGGAAAACGATCATGTTGTAGTCAGCTGGAAAGTAGACCCGTGGTGCAGAGTTACAGACGGTTAGTTCGAGGAAGCTAGTTTTGTTCATGAAATTTAGATTTAGATTTAGGCATAGATATAAAGTGGGTGAAATTGTTGACAGTGGTTGTAGCTAGACAAGTGTTTGTCGTGAATGTTTTTTTTTGGGGGGGGGGGCGCATAGATTGAAACTTGTCATGAAAATGACGATAGAGCAGAGATAGACTTGCAACATCTATTCGAGAAAGAGATTGCAGGGAGGAGAAAAGGACATCCGCACCTTAGAAAGCGTTAATTGTTAATGTGACAAAGTTATTCCAAATCACTTTGTTTATAAATATGCAGTTTGCTATTTGCATATCATCTCTAATTGTTTTGTCAGCTATTTGAAAATTGTTTGGAAATTAGTTTTGTTGTTTTAGTTATAATCGTGTGGGAGGATGAGGAGTGGAAAACGTTCTTCTTTATATATATTCATTTTTGACACTTGTGTTTGGACTGCGTTTAACCCTTGCGAACTTTTCCCCATCCTTCTATTACTCTAATGTTGTTCCAGTGACAATTCCTCATTAACTCTAGACCTTCATAATTATGCTTGTCATTCAGTGTGTGTACAGAGTGGAGATGTTCTTCCAGATTCCCAGCAAAGAAGAGATGAGGAAAGTAAAAACATGTACTAACTGACATCCAAATACAATATATTGTGTCTACCCAGAAAAAAAATCTCTATCTACCTCCCTACGAAGTGCCTTCAATAAGTTTCCAGACATTTATTTATTTTTTTTTTTTTTTACGGGTATAGACTCTTGAAAACTTAATGTCATTGTTATACATCTTATGAGATGACTGACCAACTTCTATGATTTCAGGTTCAAATGAACAGCTACAGCAGGAATTGGAATACACTCTACTAAAGCCTTATTGTCACAGTTAGTGAATTTCCAAAATGCAATATGGACCAGAGAGCAATTTAGAAGAACGATATGCAATAAAATTGTTTTAAACTTGGAAAAAATGTTACAGAAATGTATGGGACACTTCAGACAGCTTTTAGACCATCTTGTATGAATCGAGTGTTTTTTGAGTGACATAAGAGATTCAAATAAGGCAGGGAGTTTTATTCGTAAGGAACTAAAGATGCAGGAGATTTGCACAAAGTTTGTTTCAAGGATGCTCAGAAGATCAGAGACTATTTGACCAAGATGGGCATCACTCTTCCTATAATCCAGGACCTTGCTCTTTGTGACTTTTGGTTATTACCGAAGTTCAAGAAAAACCTTAAAGGCTGTCGTCAGAACCTCTTTCATTTCTTTAATTGTCATTAAAGAAATGAAAGAGGTTCTGACGAGAGTTATTGGCACACTTACACAAGATTTCTGTGGAGCCTAACAGAAGTTGTTGAAACGGCACAACAAGGGCATAGCAGCCGGAGAAGATTACTTCAAAGGGGACTAGAGTTTCATGTATGTACTATCAATGGAAGTGCCCATACGAAAAAAGTCTGGAAATTTATTGAAGGAACCTCATACTTACCAATCGATGAGGAACGTTCTAAAAGTGATGCTTCATATTTTTTTTTTCTGTTTTACCCTTAATCGATCAAAGGGGATTGCAAATTGCATTGTTATCATGACTGAACTTATGCATTCATCTGGAAGTTTCAATTCTCCGGTGCAGATATTTATGGTATGAGACTTTAAGAAAGCATCTCCTGTTATGAACATGCGTCAGAAGTAGAGATGTGTCATTGAATTTCTAGTAAAAGTGCATTGAGAATGATGGTGACTATATAGAAAAATAAATTCTGCTGCATCGTTTTAATGGTACCACTCCTGCTCAATACGTAGGTAGAGCTAGTTAGTTATAAAATATATATGGCGATTAAGCTACACTGAATATTCCGCGTTTCATCCACTCTACGCATAAGCCTGAAGAATCCTAGAGTGAATGAAATGTAGAATATTCAGTGTAGCTTAATCGCCATATATATTTTATAACTGTTTCGTAGTATCACAACTCATCAGTGCGGCTAGCCATACACCTTTTCCCAGCTGTAGATCGAACCTACAATCATTGTGTTGACAGTCGGTGGCTCTAACCATCGGACCAAAAATCAGTGCCTGTAAATATTTCTCCTCAAATGCCTATTAAATTAGCATTTGCCCGTCGAACAGTGCTCAAACTGTCAGTTTGTTTACATACAGTGGGCTTTGCTTAATCGCTTAAACACGCATTGAGTGAAAATATATTTACAAAGTGCTACATATATATATATATATATATATATATATATATATATATATATATATATATGGCAATTAAACTACACAGAACTTTTTGCATATCAATCCTATAGAGACAGCACTCCAGACATGTCTTTGCTAACTAAGAGACAGAAAATCTTTAAAAGTGCCATTTAAATTTTTCCATTCAAACATGACCCTTGTTTATTTTATTTTTTTACTGTTATCCTCATCTTCATAGTTGTCGCTGTTTTACCACGTTTCGACCAACTATTCCTCTGGCCTTCTTCAGGTGATAAACCGCAACGGGATAGAAATGCTGAGTCTCTTAACTGTATCTTCAGTTGTTGTTGTCTCACCACTTTTTTGGCCAACTAATCCTCTGGCCTGCTTTGCGTAGGATTGAAACTGCTATCTTCAGACAATGCTCACCTGGAACTGGAGAGATTCAATGACTTTATCCAATGTATTACGGGCCCCTACTATCTGAAGAAGGCCAGAGGAATAGTTGACCAAAACGTGGTAAAAGAACAATGAAGATAAAGATAACTGTCTGCAAATAAATAAAATATACAAATAATTTACATCAAAGGATTCCAAAGAAATATATAATAGCCCTCGTTATGTAACATAGATAAAAGCTTCACAATCAGCAAAGAATAAGATTCGAAATAGAATTTTTATATCAATTTTTTTAAATATTGAAAAAATAAAACTGAATGTAATAACAGGAAAACTTTTTTTCTCACCATAGTCTATATTATATTTTTCTTAGTCCGTCTGTCCGTTTGTCTGTTCATTCTACTTTTTATCAGAAACTACTGTGCCGATTTGGCTGAAATTTTGTATGAACCTTTATGGTGAGGTATAGAAAACTAAGAATTATGTATCCATTTGATGCACGGTTGGGAATTTTTTTTTCTTTTTTTAACATAGGCATTACCACTTATCAAGGCCAAGAGGCCACTCGAAGATAATGGTTAAAGAGTGTACAGTAGAGAATTGGACAATATTCTAATTGTTAGTACTGGAAATTCGGTAAATTTGTTAAGTGGAATGGCTCATCAAAAACTTGTTTACGTTAGATTTGAAGACAACCATATTGTAGTCAGCTGGAAAGCAGAAGACTATTCCATTAATTAATATTAATATTAATTAATATTAATATTAATTAATATTAATAGGGATTAGTACTTAAAGCAAACATGAGCAAAAATTTAATCATATTCAACCATCAATTTGGCATAAAGTACTCATTCAATGGTCTATAACTTTTGCCCATTTTTAACGGACTAAACAATCTAATTATTAACTAATTAAAATATTATTTTGAAAGTTAAATTCATTTATTACAATATCATTTGGTAATTGAATTATGATTTGAACCAGATCATTATAAAATTATAATTTTGTTCATGTAATTGCGGTTTTAATGTCTATAAAAATTATCAGATGTAAATAGCCCATAAGGCGGAGAGGTTCTCAATTTTGGTCCATTGCAAAAACTGTTATTTCCATAGGCATGTTAGTACAGGCAGATAATCGCTTCATTTATCTTGGCATCACTTTCTCTCTCCATCTTTTGTTAATTAAGATATGACATGACCATGGTAGGTGAACTCTTCGATTGTTTTCCATGTGTGTGTGTGTGTGTGTGTGTGTGTATGCGCGCGCGTGCAATACACCTGCCAGGATGATCGAGAGCTGCATTCTTTGGTCTGCCTTCGAGACGTAAGATTTCTCTGAATTTTGCAAAAGCTAGATGGTCACATGCTGCAGGGCTGATCTGGTGCGAGCCATTGGAATGCTGACGTAATCAGTAAATAGAAATTCTCTGACCAGATGTTCAATCGTCTTGGTGTTTGCCGGAAGCGACTTCAGATTAAACATTCATTTCCAAAAGTGGAACGTACACAATAATGTCCTCATCTGCACCTTCTTCTCCAGCAGAACGTTTCAGCATCTTCACTCTGATAATATGGAGAACATTATTGGAGTTAAAAATGCAGCCACGCTTTTGGCAATTTGCAAAAAAACATTTGAAACGCTCGCCTGGAATCGGTGTTGACTTAATTAAAGAGTTGCATTCTATTGGATGCATACTTGTGTTAATAATTTGGATGAAGATAAGAACCTGTGAAACCTTGTAGAATTATCATCATCAGCATCATCACCATATTCAGTTAAATATCTATTTTACATGCTGGCATGTGTTTGACGACTTTGAGAAATTGATTTCTAAATTAATCTGGCCTTTATTTATCCTCTTTTTTCTCAAATCCTTCAGTATGCCTTTTTTTTTTCTTTGACCTTTTCCTGCCAACTGACCCTGGTCCATCAACTGTTCTATATGTACTAATCTAAGCGATCTCATATATTCTTTTAATGTGGCCAAACCAACCAAGTCTCCTGTTGTACATACATCTCCCTGTACTGTCCAGATATAAGCTTGACTTTAAGACTCACATTATATGCCAGTCAAAGATAAATTCTTTTAGACTGAGGCAATTCTTATTTTTACCTCCATCCTTCTTGATTAGTTGGATTTTTCCCACATTAAAATTGATCTTGTATCCAACTCTTCATTGATGGGAGAGTTTTAAATTTCTTAGAAAATCTCCATGTACTAAAAGATTTAAAGTTTTTAAAACTTTAAATCCAATAATTTTCTAAATAGACATTAAAACCGCAATTGCATTAACAAAATAACTTTATAATGATCTGGTTCAATTTATAATTTAATTACCAAATGATACCGTAAGAAATGAATTTAACTTTCAAAATATTTTTTTTAAAAAATGGTCAAAAAAGCAAAAGGCTATAATTAATTTGAATAATCCAAATAATCCAAATTTCTTTCCTTCTTTTTTTAAAAAGAGAAGGAAAGAAATTTGGATTATTTGGATTATTCAAAGTACTCTTCTCATCTTGAGTGTTATTCTTTTTTTTTTTTTTTTTTTTTTTTTGCAGTGATCACCACTTATCAAGGCCCGGAAGCCACTCAGGGATAAGGGTTATTGCATATTCGCATAAGATTTTGGTTGATGTTACCACCGACCTTCTTCAGGTGTATCTTGTTGAACTCTTGGAATTTGGAATACAGCTCTATTTAATCCACAGATGTAGCATGCTTTCATTTCATCGGTCATAACTGAATAGATTTGTTAAGTGATTAGTAGGGCTAGGACAACAGCATATTCTTTTCATTATTTTGACTCTCGAGTATGTATCCGTTTATATCTTATATGCTTTATACAGGGTGTCCACAAAGTCTGGCTACATTATGTAGCCAGACTTTGTGGAAGCATCCTGTAGATTATGTAGCCAGACTTTGTGGGCACCCTGTGTATATATATATATATAAAAAATTCAAAAGAATGACACTTAGAACTGAATTTTTATTTAGTACGTTACCTGTTACATCACAGACCCTGAAGAAAGTTGGAGATTTGTTAAAATAACACTGGAGATAAGAACAGTAGTTCAAATAAATCAAAATACAAATTATCAATCCTCATTTAAAAAAATCAGAAACGTCATGAGAAAAAATAAAAACTGATAAAATAAAATAACTTCCAGGTAACACCGGATAGGTACAGCTGGTATATTATATAGGTGTCAGTTGTCTGTGCGTGTCCTTTTAAAAAGTCGTAAATTACACCGGACACACACGAGGTTGCAATGTTTTTGCCTCGAATAGAATTATCATAATTTTCTTCAAATTTAAAAAAAATTATTTTTTCACTTTTTTATAATATTTATATCTTTTATTTATTTATTTATTCTTTTATTTATTTATTTATTCTTTTATTTATTTATTTATTCTTTTATTTCTTCTTTTATTTCTTCTTTTATTTATTCTTTATTTATTCTTTTATTAATTTATTAATATTTATTCTTTATTTATTTATTTATTTATTCTTTCATTTATTAATTAATATTTATTCTTTATTTATGTATTTATTATTTTTATTTATTAATATTTATTCTTTATTTATTTATTTATTCTTTTGTTGGTAAAAGGAACAAAATTAATCGGAGGTGACGGTTGGCATTTGGAATATATATTTTTTTTATTAACCTTAGGTGTGAAAGAAAAACGTTTCACACTTTTCAATTCTTCTATTTTTTTTGTCCATGTTCCAGGGAAACACTCGGTAACCATAGTAAAAACATTTTAGTGCAAAAAAAAATGTACAATTTTCAGAATAAATTTCTGTATTGAACTTGTAAAAAAAATCAAATTCTAGAATCAAAATGTTGCTGTATTATAACTTCATTATAAAAATGAATTTATTTAATTTTAGAATCAAATTTTTAGTATGTAATTTATATCTTTCTGTGTCGTTAAACATGTTTACTAATAATTGTTTTTCTTTTCTTTCTTTTGCAGGTAAGTGTTTAATCTTTGAATTTTCCAGTGTCAGGTTGGTTAAATTTATTAATTTTGTTTAAAAAAAATGGCTTTATTGCCTTAATATATCTGTCAGGAATACAGAACATTTTTGATATCAGAAAAGTCTAAAAATGAACAGTATATTAACAGTTTATCAGCATAAAGCAGGCTATTAGACAATTCTAATGTTCCAGTGTTCCCTAGAATAAAAGTTGATATTTAGATTGTGGATATGTCGGTCTTATTTATGGAAAGTAATGACTCATTTTTCTATTAATTAATTTACCATATTCAGTTAAAAATGCTGGCATGTGTTTGACGACTTTGAGAAATTGACTTCTAAATTAACCTAAATTCTAAATTAGTTCAGTCATATGCGGCCAGACATAACTAGCTCTATCAAATTATATTTTTATCCTGACTTTCCTTCTAACTAACCAACCAGTCCATCAAAAACTTAAAAAACGTAAATAAAGAAAAAAAAAGCTATTTTTCGTTAAAAATGAAAATATCAACTAGATTAAGATGACAACAAAGCGTTGAATGAAAAATGTTTCAGAGAAACAACCAAAAGTCTGGAAAGAAGGAATCAACAACTTGGAACGTAAGACGAACCTCAGTTCTACCGTCCTCCCATATCCATCCCCACCGCCATAAAACAAGTATACATATCTATGCAAGTCGGAGAATCTACAACTTTTAATTTACCGAATTCTTTTGCAAGAAAGATAAAAGCAAATTGGAAGAATAGAGAGCAAAGATGAAAGAGTCCAAATTTCAGGTGTTGAATGTTCTCTTTATTTACGACCTACGCTCAGCTACGATCAGTTGAATTATGTAAGTTTTTTTTATCGATTTTTTTTCGAATCAAAAACACAAACATGAATTGAATATTTTGAGAAAAAAAAAGCATATGCAAGTTGAAATCATTATAGTATACTTAACATGGTAGAATTTGGATCTATTCTCTCCAAAAAATCTCAAACCTTTTTCATGGTAAATGCAACATTCAGATATCTTCAACTGTTAACAGAAGAAACAAATGGGTAAAAAAAAAATACAACAAATAAATGTTACCAAAGACAATATAAGTTACACTTCTATCTACCTAGATAAGTTTATTTGTGTTTTAATTTATTTGAAAGTGGTTTTTGGTTCAAAACAGTGTTTAGTTAGAATAAAAAAAAAACATGGCTGCCACAAGCATTGCATGAGCATCCTTGATAATTGCTCAAAAATTGAAAATTAAACAAAATACCGGTATAACATTACATTTTCGCATGATTGGTAAAATTTATTGGATGTCTTTCTACCAGTATTTTGAATGCAATGCGCTTCTACAAGCATTTTGAATGAAACGTGTTTCTACCAGCATTTGGAATGAAACGTGATTCTACCAGTATTTTGAATAAAACTTGCTTCTACCAGCATTTTGAATAAAACTTGCTTCTACCAGCATTTTGAATGAAACGTGTTTCTACCAGCATTTTGAATGAAACGTGCTTCTACCAGCATTTGGAATGAAACGTGATTCTACCAGCATTTGGAATGAAACGTGATTCTACCAGTATTTTGAATGCAACGCATTTCTACCAGCATTTTGAATGCAACGCGTTTCTACCAGCATTTTGAATGCAACACGTTTCTACCAGCATTTTGAATGAAACTCAAGTGTATAAATGGTTTATACACCCACGGTAATTCTTGTCTTAGTGATGTGATTTTCAGTACAAACGGCTTTCAAGACTAGAACCATAAGTTTAATCAGATATAATCAATTGAATTAATTTTTTTTTTTTTTTTTGATTTAGGACAAATTCATGATTCCAAATAAGTAACAGGTGATTACGTTCATACTACCGAAATAACAATGATAACGTCAATATTATATAGATACTTGTTCATATGAATATTATATAGATATTTGTTCATATGAATATTATATAGATACTTACTCTACTGAAACGTAATTAATGATAGATTGGAGAGAAAGAAAGCTAAGAGAATACTGTAACAAGACAAATGTCATTTTTGTGTTTGTATTTTAAGCAATAAAACATTTTCATATAAAGCAGAGTTTAATTAACAAAATGGAAAGGTTTTAAAAAAGAGGTTATTTGATCAGAGATGGAACGAAATGGTTTTTTGAGGTCAAGGTCAGGAAAAAGGGGCAGAAAAAATAATTGTAAACACCAAAAAGAAGTAATGAATCCCTTTTTTTTTTTTTTTTTTGCCACAAGGCAAGTGAATGAACGAAATTATGGTGTTGGAAAAAAGAAAGTGACAACCTTCATAAAAAAAAAAAAAAAAATACAGGCCATATTCGATCTCTAGTTTTATTTTATTTTTAAACTAGTATACTTATCTGGCGTTGCTCGGGTCATGGACAGCAAAGTACAATAGTTAACAGTTTTAATAGCTTTCCTTCTAAAACTTCTTTCTTTCTCTCTCTCTATTTTATTATCCCCCTCTATCTACTTTTTATTACCTCACCCCATTTCCCATTCCACTGCTCTCCTCTCTTTATATTACTCTTATCTCTCTATCACCTCCTTTCTCTCTATCACCTCCTTTCTCTCTATCACCTCCTTTCTCTCTATCATCCTCCTACTTTATCATCCCTCTCGATTTATCACATCTCCTTTGCTTTATCATCCGTCTCTCACGTTCTCTAACAACCTGAAAAAAAAAAAATGTTGAAGAATTATATGGTAACATTAAAAATTGCTCTGTTCGTGTTGAGCCCTCATCCTCCACTATCAAAGGATGAATATTAAATGAACTGTGTCAATATTCTGTCAGCGACAATGCTGAAAAAATAAGTGTTTGATACAGAGATTCCAACCCAGAGTACAGCAATTCTTTCCTCTTTGTCAGAAACACTGCTCATATAATGTAAGAACTAAAGGGCTCTTCAAAGTTTTCAAATGGGGGTGGGTGCATATTGCTGACTTTTTAGAGCTATGTGCCCCCCCCAAATAAAATGAATAGCGTGGATGTGTTTCGTACTGTTTTGCTTATTAGTTTTCCTTTTTAGTGGAATTGGTTCTCCAAAATCCTATTGTAATCATTTTCTGAACGAAAAAAAGAACAAAAAAAAAAAAAAAAAACTATCACACTTTTTTCACACATTTCCATTAAAAAAATTTTTCCTGGATATTTTCACGTTTTCTATAAGAGCTCTACGGCCCGAATTAAAAATTTTGCAGCTGAATCTGGACCATGGGCCGTAGTTTGGAGACACTTGGTCTATTATCTTATATTTGTGTGTGTGCTTGTCTGAGTGTTTATGTATATTCGTGTAAAGATATCAGGATCGTTTTAACAGAAGTATGGTGACGATCTTTGTTTTAGATTCTTGGTAGCAAAACCAGAAAAAAATGAACGGAGCAGAGAATTGCCTAATTTTCTGTTTTTCATCATTTACACATATTTTTATTTTCTTTCTTGTTTATTTTCCATCTGATGCTACTGGATCTGGCTGTCTGAAGATATTGACTTCCTGATGTAAAGGTCCTGGATATGACCTAAAACTATATCTGATGGTGAGGCCTCACCTTGCGGGCTTTGGGGAGTGTGGAGACACCCTTTACTTGCCATTGCTCCCAGGTTCACTCTGACCCGGAGTGGTAGTACCTGTTAGGGTCCCAACTATGGGTTAAATAGAATCTGATGTAAAAAAATATATATATATATATACTCCATTAAAAATCGTTCCTCAAAATAACTAGATTCGGCATTAAATAACCTGAAAAAGGGTGATATGCCGTAAAACGAAAACAACCAACCAACCAATCCTGATGTAAAATGTACCAAATATTTATTAGTTTTCTTTTCTTTCCAGTTGCAAAACTTGATCCCTTTTCTGCAAAATAAAAAAAAACAAACAAAAAAACCCCCCAATAATTTTCCTTTACGAATACAAAGCAATCAAACCAAACATCATAAATAAATTTTGAAAATATAAACTTCTTGAAACACAAACTTTTTTCCGAAATCACTGGATTCGGCATTAAATAACCTGAAAAGTGTTGATATGCCGTAAAACAACTAACCCATCTTTTTTCATCTTTCTCCTTTTTGAGTTTTTTTTTTTTTTTCTTTCTGATTTTGGGTGGAATCGTTGATTGCTAAATTGCTTGTCTTCGGTCAAAGACTAGTATAACTATCCTGCAACATTTTTGATTGCCCCTTTGATAATTGTTTGCGAATGATTTATGTGCACATTATTGACTCGCCTTCCAGTTGACGTCTCCATTTTCAAAGAGCAGAAAAATCAAAAGGGGAAAAATAAAAATAAAATGTTTTGTGAAGATATAAACTTCAAAATGATAAATCCCTTTTTGAAAATGTTTTTCTTTTTTTTCTTTACCCCCCCCTCCCCCCCTCCTTTTCTTTCTTACCTCCTATACTCTTTCCTTCTCTCTGTATTTCTTTCCTTCTCTTTTTTTGTTTCTTTCCCTCTTTCTTTTTCTTTTCCCCTCTTTTCTCTGTTTCTTTCCTTTTTCTCTCCTATTTTTCTTATCTTTTCTCCTTCTCTGCCTTTCTTTCCTTTTCTTCCCTCTCTTTCTTTTCTTTCTCTTCCTTCTTGCCTTCTCCCTATTTTTCCTTTTCTCCCTTTCTTTCTTCCATTCTCTTTTTTCCCTCCTCTCTTTCTCATTTCCATACCCCCTTTCCCTCCTCTATCTTCATCTTCCCTCTTCTCTCACTCTTTCCATAGATACCAACTGTACTCTCTTCCAAATCGTATCTCCCATTTTTAATTCCCTTCTTTTTATTTTTTAAAACTCCTCAATCTCCTGTTTCTCTCATTATCTCCTTAACATCACATTTCTACTTTACATTTATCTGGCCATGTACCTATGTACTTGTCTCCCTCCCCTGGAGATAAAGTTAGACACAAGGCCAATTGTTAATATAGGAAAAATCTATCTAGATAAGGTCAAGAATAGAAATGTCCCCAGTTTGGAAGGATTTTTTCTTATCTAATTGAAAACAGAACAGATACTGCACTCTGATATTAGTCTGAATGCTCAACAATTAGTCAACTCAATCATCTCTTGCTTTCTTGCCTGCTTTTTATCCGTCTCTTTCTCACCCTCATGAACGCTTAATCTCTCTCCCTCTTTTTCTCATATGTTTGTCTTTCACTCTTTCTTAATATATAGTTATATTATTCCTTTCCCAGTCATGTTTCCTACTTTCTCAACTATGCCTACTCTCCCTCTCTCTTTCTCTCCCTCTCTCTTTCTCTCTCTCTCTCTCTCTCTCTCTCTCTCTTTCTCTATCTCTCTCTCTCTCTCTCTCATGAACACTTACTCTTTCCCTCTCTTTCTTGCTTGTCTTTCACTGTTTCTTAATATATTACTCCTGTCATGTTTACTATTTTCTGTTCTCTCTCTCTCTCTCTCTCTCTCTCTCTCTCTCTTTCTCTCTCTCTCTCATGAACACTTACTCTTTCCCTCTCTTTCTTGCTTGTCTTTCACTGTTTCTTAATATATAGTTATATTACTCCTGTCATGTTTACTATTTTCTGTTCTCTCTCTCTCTCTCTCTCTCTCTCTCTCTCTCTCTCTCCATTAATATCTTTAAATGTCTACCTGCCTTGTAACAGGATATTTACTGTCATATTAAGATGGAAAATGGCCTGACAGTTAAAAACAGGGGAAATTGCTCCTGCTGTTCCCTGCATCTAATATATAATGGAGTCCCGCATCAAAATTTGCTACGAATGACTGCGGTTGCTGCATTGGAGTTGCCTTTTAGACTATCCCGATGATGGATGCTTTGTCTTTGTTTTTAATTTACTCGTGCTAATAAAACTTTTCCTAAACAAGGATATACTTCCTGATTTGGTCATCGTTTATCCAAATTATTTTATGGAATGTTGGATTGATCAAATTTGGTCATGGCTTATTGAATAAGCTCATCATCATCATAATCATCATTATTTATTGAATAAGCTAATCATCATCATTATTTATTGAATAAGCTAATCATCATCATCATCATTATTTATTGAATAAGCTAATCATCATCATAATCATCATTATTTATTGAATAAGCTAATCATCATCATTATTTATTGAATAAGCTAATCATCATCATCATCATCATCATCACAATAATAATAATCATCATCATAACCCTCCACTCTGTAATTTTTTTATGGAAGTCGCTCCAGACAAGGCAAGGAGCCACTTGATGTAAGGGCCTGAAAGAAGGGGGGAAAAATGATTAACACAAAGACAAGAGATATCTATAGACTTTAGTCTTTTAAAAAATAATATCGATAGGAGGAAAACAGCTCAAATATGACAATATATTTTTTATTAATTATTTATTTACTAATGTAATGCTTTCAGCCAGGATGGTAAGTTCTTTGAATTTTCAAGGTAAATCTCATCTTCAAAAAGAAGCAAAGACAAAAACATTTATTTACTTTACTTCATACAAATCAGTCTTGTCATAGTTCATCATCCAAATAAATTGACATTGCTTTTTATATATATTTTCGAATGTGAGTGAAGAAAAAAAAAACTGCTGGGCAAAACCATTTCAAGTATTTCAAGGAATTGAGATAGCAAATCAGACTCTTCACCACCTTGAATCTCTTGCCATAATGAGACGCTCTTTTTTTTTCTATTTTCTTCAATTAAAATTTTTTTTTTTTTTTTGTGATTTTTACTTTTAGGTGATTATTTAAAAATGTTTTATATTAACAGACATCTAGGTCAAAATAAGTAATCTTTTTTTTTTACTCACGTTCACCCCTAACAAGTTATATCATCTCTTGGACGTAAGAGGCTACTATTTGGGACCATGCCTAGGAAAGATTAACACGTTGTTTACGTTACATTTAAACTTCTACATATCAATACAATCAGGGAAGTAGGTAGCAGGAAGGAAATTCTAAAATCTAGTTGTTCAATGGAAGAAACTACTAGAGTAGAAAGCTTCTGGCATGGAATTTTTTGAGTAAATTGTAGTTATACTAAAGATAACATGGTATAAAAATAGCAAAAGAAAATTGGCTAGTTAAAAGTAAAATTTGATTGGTTAGATTAAGTGCTATTTGGGTCTGACTTTAAAAATCTGACATGATAACTGTTACAATATTTTTGGCATGATTGGACGGTATGATAACAAATTTTTTGGCGATTCTATTTATAACAGTCCGTGATAAGAATGAACCAATCATATATGAAACAGCTTTATAAAATAGATTGAAGCTTGTTGAATTCTTTGGCGATATTTTTCCATCTAAACACGAGAAAACCGCTATGTTTCTGCTGATCATGACTGGATTAATTCTTTGCCTGGAAAAGCTTTTTAACTGAATTTATGCTGCCATCTTTTTTCTTTTGCTTGGAATTAAATTTTTCAATTTCAAGAATGATTTTACACTAAAGAACAAATTTATCTGTTAGATTATTTTATATATATATATATATATATATATATATATATATATATATATATATATATATTGAAATCTGTAATAATATATTCACTAGTATTTTATTGTATTGATAACATATTGTCGTATTGTAACATAACATGGTACAACAATAACAAAAGAAAATTAATTCGTTAAAAGTAAAGTTTTATTTGTTTGTCATATTAAATGCTATTTGGGTCTGACTTAAAAAGAAAATCTGACATGATATTTGTATATGTGAGATTAGCCTTTACATTGAAATCTGTAATGATATACTTTGACTGGTGCAAGCCTTATAATTGCTTCTGATTGTTATAATGGACTTGATATAAATCTAAATTCAGTAGTGTGCATGCTCTTACTTTTTATGACTCCAATTCTGTGATAGAAGTGGGTTCAACTAAGTATTTGATAAAACTTAAAAGAAACCAAAACGAAAACTATGGCAAAGAATTATATTACTCTAACCTTCTGCGATTCCTGCTTTCGGGTAATCCCCATCGCCATTTGTAAAGATAACGTTGGAATTTAATTCAACATTTCATATCGGTTTGAATGTTTGCATAAGGAATGTCGATGCTTGGGGGATATTTGCAGAGATTTGATCTTTAGAGAAGCAAAATGGTTACTAAAAGATGTGTAGCTGCTTCTTGGCGCTGGTAGTGCAAGAAATGTGTATTTCGGGTTAAAATGAAATTGTACTTTCATTCGCTTACGAGTGAAGCTCGCGGCTGTACTTTATTATTACTTGTTTTGCCACTAATGGTGTCGGAGCAAACCTTTTCGGAATTGACTAGAAAAAGTGGTTTTTGTGGAAAAATGGAAGAATTCGTTCTATTTTTAGACAGTTCTCTAGCAGAATCAAAGACGTTAAACTAATTCTCGTTTTCAGTTTCTCTTACTACTGTTCACCCCAAACAAGACACTGTCCCACTTGGATGTGAGACCATGTCTATGGGTGTTACTATAGGTAGCAGTGATATGTTTGTTTACATTACATTTGAATTTCTGTATGTTAATGCAGACAGGGAAGCAGGAAACTGGGAGGGAATTCCAAAGTCTAGCAGCAGAGTATAAGGCTTTCTGGTATCTAGAAACCTCTACCCTGTAGGGAGGAATGAGATTTTGTCCCTGTAAGGTTCGTTGCATTTGTTTATGTCAAGGGAGGCACAAATGCTACAAGTTTTTCAGAACACACTCCATTAAAATACTTGTAAAACAGATAAAGGGACAATATTGCAGAGATGGGACAGAGGCTAGAGGTTTGTTGACAGTGCAGGACCTATTAAATTTGAAATACTTTTTTCGATCATGTCTGAGAGAAACTAGTGGTAGATGCACCAACCCAGATGTGGCAAAAATACTCCATGCATCGGCGAATGGTGGTTTTGTAAAAATACAAAAGATAATAAACAGATACATTGAGAGCATTGCTAAGGCTACTGCGAAGAAGGTGGGCTCTCTCTACCATGCTAGAAAGCTACTTACGCCTGAAAGTATCCTGTATCTTTACAAGGCCACCATTCGTCCATGTATGGAGTAATGTTGTCACATTTGGGCTGGTGCATCTGCTACTAGTCTCTCGCTTCTGGACATGCTTTAAAAGAGTCACCAACCTGATAGGTCCTGAATTGTCATCAAAGCTTCAACCTCTGTCCCACTGACGTAATGTTGCATCCCTCTGCTTGTATTTTAATGGTGAATGCTCCAACAAACTACAAGCCCTTGTAACCAGCAAAATCTCACCTCTACACAGTAGAGATCCCTAGATGTAAGAAAGCCCTCTACTCTAATAGTTTCTTCACCAGAATTGCTAGACTTTGAAACTCCCTTCCGAGTTCCTGCTTTCCCAACTGTATTAAAGATGTTTACAGCTGTTTCAAGGAAATGTTTATTTTTTTATTGTACAATTCAACATAAAAATTGCTTGAACAGCGACTTATATAAGAATAGTTTGTCATATGTGCCCAAAGAAAACGCCCCCCCCGTTCATTCTCCACCAAAACAAAGCAAAGTCCTAAGAATACATCCATTATCAAATATCTTAAAACATATGAAATACCGTTCTGATGTTTGAATTTTTTATGCTGTATTGTATCACTAAAAATATCGTTTTGAAACAGCTGAAAACAAATTTAATATCTTTGAGTATACTCTGCATTTGGAATGTGATTTGATAAATACTCAAATCAAAATTATATATTTTGTCATTTTAATTGTTTATACACGTATATCTAATAAAATTTATTATTTTAATTGTCTTTTAAAAATTCCCCCAATTTTCATCAAATATTTTCATTCTTTGCCATCAATTTTCTGCTGACGAGATGAAAGCTGAAAGAGAGATTTCCGCCTGTTTTTTTTTTTTTATACATTTTCTACCTCTAAACATTTCTAAATATAAATATGATAGCGTGTGTTATTTTCTGTATCACGCTTACATCTCGGTCGTTAAATTGTTATGTACTTCCATTTCTTGTAATAAATAATTTTACAAGAATTCTTCATAATTTTGGTTTTGGTTTCAAGTATAGCTGATGGCACTTAAGTCATCTATTTTTTTTTTTTATAAATAATTTTACCAAGAATTCCTCATACGTTTTGGTTTCAGTTTCAATTATAGCGACTGGCATTTCAATAATATAGCTCTTAAAAATAATTTTATCAACAATGCTTCATAAGTCTTGGTTTCGGTTTTGATTATAGCTTAAGGAACTAAAGTTATATAAGTTTGGGCTTTGGTTTCAATTCAAGCTGATGAACCCAGTCGTATAGATCTATTTTTTATTTTGGAAATCGAAACTTTATCTATAATATAAATCTCACCTGTCTGTTTAAATGTATGTATGTATGTTTGTGTGTCTGCCTAAACTTTTGACAGAGGCAACGGATTTTCACGAGATTGGTATCATTTTGAAGCTCGACCCTTTGGACGACAAATATCGAAAAATTGGCTAAAAACATTCATTCTTTCATCCTCAACTGGGCACTTTTTTACAGGGAGGGGTCGCTTTTTTCCGATATTTTCAAAAGTCCTCCCTTTTTGATTGTCACTTCCGGTTTGGCTATGGGTGCAACAGCTAACACGTCACATTTTTTTTTTCTTTTTCTCCTTTGCAGTACAGGTTTGAGCCTGCCTGCCTACTACCATTTTTTTTGCTCAACACACACTCTTACACACACCTCCACTTTCTTTTCCACCTTTGCGTCATGGGTTCAAGCCTGCTTGCCTGCTTACTACAACTTTTTTTTTTTTTTGCTCAACAGACACCTACAAACACTCAGGCAACGCCGAGCACTCAGGCTAATATATATATATATATATATATATATATATATATATATATATATGAGAGAGAGAGATAGATAGATAGATACATTAACAGTTAAAACTAAACTGGCTCACCAAAAAATGACTTTCAGACTTTGATGTCATTTAAAACAAGATTGCAGAGATAGGAGTCGGATTTGAAAACAAATCGAATCAAAGTCAGATGAATCAAGAGATTGTCTGCATATTGGAAAACATTCAAATAAGGAATATGAGTCAATCCGATATTTTGGAATTATGGGATTTGAAGTCCGAATATTTCCAAATCATTTGAGTCGTATTTGATCACATAGAAATCTTGGTCACTCATGAGATCCAAATTTGACTATGACTCTAACGTATACCTACACTCATAATGTTACATCATCATCATCATATGAATCCAAAGATTCTGTGGTTGACATTAGTTTCCATGATATTTTTTAGTCAAAAGTCATAGAAAGACATCGGAGGAGGGACTGTGTGAAGGTTGCCAACATCCTAAGTGAAAGTGATTTTTGTGAAACAAACTGGATTCAAACTCAGAACATGAGGTCGTCAGTTCATGTCATTAACCACTCGACCACTGTCACCTCCAGTCTTACACGAAAACTTTATTATCAATCTTAAACCATAGACAAACTCTGCCTTTCATATTTTATCCATGAACAGGCTTATAAGTCTCAATTACATATAAGAAGAATAAAAACAGATAATTAACAATACAATACTCAATAAAATTTCAAATAATTCAAACCACACAAAGGATTGCAATAACTTTCAAACTACAATAAACAAGCATCAACACACTATCAAACACACCCTCCTTTGGACACCAAATTTAAAAAGAACTTATACAAATAAACAAATATCCCATTAATATAACCCTCTCCCACCTTAACACAACAAAGAAACCTCCATGGATACTGGCCAAATCTCATATAGACCTAACACTCATTCAACATAATAAAAACACCATAAACAACATCATAAATTTGCTGAACTCAAATAAATATCGAAAATATCATGCAGTATACACTAGAATCTTGAAAGAAGTGGGTGCAGCAGCCATGGACAGACAGTTTCACAACCCGATTAGACTACCAAATCAAGCTTGCATCTTTACAGCTTAGTTACAGGCCATTAAGACGATTACTCAAACTGGCAAAACACTCGGACCACTAAAAATTCATAATTTTCACAGACTCTCTGTCAAGTCTCATAAATCAAGAGAAGGGAGAGTCTTATCATACACATATCCATCTCGAAGTAGAAATCAAGATGGCGGAGTTGGAAGGTGTAAGATCTGAATCTGAAACCTATAATTCCAAAATAATCAACTTCAATTCTGATTCCTGGTTTTAAAGTCATTCAGCTTTAATCAGTTAAATTAAAAAATTTGATATCAGCTTTTAGCATTCTTACGAATCTGACTCCCTCCGATTCAGACTCTGTAATTCTGCTTACAAACTTGAATTTTTTGGACTATTAGGATTTTTTTTTTTTTTTTTTTTTTTACATGTAGGTCACCATTTATCAAGGCTTGGAAGCCACTCTGGGATAAGGATTATTGCGTGTACAGTAATCAATGGGATAGTATTGTAGTAATCATTAGTATTGGATATTTGATAAAGTGTCTTAAGGGGGCAGTTCATCAGGAATTTGTTTATGTTGGACTTGAAGACATCCAAGTTGTAGTCAGGTGGGAAACAGGCAAACGGAAGAGAGTTCTACAGGTGTCCACTTCTAAGAAGGAAGCTTTGTTCATGGAATCTACGCTTTGATTTAGGCACAGATAAAGAGTGGGGAAAATTGTTGACAGTGGTTTCAGCTAGATGGGTGTTTATCTTGAAAGATTGGCGACGGAGGGACGAGAGATTGGAGCTCAGACGAGCACTTGCCATGGAAATAACGATAAAACAAAGACATGCTCGCAATGTCTCTTTTGTGGGAGAGAGGTTGTAGGGAAGAGAAAAGGGCATCCCCCACTAAACCACAAAGTCTATTTTGTACTCTGTCCAGGCAGGATAGGCTGTTTTTAGATGCTCCTGCCCAGATGTGGCAGCAGTACTTCATTCTTGGACGTACTTGGCTTTTATACAGATAGAGAATTGCATCAGTAGTGAGATATCTTCTGGAGCGGTAGAAGGATCCCACCATCTTCCTAGCGATCTTGGCAACAGACTTGATGCATGTGTTCCATTTCAGATCAGGACTACTATTTGTAAAAGTTATCTCCCTTGAGTTCTATTCTTTTGTGATAAACTTTTAGTGATCTCCCTTGTTTGTTGTTGCTACCGAATGTGTGTCCATGGTTAGATTTATGTAACAGGTCGCAGATTGTTTGCTGAAGATGGGAGTTTCCTTTCTAAAATTTGAAGAGACTTGTTGCAATGAGTTTTGTTGTTTTATTTTATTATTGAAGACCGGAAAGTTCGATATGATTAAAGAAGAAAGTTGAAGAGTTCAACATTGGTTATTTTAAGAACATTTATATTTGAGATTTATTTTATTTTTTTTTTCTGAAAGTCTTTCTCATATCATCAAGCAGTGTTTTACAGCTGCTAAACTAACTTATCTCTGGCCAGGTCCTAATCCAATCAGCTCATTTGTTAAAGAGAAAGGCTTGCTATCTTCATTACTACATGTCACGTTGAACTTCTTGTCCACGACGTTAGATCCTGCCATGTAGCAGTAATTCTAATTTTTTATTTTCAAATTGAATTTTCCAATTTTTTTGTTTAATCTAACCTTATGTAAGAAATACCGTTTTGAACATTATTTTTATACACCCTTATCTAGTATCACAACATCATGTCTTATAACAGAAAAGTAGCTAGTGAACACAGACATTATATTGCAAAGATTTTCAGATGAGGATTGATAATTTGGATGATTCAGACTACTGTCCTCATCTTGAGTATTATTTTCACAATGTTTCAGTCTACCTAGCCCTCCAAACTTCTTCGGGTGTATCTTTTCGAACTCGGGAACTTGTCTGAACTCTGGAATCTGCATAGAATTTCGAATCAAAGCCTTTATTTAATCCGCAGTAGTAGCAGTTCCATCAGCTGGGTAGAAATCTATTAATGTTGCCTGCCCTGAAGATTAAACCTTCAAACTCAGAAGAGTTTCACTTGAAATTGAATTTTACATAGTACTTTATCCGCTGCGGGCAATTCTAGTATGAATTTTGGGAGCCTTAAATTCATTTCTATTTCGAATTATAATATTTTAAAATAAATATTAAAAATTATTTTTATTCCTACAGACACTAGTGTTTCATGCTTACGCAATCATCAGTGTAGGAAGTGATAATTACTGCTGGTCAGGAGATTCAAACCCAACCACAAAGTCGCTCTTGATTTCCTAGCCTAGCATCTTACCTCAAGACTATTGGCAATTAACACAAGAATTGAGGGAAATTAATTGCCAAGTTGGCAAGCATACATAGTAAATAGTCAGAAAGTACTGAACGACCGGAAGTTAGAATGTTTGATTTGCACTAAAGTTAATGGATGCCACTGCCAAGATTGAATTCACTATACGAGTTTGTAGTGTAATTCAGATCTTGTCGGTAGCTGAATACTTGATGCTTCATCAAAACTATCAAGGGTATTTTTTATCATGACGCCATCGCTAGATGGCATGCCTACCACGGCTATAGCTATCTACCCTTGAGAGAAGGGTAGATTGCGCCAGTTTCTCAAGCTGGTATTTTACCTCGCCATACTTACAGCACTTAATTTTCCAAAAATGGTCAAGTATTTGGTACTGGCCAGGCTCAACGTTGCTTAACTTCGGTGATCTGGTAACAACTGGTGTGTCAACGTGATTGTGCCGTATATTTAGTTGTATAGTCTTACAACTTATTGACTGAAACATTGTGAAAAGAACAGTGATGATGAGAAGGTTGATGATGAGAAGGTTGGTGATGAGAAGGGTGGTGATGAGAAAGTTGGTGATGAGAAGGTTGGTGATGAGAAGGTTGGTGATGAGAAGGTTAGTGATGAGAAGGGTGGTGATGAGAAGGTTGGTGATGAGAAGGGTGATGAGAACGGTGGTGATGAGAACGGTGATGATGAGAAGGGTGATGATGGTAACGGTGATGATGAGAAGGTTGGTGATGAGAAGGTTGGTGATGAGAAGGTTGATGATGAGAAGGTTGATGATGAGAAGGGTGATGAGAAGGGTGATGATGAGAAGGGTGATGATGATAACGGTGATGATGAGAAGGGTGGTGATGAGAAGGTTGGTGATGAGAAGGTTGATGATGAGAAGGGTGATGAGAACGGTGGTGATGAGAACGGTGGTGATGAGAACGGTGGTGATGAGAACGGTGGTCCGAATAATAAAAACAGTAGGAATAATCCAAATAATACATAAAGACATCTCTTTTATCAGTATAGATGTGCATGACTGTTTTTAACAGATAACCATTTTTTTTCTTTTTGTTTTAAGTGTAAATTTTAATCTTCATCTTTTAAACTTTGAAGCATTTTTCTCCTTTATTAAATGTCTTAACTTGCCATGTTGCTGAATCGGCTTTGATTATTTACTGGTCAATATTTGGCAGATAATAAAGATGCTTTGAGAACGTGGCGTTTTTTTAAAATTTTTTATTATTATTATTTTAAGTATTGAAATTGAAATTAAACAATATCGTGTACGATGGCTCCATTCTTAGTAAACTATTGTTTTCATTGGCGAACATAAATAATCAAAGGTCATATTGATTTAAAAAAAAAAAAAAGAACAAGTCTAAAGGTCAAATGGTTAAAGACATTGTGTAATGGTTGCCAATAATATAATTCTTTTGAGTTTTGATTAATGAAATAATTGAATAATCATAAAAGACAAAAGTAAAAAAGCAAAAAATATTGTTTGCTATTATAGATATTGGGGAATGGCTTTGCCCGGTTGTAAAATACGCTTAAGTATATTTTAAATTGTCCAAATTTTGTATATATTATAGATTCAAAATTAAATATTCATGACTCAAAGTCGTTTAATTTTTAACATTTTGTATTCATTTGTCAGTAGCTCAGATGGAAACCATGCTGTTAAGAAAAGTACAAAGTCATAGCACTCCTTCTAAAGCCAAGCCTGGGTCTCTTTGGACTTGCGGACAGGCGTCAAGTCCTGCCGCCACAACCAGGGTCTACCAGTGGCCACCTGATTGTACCAAGGGATCACCACACTCTTCAGCACATCTAGGTACATTTTGGCATTGACTTTCAAGTCTATTATAAGATGTGAGGTGACATGATGTGGGCCTCGCTTGAAACCACACCAAAGACCATAACCGTGGCCGGAAACTTCATTGAGTTGTGTCCTCAAGTGTTGAACTGTCTGGATTTACATTTTAAGGGTGCTGGCAATGGTCCTGTTGTCATAACTTAAATCGGTAGAGAGCATGAGTTGTACAGTGGCGCAACTCCGATCTCGCTTGTTGAACATTGTGTCACTTTCAGACATGATAGAAAACTCATCGCTCTTGGGATTTGTACACAACTGGCTTACTAGTGGACAACTAGTAGATGGTCTGCAACAACAACAAAAAAATGGTTTTCATCAAATGGAAATGGAATCATGTCATCTTTTCTGGGGCGATAATTTTATCTTTTCATGCTGTATGTGTATATAAATATATATATATATTATCCTTCCACGCTATATGTATGTATATATTCATAACGCTGTATAATATATATATATATAACGTGTGTGTACGTATGTGTTTGCATTTTTGCGAATGAGAGGTCATTGTATAAATTGCACTTCTATTTATCTTGTATATCCAGTTAAAAGAAAACAAAACAATAAATTAAGTTTTAATAATTTCCAGGAAATGATTAGTTTCGTTTGAACTGAAGAAAATTCTGGATAAAAATTTTAAAATGAAATCAAGTTTGGAAATATTGATTTGCAAAACTATTGATTTTCTGATTGAAACAGTGCAACGAATTTAAGAAGATGGCTTGAAACAATTATTTCACATTGTCATTCATTATTATGAACTTTCAGTTTTTACGAAAAAAAGTAAAATTATTTATTTTGTTTTAGTTATTGGTAATCATTTATAAAAGTGTTTATTAAAGTTACCAAAACGACGCTGTCTGTTATTTCTTCTTTTTTTTTTTTTTTTAAGTCCATTAATGACGTATTGCAGGCATGTCAATCACAAACTCTGAAAATAGTTTCAATAATGTAACATTTTCAACCTTATCTCTTTGGCGGCATGTTACATAAGACGACAAAGGAAACCTTTAGTTGCCCTTCTGTTGTGGGATTCTTACATTTCTGGACATCTCTCTCTCTCTCTCTCTCTCTCTCTCTCTCTCTCTCTCTCTCTCTCTCACTCACACACACACACACACACACAATTGAAGACAAGAATTTCCATGGCTCAATTTATTTGATCTTCCAATGTTTTCTTATACTCATACTCCTCGTTCATTTTTATCTTTCGTGATGGACTCACCTAGTATAAAAAAAAAAGTGCTGAAGTCGTCATCTGCGTTCAGTCACAAAGTTCATCCGGACGTTTTCTCATTCTCTAGCTATTTAATTTTTTGATATATACTCAATTAACTCCCTTTTGTTTTGGAAATGTCCCTCTATTGGAGCTTATCCTTCAACACATCTTTATATTTGTGTCAGGGGTGTCTTCTTCTTCTTCTTCTTCTTCTTCTTCTTCTAGTAGAAATTATGTCTAGTGTTCTCTGTAGGTTTCGGTCCATTGTTGGTCCGATTCCTCTGAAGGCAATCACATGATTTGAACTTGGTATAATACATGGGGTGGGTTTTTTTTTTTTTTTTTTTTTTTTTTACACAGTGATCACCACTTATCAAGGCCCGGAAGCCACTCAGGGATAAGGGTTATTGCAAGTACATTACGTTAGTGAGGAGATTTGCTGAAATGTTTACTTAAGGGGGCGGTTCATTAGGAATCTGTTAACATTGGACGAAGACAACCAAGTTGTAGTCCGGAGGGAAGCAGGCAGACGGAACAGAGTTTCACAGGCGTGCAGTTCTAAGAAAGAAGCTTTGTTCATGGAATCCGCGTTTTGATTTAGGTACAGATATAGAGTGGGGGAAATTTTTCACAGTGGATTCAGCCAGACGGGTGTTTTTCAGTCGAATAACGAATTAATACCATAGAACCATTGATCTGCTAGAGATTCATCCTCCTCCATAGCCACCCAACGTCCAATGTCATCAGAGTGACCTTCTTTTAGATGCATGTCTTAACCAAGACTAAGGGTGCATCTCTTCCAGTGCATTAATGCGCCTTCAGATACTGACCTATATACCTGAACTAATCACCAAATCACTTTTATTTTTCAAATCTCACAAAATTTTATTTGAATTTCATCAACGCATTCTTCTTCAAACTCCAAAAACTTGAACTTGCACACTTTTTATCACAATTAGACCATCCATGGGGGAGGGTGGTGGTGCAATCTCGTTCCTTAGCCATAAGTTAACAGAAATCGATCCAAATATTTAAGCATAATAACGTAAGTTTAAAATCGAAATTGTCTTTGTCCTTTTTCATCATAATCGAACATTATTCTAGCTTCCAGTTTAAGAGGAGTATACAGATCATGTGCACTGTCCTCCTCCGAAGGGTAACTAATATCCATAGTTCACATTAAAGGATGATTAGACATATTTTCCTGCCTTTGTTTTGTTTTCTTCGTTGAGATTTTATCTTAGAACATTGTTTGTCCCTCAAAAAGCAAACAAAAAAAATTTAGAACAATAATTCTTTCCTATTAGTAAAAAAACAAAACAAAAAAAACAAAAACAAAACAAAAACAAAACGTGTTAAGACCTCTTATCTTTCACGTCCCTATTTGCTTTCCTTCTTGCTAGGTTAGTTAGACACAAGGCCAGTTTTTAATGTGGAGAAAATCAAGCTTCATTTAAAAAGGAGCATTCTGGATTGAGAGAGAAATTAAAATTGCCTTAGTCATAAAGGATTTCTCCTACATTGACTTTGGACAGAGAAGATGAAGTGTAATCTCAGAACAGATTTTACACTTTGCTCATATAGTTCATAATATTTGCATTTTTCGGACTATTGTTCTCATATTGAGTGTCATTTTCAACAAGTTTTGAGTGGTGTAACCTCTGACCATCTTTAGGCGTATCTTCTCAAACTCTGAAATTTTTCTGTTGAATTTGGCAGTATGTATGGAATTATGAACAGAACCCTTTATTTAATCCATGGTGGCAGCTTGCTCTGGTTCTGTTAGACATGACTGGGTTTAAGTCTTAAGTAATTCACAGTTGTATTCTTCGTATTGCCTGCACTGATGATTGAATCTTCAACCCCCAGAGGTTACGTCGGCCGAAACGTTGTGAAAATAACATCCAAGATGAGAACAGTAGTCCAAATAATCTAAATAATATTTATCCTCATCTAAAAAAAAAAAAAAAAAAAAAAAAAAAAAATTGTTTCAGTTTTTGTATGTGACGTCAGCATTTTTCCTTTCTTCCATCCAACACATGTTCGGCATCAAAATAATGCCATGTAGTTATAGTATCAAAAAGGGATTCTTGGATTTTCTTCTTTGATTGGAGGGGGGGGTCACCCTATACAAAAGAAGATGACATCTTGGTTGTTGTACTAATAATTAAGAATAACATAAACATTAACACTTCTACTCCGTCATGACTGACGGAACAAGAACAATCTACCTTCATGGATCAAATAAAATGTTCAGTTCAAAATTGAGTATAGATTTCTGAGTTTGACAAAGATATTCAAGTTCAAGAAAATGCACTTGAAGAAAGCCAGAGGTTACATCGGCTGAAACATTGTGAAAATAACATCCAAGTTGAGAACAGCAGTCCAAATAATCCAAACTATCAATTTTCATCTAAAAAAATCCAGACGCATTAAATCAAGTAGGAATTAATTTTTGTTCAATCTGCCTAGTTGGCAAAGTAACAAGTACAGTTAGCTTTTTATTTTTTTGTATATTTTACTTTTGAAAGCACATTGAGCCGAGTCACCATCAGAAAAGAAGTTTGTCGATAATTGATGCTGACATATTGCCAATAAGCAGTCTGTGTTCATTTTTCATTTGAAAAAAAAAAAAAAAATGATTTTTTTAAATTTATTCTTGTAAATAATGTGATGTGAAATTTATAAATGAATAAACTAAAGTTGAATGTCATCTAAGCCTGCATATGTCTACCATCTAATCATATTCTGTTTAAAATCTATCTTTGCAATCGTTGCCACAAGATTGCTTTCCTGAGGGCTATAACATGGTCATCTTCAAACCAAGTATATATAAATGATTGTCAGGATTTAATTGAAAATCTCAAAATCCCACCCCCTCATTGTAGAGATCCGTAAATGCCAGAAAGCCTTTTATTCTAATAATTTCTTTTCTGGAACTGCTAGATTTTAGAGTTTTAGAGTTTCATCTTAGTCTCCTGCTTCCCTGACTGTACTAACATGCAGACATTTAAATATAATGTAAACATCTTGTTGCTCAACTCCCTACTTAGTGTTCCTGTAGATATGGTTCAAAATAGTAGCCCTTTACGTCCAAGTGGCAATATGCCTTGTTTGGAATAAATAAGAGTAAAAAAAATAAAAATCTATTCATCTCATTAACTTTTATCCTCAAGTCAATTTTAGCCTTAATAACTGGTGACTCATTAATAAATGAAAATATTAATATGCATTTTATTTGCAACGGACATTTTATTTCCGATTTAATTTTAGTATTATCAACATTGTCAGATCTGATACCTTATTTTTAAACTAGTGGGAGGTGGCCTGCCTGGCCAGGTCATAAAATAAGTTTAAATTTATTTCTATAGAGGCAATTTTCTATTGAATATTATATTGTACCTCATATATAGTATTGATTTCAAAAGTAAAAAAAAAAAAAAAAATGACTTTGGTGCCATCAACTAGAATCGAAACCAAAACATTTAGCACTCCAGGAACATCTCCTACCAATGTAACTATTGAAAGATAGGCAAGAAAGATTTCATATTAAACGACTTGAAGAAATGAATTGAATTTGGGCATGCGAGAAAAGAAAATAAATATGTCGGCAAGTTGAAATGAACATTTTGCATTTCAACTTGCCAACATATTTCTGCATGCGCTATTCATCCATCCAAACAAAGATTTTACTCATGATTAATTATCCTTAGTGTATGATTACTATTTCCTGTTAATTTCAGTAATTTAAGAGTTTATCGGTTAAATATTTACACAAACAGCCACACACATACATCTGCTGTTTTATTTATATAGATTGGGACATTAGCGTTGTCTCGTTTGCTCCAACACATGATGCGTCAAACAAAGATCTCAATTCACCTTTTGCTTTTTTTGGCTAATAATTAATGGAAAAGGATATTAAATTTTTTTTTTTTTTTGTGTGGTACAAAATTTTAATATACCTTCATAAAAACCTTTTTTTTGAAAGCATGATAAATTAAAAATGTCTTTTTTTGCTATAATCACCATTCCATCATATTTTTTTCTCTTAATCGTAATCCTAACCTCGACTAAGACTTTTAGTTCATCATGTTAAAAAAAAAATATGCGCTTTATGTAGCCATATTAAAAAAATGTGTAGTTGTTCATCAAAAGCTTCTGTGGCAAAATGGAGGCTACAAAACTGCAAATGTGGAGAGGAAAGAACATGTTTTTTTTTTAATTTACAAAAGAGTCGCCACTTATCAAGGCCTGAAAACCACTCGAGGATAAGGGTAAATGAATGTAAGGTGGTAGTGTAGTAATCGTTAACGGTATAGATTGGGTAGAATTTGTATTATTTAAAGGGATGGCTCAGCAAGAACTTGTTTACATAGGACTTGATGGTTATCATATTGTAAACGGCCGGGGAGCAGGCCAGTGGAACAGTGTTCCATAGGTGGGCAGTTCTACGAAAGAAGCTATCTTCATGTAGTCTACATTTAAATTTAGACACTGATGGTAAAAATTGTTGATAGTGGTTGTAGCTAGTCGAGTGTTTTTTTTTTATGATACAACATTGCTTTATCTGCCTTCTGCTATCCAACTAGCAGTTTAAAAAAATCTGCCAGTTCAATAATACTGTGAAGAACTGGGTAAAGAAGTGCGGAACCTGTCATATTTGAGTATGTGTTTCAAAGACTCGCAGAGAAAAAGATGCTAGAATATTAACCGTTTAATAATATTAATAGAGAAAATTATTAAGATAATTTTGAATGCTTTGAAAAACATCGCCTGACCTGTTGGATATCATTATCAGTAATGGCTGTATTGCAGATGCTGTGCAAGGAGTTTCCGCATTGTTTTTAAAGTGTGGATCTGATCGCCTGATCCGGATGAACAACATTTGAATGCCGCTGGGTATGTGCATATCATCATGCAGCTGTTCATCGTCGCTGCATTGTCATGTGTGAATTGGGCTCATTCATCGGAATAATGCTTCCGTTACAAGACCGTAGTTTTCCGACTTGTGAGAGAATGCGTTACACAAGCCGTCCCGGCTATGCAATCATTATATCCATCGGAACATCTGTGGAACAAGCTATTAGCAATAACCTGAGGAAGAAATGAGCTTGACACGAGTTAGCCTCCCTGCGGAGCATTTTTGACACTCTGTCGACTCCGTATCTTAATGAATTCTATTTGTTCTGAACGTAGAATAAGAGGAGGGCTTTATTAGAAACATGGCTGGTATACTGCGCAATTGATATTTGTTTGATGAAGTCGAATTGTATTCACCCAAAACTTATGTTATTAACAATATGCATAGTTGCAAATGCAGTAGAATTCCCTTGCTTAATTTGTTTTGTTGTGCTCATATATATTATTTGAAACCGACGGTACGATGGTGTTCTGATTTTCTATAATCTCTACTATTATAGAAAAGTCACTTTATGTGTGTGTGAGTTCCTTCCTCATAAGTTCTGAAACGGCTGAGCCTATCTTTTGCAAATTTTACACAAAACTAATTTATATGTCTGGCAGTGTTCTTAGATATGTTTTGTGTAGAAATTCATTCGATAAGTATTGAAAATCGAAAAAATCCGATTTTAAAAATAGTCTTTCTTTTCTTATAGATAAAAAAAGAATTTTTACAGGGGAATATTTTACGTTACACTGGTGTAACCTTGGTCAATGTACCATAATGTATTCCCTTGTTAAAATTCTTTTTATTTATAAGAGAAGAAAACCTATTTTTAAGATCATGAAGTTCAAATATCAGCTGACGTGATATTGTAAACAAACACAGATGGAATTTGATGAACGACATTATTTTAATTTTTTTTTTTTTTTTTTTGCGAATTAGTCCACTGGGTAATTATTCCTCGTATTATATAATAATCAATAGAAACATATGCAGTCTGCATAAATTAAAATATCATATTTAAGCGTATTATATTAACGGGCAATGCCAGGTAGCCAGCTAGTACATGTATAACTAAATATTTCACTATTTTTTAAAATTTTCTTAATCTCTCTTACTAAACTTTTATATATATATATATATATATATATATATATATATATATATATATATATAGCGAGGGACAGAGACAGAGAAAACTAGTTTGCTTGCATCATTGTGATAAATAAGGGTTGTAAGTATTTATGAAGGCTGGTAGCAATGCAGAAAAACCGTAATAAAAGTATAAACCAAAACAAATAATCGAAGATAGTATCTGGATTGCAAATCTTCACAAAATCGATTCACTTTTCAAAAAATATCACATATCAAATCAATAAGTATGAGGTTTACTGCTAAATATTATTTAAAATATCCTGGATTGTGTGACATCTTTGATCACATCCGGAGAGACCTTTCCCTAAGCAGTAAGTAGATGTCTTTACTTTTGATTAGCGATTTTTCTGACAAAGGGGAAGAATTGCTGTTTTCTAGCTCAGAATCTATCCATCACACACTTATTGGTTAGTTTGTTCTTTTTACTTTGAAGTATTTTTTTTCTTTCGTTGTTTAGCACCTTATGTCAAGTGGCTTCATGCCTTATCTGGAGCGATTTCCATAAAAACATAAATCCTGAGCTAAGTCGGCAAGACAATCAAACAAGTTAACTGAAAGAATTTTACATGGCCTGGAGAATGGAATATGGATAGTGTACGCCCGGAGTTCCAATACATGTTTGGGCTAAGAGAGAAGAATTTGGAGTCCACTGATTTCGTGATACTTAATGAGATATAGTAAGAGTAATTAGCGCCCCCTGTAGGATGCAATTGAGACTCTTTATCTGTGCTTAAACCTAAATGTAGATTCCATGAACAAAGCTTCTTTCTTAGAACTGCATGCCCGTGGAACTCTCTTCTGATTGCCTGCTTTCCAGCTGACTACATTCTGATTGTCTTCAAGTCCAACGTAAACAAGTTCTTGATGAACCGTCCCCCTAAGTAATCCAATTTACAAAATTCCCACTACTTATGTTTACTACGCTATAATCACATTGATTAATGTATATCCATTAACTCTTATTCTCGAGTAGCCTCCAGGCCTTGATAAGTGGTGATTCCTGTGTAAAAAAAACAACAAAAAAACAAACAAAAGAGACTTAGAGAAAAGAGTTTGAAAATCAGTTAGTACATACCAACTGGATTCATACCATTATCAATGGCATTAGAATTTGAACGTGATATACGAAGCACACGGTCTACATCGGTAACCATGAACGGCCGTTGTAGTGTATTTGTTGTCGGCACAGAATTTTTGAGAGGTGAGGCAAATATTTCAAATGTATGAATATTGTAATGATTTTAGAAATCTATTTCTGATGATTGGATGTACTGAGAAACTGCAGTAAAATATTAACATAAGCCAAATATTAAACAAGATATAATATATTCATAAGCCTCAAATATTCGCTGTAACTTATCTGAGGGACATATGGCCGAAATAAATAGGAACCTGGTCAACTTAGCTTTCAAGATGATTTGACATGTTTACTAAAATAATGTTACAATGCGAACACTATCTTCACGATTCCAATAAAATGGTTAGGTTCAAAGTCCTATAACGGTTACTGAATTGGGTTTTCTCAAATTTTGTAATGTATATAATTTTGTGTTTTATTTATTTAAAAAAAAATCTTATTAAAATCGGAGATGTGTAAAATTCTGTTTGATCGTTTGTTTAGATGAATTCTGTTTGGTAAATGTCCCTCCATCAAAGATTATCCTTCAGCACCTCTTTATATTTCTTGTTTGGATGTCTTCTATTTCTATGGCTTAGTTCACCAAATAGTATTTGTGCAGAAATATGTAGTCATTCCAGACCATTGGAGTAGCTAATTCACAACTATTTCTGTAATAGGTATCAATCTTGTCTTATAAAGGATTTCCATTATAGTGACCTTAACACAAGAAAAATCTATAAAGTCATCTGAAGTATAATCATAAAACATGATTAATACTATTAACTAGCGGACTTTGTCTGCTTACTTTCACATCAAAATTGAATTTCTATTCACTACTTTGAATCATTAAAACGAAACAAATTAATAAGAAAAAGACAAAACTGTCTTTCTCTTAAGGAAAACTCTTGAATGCGGAGACTAACACATATGAGCTACAGGCACAAACTGGACATACAGAAACTGTTACAGAAGTAAAACACATAGAATCGAGAAAACTGAAACTATAATTGTAAATTAATACCCTGTCTCCCTCTCATTTTTTTATTTTTAAATTTATTTTTATTTATTTTTTGTGTGTGTCACCAAAACTGACGCCACACTAAGTGAGAAGGGTTAAGGAGGATGGAAAGACCGAAGAGATAAAGCATTAGCCAGACCTCAGCTGGATGAGTGCAAAGGGGACTGGGACCTTGGAGAGGCTTTTTGCCACCCAAATTCCAGTGAAGACCAAATGTTGCTGCCAGTGAGAAATCAATGGTAAGCGGCTGTTATGATAACTCCATCTGCAATGGTTATCATAAGAGGTGGAGAGTACTGGAAATCTGGGGAGACTTGTTGTCACTCAGATTTTAGGGAGCGCCACAAGTTGTTCTCAAAGAGAAATCTTTGCTGATAGCCTGTGTGACTAGTCCTAGTGAGTAAGTAATAATACGGGAATATTTTTATCCATATATCAAGTGAAAAAAAATTCTTCCTTTCTTTTTAATTATCAGATAATATCGGGATTTAGCCTTTCCTTTGTCCATGAAATATAAATTTGCACACATAATTATTTTCTTTCTTTTTTATTATTATCAGTTATTATCGAGATTAAGCCTCTTCTTATTCGTTCATAAAATCTTAATTTGCATACACAACTATTATTTCCTTTCTTTTTTTATTATTTATCAGTTAGTATTAAGATTAAGCCTCCCCTTCTTTGCTCATTTGTTGTTTCAAGTAAATCGCAACATCCTCTTCACACTTAAATTTGTTTATTTTAATCATTATTATTTTTATTTTTTATTTTTACGAAGGGATTCCCACTTATAAAGGCCCAGAGGCAACTCGAGGATAAGGATTAAAGAGTGTAAATTTGGTAAATTGGATTACTTAAGGGGAATGGCTCATAAAGAACTTGTTTACATTGGGATTGAAGACGGACATATTGAAGCTGGAAAGCAGGTAACCGGAAGAGAGTTCCACAGGTGTGCAGTTCTAAGAAAGAAGATTTGTTCATTTAGGTTTAGGCACAGATAAAGAGTGGGGGAAATTATTGATAGTGTTTTCAACCAAACGAGTGTTTCTTGTGAATGTTTGGCGAGGGGGGACCACAGATTGGAGCTCAGAAAAGCACTTGCCATGAAAATAACTATAAAACAGAGACAGGCTCACAACGTCTCTTCTGTGAGAAAGAGGTTGCAGGGAAGAGAAAAGGGCATATTATTGAAGCGATATGTATATTCACTTTTATTATATAGATGAACAGGTACGATCGCTAGTTTATATATCCAGATGCTGCATGTTTCTGTCGTGTTAAAAGAATTTAAAGGACACGTGGCTTCCTGTAAGGAACATGTGTTCTATTAATAATAGATTGTCGTATAGTGCAAAATTCTATAATTTGTTGCATAGGAACCTTTGAAAATGCTTTGATATAAGAAAAACAATGTGGATACTGTTCTTTCGAATAATAATTCAGTGGAATAATGACGATGATTCATCGTAAAACACCAGATAAAGACAAATACTACCAAGACCAAAAAATTCTCTGTCCAATATGTAGTGCTAAAAACAAAACAATAGACCAAACAAAAAAGAAGCAATTATGAAGGTACTGACGTTTTTGAATGGCTTTTGGAATAATGACAATAGCTTGTGTCAGAATTTCAGACAATATTTAAACAAAATATGGTTGACTGAAATTCAAACGGTTTTGTCAATAAAAGAGAAGAACTGTGATATTTTCCCCTGGGAAAATTGATACTTAGTTGCAATGAATAGCAATACAAAAATAAAAAACATCATCTCAAATATCCATTTATAAATTGGTTTTAGCCAAGGCACGTGATTCTATTTGCGTTAACCCTTTCTTTATCAAAATGAAATGATTATTTTCTATTGTCTATTGTATAAAAAGGAGTTATCTATTTGTCTCTGTGTCCAGCTAAAAGTCAGGAACTACACAAGACACACCACCAAGGCTGATATATTATTCTCTAACAGTATTGTCTCCGACAGAATATCGACACATTTCTTTTTACTGATGGATTACCGTTTATGACGGCCCAGTAACCACTCGAGGATAAGCGTTAAAACGATTGCTGTGCATTCACTGCACAAACTGTGACCATCCTACTCTCTGTGTTGGTTCAAAGTGGCTGATTTGTTCAGTCAGCACTGCAATAAAGAAATTCTCCCTCCAAGCAAAAATCACAAATTACAAGTCCAGCTTATGAACAAATAGTAGATGTTTATTTATTATTTATTTTTAATTTGTTGCAATATTACGAATATTAATAGTTTTCCTAAATAAAATAGTAGATTTGCAAAATGAGTTTTTGCCTGACTAAATCGAAATATATAATTCCTATTAAAGCGGTCGTTTAGCTAAGTACTTGTCCAGAGATGCACACTAGCTAGACACTCGGCATTCCCCAGAAAAAAAACTGCTCCTGTTAAACATACAGCTCCACTTCTTCTCTTTCCCATCTTCTGGAATATTTTCACCCCTGACTGATTTTGGCCTTTGTTAGTGGTCACCATTCGATCACCCAGAAGTTGATTACTCGAGATATCAACTGGAGATAACCGTCAGAATAGCTCTATACAAAAGGGCTTATCAGGATATGATTTAGAAAAAATATTTTTCCCAAGTGGATTAGTTCCAGCTTGGTTTTCCCCATTCAATGTTGTATTTATTTTACTTGGGAGTCACCACTTATCTAGGCTCGAAAGCCACTCAGGGATAAGGGTGGTACTGTAGTAATCGTTAATGGTGTAAATTGGATAGATTTGATTATTTATGGGGACAGCTCAACAAGAACTTGTTTACATTGGATTTGAAGGCTACTATGTTGTATTCAACCAGGAAGCAGGACAGTGTTCTGCAGGTGGGCAGTCCTGGAAAAGAAGCTACATTCATGGAATCTGCATTTAGATTTATGTTGTGATAGAGGGTGAGGGAACTCGTTTATACTGGTTGTTGCTAGTCAAGTGTTTTTGTGAAAGTTTTGCAAGAGGGAACCATAGATTTGAGTTCAGTTTGCATGACCTATGACCTTGTGCGTCCTTGCTGCATTTCTCAAACTCTATTTCCCTAGGCCTAATCTTTTTTTATTTTATATAATACTTGTTTACAGCATATCACTCTGGATCTACTGATCCTCTTTTCCCAATATTAATTGTCCATCCAGTTTTTTTAGGATCTCAAGTAAAACATATTTTGATGAATCAGTATTGCTCATTTGTCCATTGTTTGCCTTATTGACGTTAATGTTGAAGGAATGTGCCTGTTTCCAATCTCTCTCCAAAAATAATTCTTTAGAGATGTTTTTTTTTTTTTTCGGTTATATTATTATTGTTATTATTGTTATTTTTTTATTATTTTTATTATTTTTTTATTTATTATTATTTTTATTATTATTTTATTATTTTTATTATTATTATTTTATTATTTTTATTATTATTATTTTATTATTTTTATTATTATTATTTTATTATTTTTATTATTATTATTTTATTATTTTTATTATTTTTATTTTATTATTTTTATTATTTTTATTATTTTATTATTTTTATTATTTTATTATTTTTATTATTATTTTATTATTTTTATTATTATTTTTATTATTTTTGTATTATTATTTTTGTATTATTATTATTATCATTATTTTTTATTATTTATTTTAGGTGACTTTGTTCATATTACTATACTGTCTCATTGTGAAAGTCAGGAAAATGGAAGTTATGTTAACATACAGCGTTATCATATACAGATATTACTGTCTGATACTTTCTATTTAAAAATATACTTATGCAGTATAAGGATCGGGCTATCATCAGAATCGTCTAAGCGTTTTAGAGAAAACACCGGAAGGTGCCAATTGAAAGTTCTTTTGTTTCGCACAAACACTGTCTAATTTTTTCAATGAAAACTGTTAGTATGAAACTAATTCAATGCAAACTTGAATTGAAAAATGAAAACAATATTGATGAATAATTATTTGACAATGTTTACGAAACATTTAGGAAATTAAAATTCAAATAAAAATAAAAAAACTCATTGTAAGGTAAGTTTCATGAATAAATATTTATTTTTGGAATAACAAACAAGTAAGAGGAAATAAAATTTTTTCTTGATTTTTGTTTTTTCTTTTCTTTTTATGACGTTTTCGTCAGGTCAAGATTTAGATTTATTTTTTATTATAATAAACCATATCAAACAAATGTTTTCTGATTTTTTTGCATTGGGATTAAGGCGTTCTGCATTTCGGCACCTTTTTGTGTTTTCCATAAACCACCCAGACCAGAGGTGTGCATTATGTCGCTTGCAAAGATATTGTGGGGAAATCGCATGGTATTGAAAAAAGAACTTTGGCGCTGGAAAACTTTCAGAACCTCACAGAAGAGTTGGAGACACAAGAGCAGTCATGTGCACAGCTTGAGAGTATACGCTCGATAAAACAAATTGGCAATTGTCTGTCAGAGTTCGGCAAATGTTTTAAAGACTTTGCTTTACTTGAGATAATCGCTACATTCATGTGCTGCCCTTTCTAAAAAGCTGCGGACGTTGTTTCACTCGCATCGAAAATTGCAACCTGAACTCTTCTAGAGTGAGAGATGAGATTCTGACACTATAAGCTGACAATCAGCTGATGTAGATGTCATGGACAATTATGGAACTTACTCACAGGGACTCCAACATTAATAAATGTGCTACCTTCTTGGCAGCATTATTTGGGTGTATTCATGTTATTCAGCCTTTTCCCGCATGAAGATCATTAAGTCCAAATACCACTCGACCGTGACTGATGAGCATTTATGTCTGCTTGATGCTGGATATTGGCAGCTATTATCTGAACTATGCATCCCTGATTGATTCCATCTAATGCAGTCATCAGAGTAAGGTAACAACAAAAGATGTACAGGGTTATACTGTGCAATATAGGTTGATGCAATAATGCAAGGTACATTTGCATATACTGTACATAGCAAAATAATTTACAATATGTTATAATGTTTTGCATTTTTAGTAGATTATTTAGACTTAGCCATGTGCTAAGTAACTCATGCTAAAACGTGTATGCACCCCTGATCCAGACGATTCAAACGATAGCACAGTCCTTTTACAGTATAAGTACCTTAAAAAATCACTTAAATTATCATTTTTTTATTTATTCATCTCAATATGAGAAGCACTCATTTGACCTGTAGATAAATACTTACATGTCGAGTTTTTTCTTGTTTTTTTTCTTCTTCCCATTCTCTATTCTGCACTTTGATACATCGACTGTTGTCTTTCTCCTTTTGTCTCTGCAAGATGAAAGCTTTCAGCTCCATATAAGCTGACCAATAGAGGCCATAACTGAGAGCTGTAACCACTCCCGTGTATCAACAAGGCTCCTCATCGACAATTCCCTCGCAAGCAATACAATCAGCTCTTCCACTAATGACCCTCATCGTCAAACTCATTTGATCCATCCACCCACAAACACCTACCAAACAATGCACGGTGTGCTGTGTAGCAGATCTATGAACAAATATCTCTTCTATATTTTGTCGAAAACACGTTTGACCAGTTCTGAAGCTGCAATCACTAATCAGTGCGACTAGTAAACAGTCATTGCCGCCAATAACTGTAACTGTTTCAATCTAATCTAGTCTATAAAAAGCCCTGATTATTGACCCTGCCCATTCAAGTTCAGCCTGAAGACACGCAAGTTATAATCAATAGTCCTTTAAATTTTTAATGTTTAGTAAGTGCAAAGATCTTCTTGCTTGTATATTTAGTTTTTGCTCTAACAAAATTTGTACATAATACTTATATATATATATATATATATATATATATATATACAATTTTAGTTTTTGAAAATATATATGGTAATTAAGCTACACAGAAATTTCCGGGTTTCATCCCTGTGAGGATTTGTCAGGCTATTGCATGGAATTGATGTCACCATGTGCTTGTATAAATTCGCATGGTGCTTTTGCTAGTCAGCTAATCAGATTCTTTGTTATTCACATACCTATTTGTCGCTGTGAATGGAAGAGGTTCACTTACCTTCTTTTTTTGTTTATATAAATAAAAAAAAGTATATGTTATCCATCTTATCGTTTATTTCTTTCAGCGTGTTAAAATGCTCAATTCTTGATAGTTTTCTAGTGTAGAAACATTCATATAATTACTATGTGAATTTTAAAAATCTTTTCTACCGTGACTCATAAGAATAAAAACTCAACAACTTTACAAGAAAATGAGGAATATAGGCATGCTTGCATAAATCCGAAAAAAAAAATAGGCAGAGTAATTGCAATAGTGACGCCATCTTTATATATATCAATATTTATTTATAAGTAAATGTTGATAATTATTTTTATACCTACCTGATACCTTATGCAATCATCAGTGTAGGAAGTGATGATTACTACTGGTCAGGAGATTCAAACCCAGTCACAGTCTTGACTCCATAGGCTTGCATTCTACTTCCAAGGTACTAGAAATTAACACAGAAATTGAAGGAAATAGAGTGCTTATAAAATAGAGTGCTTATAAAATAGAGTGCTTATAAAATAGAGTGCTTATAAAATAGAGTGCTTATAAAATAGAGTGCTTATAAAATAGTGCTTATAAAATAGAGTGCTTATAAAATAGAGTGCTTATAAAATAGTGCTTATAAAAAAATTCCAACAAAAACCTAACAGCCAGCCATAGTTCTCCCCTGAATGTGCTGCTGCCATCACGCACAGAAATCACTTTTTCCATAGCTATTAACATAATAAATGTACTGAGACTAAAGCTGCTTTCAGGACTGCCAGCAACCACTGTAAAAGAGTAATAAAACATGCAAGAGAGCTATATGCTCAGTCTGTTAAATCCAAAGTAGCTGAGCAGCGGCTTGGTTCTCACCTGTTCTGGCAAATAGCAAACAGGATTTTGAACAGAAGCGTGCATTCTATCCCAACTATCATCAATGGACCTGAAGTCATCTCGTCAGCATCAGACAAGGCCAGACTATTTGCCAAGAACTTTGCAGCTAATTCTACCCTATGCGACAATGACCATCAACTCCGTATCTCCTCCTATAACAGACAACACGCTATGCAACATACAAATATCTGTGCGTGAAGTCGCCAAGCTAATCAAGAACCTTGATTCCAGTAAAGCAACTGGCCCTGACGGCATTTCAGTTATAGTGCTGAAAAATTGCCTTGATAAGTGGTGACCCCCATGTAAAAAACAAACAAACAAAAAAAAAATGCCAGGTTACGGACATATACAGTAAACAGTCAGAGAATTCAACGACAGGAAGTCGGAATGTTGCATTCTGTACTATATATATATATATATCAATAGTTTTTATTCCAAATGCCAAAAGATGGAATCAGTTCACACTCATAAATCTTTTTTTGGTTTTGTTTTTCTAATTTGTAAAAAATAATTCAAATTTAGGCAGATTTGAATTATTTTTGTATATTACACATGTTTCGTTGGATAGTGGAAAATATTTTCCTCATATTGCTAAAAAAAACTCATCAGAGATGAATAAAAAACTGCTACAAAATTTAAGATATGGAATGAAAGAATGGGAGATGTAAAATCTGTAAAAATAGAAATTTAAAACACTTAAGAAAATATTCATAAACCCCTCCAGCATATATATATATATATATATATATATATATATATATATATATACATATATATGTGTATGTATGTATGTAATGAACTTAAAATCAATATTTTTTTCAAAATTGCTTAATACAAAGAAATAAAAAATAAACTTATATAAATATTAAAACAGAACCAGCGTTTCAATGTTCGTACATCTTTGATATGGTGAAATTGAACTTAAAATTCAATGATCCCAACAATATTGAATAACCCACAGCACAAAACATACATAAGATGCTTCGAAACATAGTAGGTGATACCCTTTTCTCTTCCCTGCAACCTCTTTCCCACGGAAAAGACATCGCGAGCCTGTCTCTACTATATCGCTATTTTCATGGCAAGTGCTCAACCGAACTCCAATCTATGGTTCCCATTTGCCAAACTTTCCCCCCAAAATACTCGACTAACTACAACCACTTTATGTGATTTTCCCCATTTTCTATATGTACCTAAATCTAAACGCAGATTCCATGAACAAAGCTTCTTTTACAGAACACGGTTCTGTTAGCCTGCTTCCGGTTGAATACAGCATAGTAGCCTTCAAATCCAATGTAAAATGTTCTTGTTGTGCCGTCCCCATAATCAAGTTCTACCCAAATTACATCATTAACGATTACTGTACTACCATCTTACATTCATTAATCCCTATCCTTGAGTTGCCTTCGAGCCTTGATAAGTGGTGACATCCAAGCAAAAAAAAAAACATCAAATTGATTAGAATTGTTTAGAATAAGTTTTGCTATACAATTGTATAAACTCAAAAATTGTGAGTGAAAACCATTCAAGATGCCCATCTATTACTGATGAGACGTTCATTAAAGTGTCCTTGGCATTTAATTTAATGGCAATAAAATAAAGATTCATTTTAGTTGTGATGACCTGCTATAGTACACGAATAGAATGTTTTTTTGTTGTTTGAAAGACGTTATCTCTGAGATAATCATCTAAGGATGATGAGGCTGTTTGATAAAGTGAGTGTGAACGACATTTAGGATGATGCCTGTTACTAATGAGACGATCATCAAAATATTCCTGCATATCATTGAACAGCGATAAAATAAAGACTGTTGGCCATTCATGACTAAAACTTGGTGGACAAGTCAAACAAAGATGAGAATTTATTTGTATTGAATATGGTTAGATTGCAAAAAGGATTATGAATCTTATGGAAAATGTTTTTATTTTTTTGCAGATGGGGGAGGGGGTCACTATATAATCTTCTCACCATTTACCTGTCGGGGTGTGTGTGTGTGTCCAGTTTTGGTGTAGTGTTTCTCTTTAACTGACAGAGAGCAGAAAGAAATGAACTCTATGGGGTGAAACAATAAAAATGTTGCCCTAAAAAAACAACACTGCAGCTTTATTCTAAAACTTTTATTGAAAAAATCAATTCATCCAACTTGATTATGTAGTAAAGCTGACATCTATTCAATGTAGCCGCCTTCAGCCTCAATCACCACCTCGATATGGGCCCGGAACTGGGAGCATGCCTTTTCCACAAGCGCCAGCAAGAGCTTGGCAAATACTCGGCAGATGGTGGCAATCAGCCTGGCTTTGGTGTTGTGGGAGGTCATGTTGGTGATGTTCTCGATGTATGATCAAAGTAATCCAGCAGGTTCAGGTCGGGGAGGGAGAAAGCGGGTTAGTGAGAGAAGGGTATAAAGTCGTAGCATTCCTTCTGAAGCCAAGCTTGGGTCTCTTTGGATTTGTAAGCCAGCATCGAGTCCTGTTGCCATACCCAGAGTCTGATTACACCAGGAGATCATAACACCCTTCAACACATCCAGGTACACTTTGGTGTTCACTTTCAAACCGACTTCAAAAATGTGAGGTGGCATGATGTGGCCCTCACTTGAAACCACATCAAAGACCATAACCGTGACCGGAAACTTTTTCATCAACCTGGGCATATCCCTGTTATTTGTGGCAATCCAGTGATGTATTTTGAGGGTGCTGGCAATGGTCCTGTTGTCATAAGTTGTATCAGTAGAGAGCATGAGTTGTACAGCGGCGCATCTCTGATTGTGTCATTTTCAGACATGATAGAAGGTTCCTATCGTTCTTGGGATTTGTACACAACTCACCAACTAGTAGATGGTCTGCAACAAAAAAATAAAACAGGTTTTCATCAAACGGAAATGGAATCATGTCGTCTTTTCTAGGGCGACAATTTTATCGTTCCATCCTGTAATTATTTAATTCTTGTTTGATAGATTTTGTTTTTCGGGATAAGAAAACTGTCACCTGTTTCTTTTGTCCCATTGGTTGGCAATTATTAGGGAGGGAAAAATTAAGTGACCCCAAGCCAGATTTGTTTTCGTTTGTAGACAAAAGTTTTAAGAGCTTTTGCGCAAAGAATGAATTCATTGTATGTCAAGAAATTAGGAAATCTTGTTGATCAATATGAAGTCAGAAGCAAATGGTACCATTTTGAAATATTTGGTAGCGGAGCTACGTCTGTGATTTGCCTTGGAGTTTGCGAGTGATTTGAGTGTGTGAGGGTTGTGCATTAGCTTTGGCATGAGAATGCGTATTGACAGCAACATCAAGGTTTTTGAATACAAAGATATTTCGATATTGAAACTGACTTTCTTTTCTTTTTTTTTTTTTTTGGCAAAAGTCCAAATTCTCTCTGTAATTTGTGCACAGGGTTTGGGCATGGTAGGAAAATAGATATCTTATAAATTTTAAAAGACAGTATTTTGTCATATTGCTAATATTTTTATGTTTTCTCAGTTGTGTTCCTCTATGTGCGTGGTAGTGATTGTCTCCCAAGATTAGAGTTCTTCCAAGGTTTGGTTCTGTTGTATCATAGTGTTTTTTAAAAAACTATTAAAAAAACAAGATGAGAAATCTTTCATCTTTTTTTTTTGTTTATATTTCTTCCTCACCATATTTTTCATCTTTTTTTGCCCTCTTCTTTTAGTCCTTTTATTCTTCCTCTATACTTTCTCACTTTTCCTCTCGTCTTTTTCTCTTTCTTCTTCTATTTCCCTAACCTTCCTCTTCTTTCCCCCTTTTTCTTCTTTTTCCCCCCTCTCTTTCCTATTCTTTTCCCCATCTTTCCCCTTCTATTTCCCTCACCTTCCTCTTCTTTTTCCCCCTCTTTCCTATTCTTTCCCCCGTCTTTCCTATTCTTTCCCCCTCTTTCCTCTTCTATTTTCCTCACCTTCTTCTTTTTCCCTCTTTTTCTTCTTTTTTCCTCTCTCTCTCCTATTCTTTTTCCCCTCCTTCGTCTTCTTTTTCTTTCTATCCTTCCTCTTCTTTTCCCCTCCTCTCTTTCTTCTTCCCCCCACTCTTCTTTTCTCCTCCTTCATTTTTCCTCTTCTTTTCCCTTTCCATCCCCCTTTTTCTCCTTTCGTCGACCTCTTGTCTTACTCCTCCTCTCCTGGTCCTCTTCTCCTCTCCCCTTTTTCCATTTCTTTTTCTCCTCTTCATCTTCCTCCTCTGCCTCACTCATCTTCCTCCTCTGCCTCACTCATCTTCCTCCTCTGCCTCACTCATCTTCCTCCTCTGCCTCACTCATCTTCCTCCTCTGCCTCACTCATCTTCCTCCTCTGCCTCACTCTTATTTCTCCCTATTACTTCTCCTTATATCCCTTCTTTTCCTTCTCCCTTCTATCTCTTCACCCTCTCTAATTTTTCTTTCTCCTCTCTCCTATTTCCTTTTCCCTCTCCCCCCCTACTCCCATTCTTCATCTTTTACCTATATCTTCTTATATCATAGCGCCCCTTTTTTAAAATAACCATATTTAATTCATTTGCCCTGAAATCAATCAATTTCATTTCTCGTTATATTTTATGAGAGTGTTGACCTGAAAAGTGTTCTCAATAAATTTAACATTCTTTCTAATTATTTGGCAGATTTAATTTCCATTGTTTTAATAAAAAAAAAAAAAAATGTCGAAATCACCTTTTATGAAGATCTAAATTAAAACGCCACAATTGTCTTTCCGTGTTTCTATTTCTAGAAAAGCGGCGAACCTCTGGAGGATCCTTCAAGTCTTAAATAAAGATAGCAAAGTGAAAGCTACTACTGTTATTCTTAATGGTTGCAAGAAGAGAAACGCATTCGTGCCTTTACACAAATACAACCTTTCATCTTTTCAACAATGATTTTCTTCCATTTTCCTTCTCACAATGATATTTTATCGTGCATTATTTTAATATAATAATAAAAAAAAGATAGATGCATACAAGTTTCTTGCAAATAAGAACCAGAATATCAAATTTGTATTTTAGTATTAAAAAAAAAAAAAAAAGCAGCAGATATGGAGTTGTGCATATCACCTAAAAAAACAAAATCTATATAAAAATACGTTAAGAGGATTTCATGTTCGTATGTATGTTCTCACTCATCAAACAGTTTTTTTTTTTTTTTTTTTTTTTTTTTTTTTTAAATCATGGGATCGCCCAATGTCAAAGAGGCCAAACACAAAAATAATTCATTTAAAAAAGAAAAATTACATTTGATGTTTCTGTTGTCCTCTGACTAAAATACACATTTTGGACCATAGGTTAGGATCAAAGTGTCCTCCACCTCTTTCTTTTCGCCCACGCTTAGATCTCACTCCCACTTAAAGATTAACCTGCTTGTTTTCGGCAAACCGAAAAACGGTGGGTGGTCTATTATTTAGAAAGGGTTGGGAGGGCTTTACTAACCAATTTTTGTTGCTTATTTATTCTGCATTCCCCCAACAATGAAATGTTATTACTGTAAATGATTCAATAATTTTTTTTCATATGTGAGTTTCTTAAGTAACGCCTGGAGTGAATGTGGTATTGTGGTGACTGAGATATTTCTAGTTAAGAATCGGATAAACAATTTTAAATAGTTGAGACCAAGGATGATGAACCACTCATTATCTCCACACTTTTGATTAGCCATGGGTTTAATTTGTCCATAATGTAATTTTTTATTTCGTGCAAATATTTCAAAGTATAGTATATTTATGAAAAAAAAAAGAAAAAAAAAAAGAAAATTCCAACAAATTTGGAGATTTTTCAAATAGGACAAGCCCTAAAGTAAATGCGGTATTGTGGTAACTAAAATGATTCTAGTAAAGAGTAAGATATTTTTTTATAACTTTTGACAAAAGATGATCACTGATCTCCATTTTAATCACACTTTTGATGGCCTTGTGCCTAATTTGTTACACTAATTTTATCAAATAAATAATTCAAAGTGTAGTATCTGTTCTGCTCAAAGATGGTACAATAATATTGTGAGGTCTGTATTTGTGTTGAACATCCATAGAATGAAAATACTTTTGACAACAGATAGTCATAATTGGAATTTTTAGTCGAGAGTGGCTTGAACGGTCTTTCATTGGCTGCTACACTCAGATGTAGGGAAGAATGTCACTCTTTTTCTTGGATGACTCCATTTAACCTGTATCCTCATCTAATAATGCTAAATGTGTTTAATTTTTGGTATGATTCGACCAGAGAATTACACTCTGGTCTTCCATGCCAATTCGCCAGTATTCTAACCATTTATCTTTGTTCGTATCAACATTGTTTCAACAGTTATAAATTTCTCATCTTCACGTTTATCTTAACAACTATGGATAAAATAGCAAATTGCATTCAATTGACCGTCTACACTTATCATACCAAAACAAGTGATTGCACCATTCCAGTTTTGAGAATTGCAGGAATTTGAGGTTTTGGAAGGAACTGGTATTGGGATGATTAATCAGAATCAAAAATCGGAACTTTTGAGGGTATTGGAATTGGTATCGGAATCTGAAAAAAATTGTGCCTATTTCCCAATGCCCAAAACGATTCTTTTAATTATCTTTTTTATTTGATTTTGTTTAAAACAAAACCTTCCACTCCTGGTAACAATAATAAATATTGATTTGAAACTATCATTAAAGCTAAAAGCTATAGATCACCCCCCCCAACACACATGTTTTTACGCTTGAGAAAATATATGCACAAGTAACATGTAATTTGATGGTAATTGCAGGAAAAATAACAATCTTATTGTTAAATATTTAGAGATTTATAAAGAATCAGAATCGGCAATTGTATTGGAATCGGTAATTGAGTACAGAATCGGGGAAAAATATTGGAATCGTCTCATCACTAAAAGGAACCGAACTCATAAGAATGCTGAGAATTTTTTCTTTTTTTTTTTTTTTTAATTAACTTAATTATCGTGAGCAACACAGTTGAGTGTAATATGAAAAAATGCAAAATTTTATTCAGGTTATTTACGGTTGCTAACAAACCTGGAAATTACAAGAGAATGAAACAATAAAGCTACTGGGAAAACAAAAACAAATTGGATAAAATAAGCGTTAAAATGATTTTTACAAAATCTATGGACATTCTTAAGTATTTTTAATCGTATATTTAAAAAACTTACAGTTTAGATAGTTTCGATGGCAACCTTCTGTCTCTGGAGACAATGGCATTCTACACAGGTTGGTTTACTATAGCGTCTGCTGTGGCTAAATAGTCCAGTTTTAGATTTGCTGCTACGTTGGCAATTGCTGCAGTTATAGTCAACGGTAGGGATAGTGGGATGGCAAGGGTGGACTGTATCCTCTCTTGCTTGTGGATTCTCTTTTCTTCACATTGTCTTCAGATATTAAAATAAAGATTTGTAGTTGGATATTTTGAAATTGTAGGAGCCGTAGTCGGATATTATGCTTTCTGACCCCGGACAATAGTATGTAATATCTTGGTAATGTCAATGATGTACTTATTTTTTAAAAACGCTCAATCTCCATTATAATAAGATAATGCCACATAGAAGTGTCTACAATAGACACTTGTGAGAATAACATTCAAGATGGGGACAGTCGTGTAAGACGCATTTGCACCGAAGACTGTATAAAGTCCTTCACGCATGTGAGTTGGACGCCTCATCGCCGCCATCGTTATGAGCCCAGGTTGCTTTTTTGATACAAAAACCACACTGACACTAGTTGGCTTGTTTATAAAAGGTTAAGAATAAATAATAGGACAGAAACCAAAATTTTACGTGTGTGTGTGAGAGAGAGAAAGAGATATCACATCAGCCGCCTGATACATACTTTTCCTATTTTGGGGCAGCAATCCAAACATATTTTTCCTCATTCAAGTCTCGCCAGCTAAGAGTGCCTCATCGGAAATCATATGACCCCCTTCAACTTCCGCCAGGTGTCACTCTCTGGCCCCTTTGACCCTAAACCTTTCCATTTCATGTAGCACATATATTTTTTTAATGACTTTTTCTAATAAAATAATTTGGATTAGTAGTCATTGTTTCCAGTTGAACATTTTAAAATTCATATTTAAGGTAAAAACAAATCACGGGAAAAAGGATTTAAAAATTTTTTTCAAAAAAGTTATGGCAAGGATAAATTTGGGAATATCTTGGTTTTCTAAATTGAATATTTACTTTGTAAACTGTTTTGAAAAACACAAAAGATCTAATGTCATAAATATGTAAAATATGTAAAGACATTTTAAACTTTTTTTTCTTTCATTTTTACTCTTCATCTTTCTCGTTTCTTTTCTTTATTGTTTTTTCCTTTTTCTTCTTTTCCTTTTCTTTGTCCACATTACTTTTCTCCTTTCTTTTTATTTCATTTTCTTTTTCTCCTTCCTTCTTTATTCTACTCCGTTTTCTTTGTTCACATTACATTTCTCTTTCCTTTCTCCGTTTTCTTTGTTCACATTACATTTCTCTTTCCTTTCTATTTTTCCCTTTTCTTTCTTATTTCTTCGTTACTTTCCCCTTCCCTTTTTTCCTTTCTCCTTTCTTTTCCCTATTTCATTTGCCTTTCGCCATTCTCACCTCCTTTTTCTTTCCTGTTCTCTCTCGTCCTTTTCTCCCTTTTTGTCCATTTCTCCTTCCTTCTCATTTTCTTCCTTCTCTTTTTCTTTTCTTTCCCTCTTCTTTTACTTCTTCACCCTATTGCTCCTCCTTCTGCTCTTTATATATCCCCCTTTTCCATTCTCACCCCTTTTCCATTGTTTTCCCTCTTCACCGCAATTATTATCTCTACTATTCTCTTCTTTCTTCTTCTACCTTCCTTTCACTCTTGTATTTTTTCCTCTTTCACTACTTATTTTTCCATGACTCACAAAATGTTTTATAAGAATAAATATACTTTGTTATTTTTTTCTCTTAAAAAAAAACAAAACAAAGTCCTTCATCTCCCATGAAACTTTTCAGAGATTGACTATCGAAAATCCTTTAATCCTCCTACATTTTTTTTTAGTTCTTTTAAAAATAAAACAAAAACTTTTTATTTTATTTTCTGCACAACCCACTTTTGATATATAATATCCGTTTTTGTTAACCATTTCCATGAAAGTGTTAGTCTAAACCCCTAATGGGATAACAGAATAATGGAATAGGTTTAACTGTTAATCATTTTCTTTTCGTTTATAACAACTCTGTCCTTTGTTGCATTGAGCATTTTTTATTATACTAAAAAAGTAGAGTGGTTTAATGTAGTTGATAACAACCATAAGGCTCCCTTTTAATTAGTTACTACACCGAAGTGTAGGGGAAGGCATCACTTCTTTGTCAGAGTTACTCCACTTACCCTTAATCCTCATCCTAAAATTCTGAGTGTTTAGTAAGGGAGCATCAAGTACCATTTTTTTAGGCCTTGGTATTAATCGACCAGCCCATTAGTGAAAACATCACTCAAAACATTGTAACAGTTGAGCTGGTTATAAGAATTGAATGTACACTGAGCTTTAATGGAAGCAAGTTCTTGTTGAGCCGTCCCTATAAATAATCAAAATCTCGAGTGGCATTCGAGCCTTGATAAATGTAAAGTAAAAGAAAAAGAAAGCTAGAAGTTGAAAGAAGTGATGTAATGGCCCACTCAAAACGTAACTCAGACTTTTAAGCAAAATACGGAACTCCTTATCACATATTCACAGTTGTTTGTCCATGGAATCTAGATTGGTTGTCACTCATCTTGAGTTTTATTCCCTCAACATTTCGGTTGATGTAACCTCCGACCTTCTTCAGGTGTATCTTGTCAAACTCGGGAATCTGTGCAGAATTTTGAATGGAACCCTTTATTTAATCCAGGGGGTAGTATGCTCTTGTTCTGTTAGCCATTACTGCATAGTAGTCTTAAATGATTCGCAATTGTATTCTTAGTATCGTCTGCATGGGGGATTGACCTTTAACCTCCAGAAGAGTGTCATTCTACTTAGGGCTTTATCCGTTATGCCACAGGTCCTTGCTAAATAATAGGAATTATACTTGTTAATCGTTTCAACGTTGACAATAAATCACTGTGCTTGACTGGCCCTCATGCGGGATTCTCGGTAAATTCAGGAGGAGCTAACTCGATTGACTGACGATGAATACTCTCAAGGTTTTAAATCTTTGAGGTTCTCATGCACTCTATGACCTGCGTGTCTTGTTTTAAAGATTGATGTTGTATTATTTTATTTCCCGTTTTGCACTTGTGACAAACTGGCACAAGGCCACCAGCATCAAGTGCTCTTCTTGGTAAATGTATTTTATTAGAGTTAGGCCTAAAAAGTATTTGGGTGTAAGAATTTTCTTTTTCAGGTCAGTTATTGTAATAAAGTCATTGAACATTGAACTTGTTGACTTGGAAAAGTTTTGCCACTGAGCCATCACTTAGAAATGAGTTGCCCGTTTCTGATATTTTAAAAATGGAAGGATAATTTAGATTTGCATATATTTTTTCCCCCTCTCGGTTTCTTTTCCGTTGGGAATCTGTGTGTTTTCGTTTTTGTCCATTAAAGATTAGTAAGTGAGACACAAAATCTCCACTTAAAATATTTCCGTATTTCTGTCGTGGCTATTTTGGTCCAGTTTGGAAAAGCAAACATTGACAAGTAAAAAAAAAACTTGGAGAGATTTGAGAAATATTGCAAACAGGACTTAAAGGAAATAAAAACAAAATATAGTCTTTTGAGAAGGAAAATGTATTTCAAATAAAGGGTGGAAGAGAAGAACTCTTGAAAAAATAATCATAATTTATTGATGTTTTTTTTTTCTAGAATTGATGTAAAATAATAGAATATAGCTAAATCTAACCATAAAAAACTCATACATACGCAAACAGATTATATATATATATATATATATATATATATATATATATATATATATAATGTGTGTGTGTGTGTGTATTTTTCTTTGTATTAGTATTTTACTTTATGCTAGTATTTTGCATATATATATATATATATATAATATTAACATAAAGCAAAATAGTAACACAAAGAAAAATACACACACATATAAAATCTTAAGTTGCCTTATTTATGATGTTAATGTGTACACGTTTAATCTGAAAGATACATATATATATATATATATATATATATATATATATATATATATATATATATATATATATATATATATAGAGAGAGAGAGAGAGAGAAATATATGCATATAAGAAATGGAGAGAATCCGTATAAACATAAGTGCATAAGTGAGCTGTAAATTGTAACATGAATTAGGCAATATATGTATACCGGTTGTATCGATTGGTTTCCTAGGTTTAAATCCAATGAAACTCGTGTGATTCAAGAGTGCTCAATGCAGGACAGAGCTATATATATATATATGTGTGTGTGTGTATATATATATATATATATATATATATATATATAGTCATCTATATATAGTACTGTTTCGTTGTATCATAACTCATCAGCAACTTTCCCTAGCCAAGGATTGAACCTACAACCATCGCATTGATAGTCGGCAGTTCTACCCATCCGCCCAGGAGACTGGTGCTCGCAAATGGCCTCGAAAAATGTCCATTTAAATAAACACTCGCCCACTTTTACAGCACTCGCGCTGCTTGTTTGTTTACACACACACGCGCACACCCACAAACTGGCTGCCCGGGAGTATTTATGCATTGAAAGGAAATAAACCTAGAAAAAATTCGACTAGTAATAGGGTTCAATTACAAACACCATCAACAGAGAAAGATGATTCTTCGTAAATATAGAACATAATTCCGAATTTACGTCATCGATTTTCAAAACATTTGGTATATGCTTGACTTTTCGGTAAAGCAATAAAAAATATGTTAAAAATTGTTGAATATATTTTTATTGAATTATTTTTGCAGTTTTATTAATCCACTTAAAGTTCTTAAAATGCAAATAGCATGTAGCCAATATAATTCAATATATTGGATGAAAATAAAAACCATTTTTTAACCGAATATCTTAAATAATCTGTTTAATATTCTCTGTTCCTCTTTGATTTTCTTTTTATATATTGGATTTCTAAAAGTTGAATAAATACTGCTGCACCCTATTCTTGTTAGGATGAAGAACCCGGATGCACTCTTATTCATTACATCATTTCTTCATGTCTGTGCGAGCATTTAGAAAAGCCTGGAGGCCACTCGAGGATAAGGGTTAATGAGTGTACAGTAGTCAATGGGACAATGTCGTAGTAATCGTTAGTGGTGGAAATTTGATAAATTGGATTACTTAAAGGGATAGCTCAGCAAAAACTTGTTCACGTTGGATTTGAAGGCGACTATATTGTAGTTAGTTGGAAAGCAGGAAAGCAGAACAGGGTTCCACAGGTGCAGTTCTTAGAAAGAAGCTTTGTTCATGGAATCTATGTTTAGGTTTAGACACGGATAAAGAGTAGGGGGAATTTATTGATAGTGGTTTCAGCTAGACTAGTGTTTTTTGTGAAAGTCAGGCTGGGGTGGGGGCATAGCTGAGCCGAGCACTTGCCGTGAAAATAAGGATAAAGCAGAGACAGGCTCACAACGTCTCCTCTGTGGGAAAGAGGTTGCAGGGAAGAGAAAAGGGCACCCCACTAGGATACAAAGTCCATCTTGAACTCTGTTAAGGCAGGACAAGCTGGCTCCAGCAACTCTTGCCCAGATGTGGCAACATCACTCCATCCCCGGAAGTACTGGACTCTTGTACAGGTAGAGAATTGCAGAACAATCCTACCATTCCTCCAGCAGCCTTGCAGAAACAAGGATATCTTGAATGACAGGAAGGTTGTCCGGTTAAGAAAAACTTGGAAGCAAGTGATTAAACAAAGTGGAATTTGGAGACAGTTGACTTGTTGAACTGTGAGGACTGGAGAGAAAGCTTGCGACGTATCAAAAAACGTCTGACCTTTGGAGCAGAGAAAAGTGATGTGAAATGAATCGAAAAAGAAGACCTAAAGGAAGAAGAGAAAAAGATTTTAAGGAACGAGAAGATCTGAACGAACAACTAGATCTAGAGAAGGAAGAAGAAGATCTGAAGGAAGAAAAGGAAGAATAAGAGAAAGAAAAGCATGAATCATTTTTGCGATGAATTATTAATTTGCACTCTTTTAAAATAATCGTTGTATATTCATTTTCCTTTTCTCATGCGATTGCTGATCTTATCAGCATGAATAATGAGCGACTCATGAATTGCAAAACTTATTTTAAATGGCTTTTATTTATGTTTGGAATATTTAAAAACGAAGTAAGAATTTTTTTTTTTTTTTTTTTTTTTTTAGGAATTAGTCAGTGATGAAATGACTTCTCCTCCCTAACTGCTGGAGTTCTTTCCTCCCAAAAAATAAAAATAAAAAAAGTAACACAACAGAACAAAAGGACGATATTTTTTTTTTCAGCACACAAAGATCAATTATTTGTTTTTTACTCAAAGTAGAGTATCAGCTAATACTATGGAATGTGTCAAGAGAAATTGCCAGACATGGTTTGATCCTTGCATTTATTTAAGTAACCTCTAATTGAAGCACGAGTGCATTTACATCCCCTCATATATATATATATATATATATATATATATATATATATATATATATGTATGTATCCTACAGATTACGCAATAATCATTGTAGGAAGTGATAATTGCTGCCAGTTGAAGGATTCGAACCCAGTTACAGTTACCTTTGACTCTTCAGTCCAGGAGGCTTTTCTAAATTACTCCATGATTGGTGAAAGCTACTAACCGGTTAACCGGTTAGCTGATTATGAAATAGTATACAAAAGCCCACCGCTCTAGACACCGCCGGAATAGATGGCTATTTCACATATATACACGTACTATTATGAGGTTATATAATGTGTATATATAAATTTTTCAGTGTTTACTTCAACAGTGCTTAATACGTAAGTAGACCTTAGTAAGTCGTAGTAGCAGCAGCAATATGAAAATATATTTATGTTAAATGACACAGAAACGTGAATGTTTCCTTCCCAAAGGAAATCACCAGGCCAAAGAAGAGAATTCATTCCGGTGAAGATTTCATTTGCTTTGATGATTTTCTTCAGGAATGAAGTGTGTGCATTTCTGTATAATTTACTTGCTGTAAATATATGTTGATACTTATATATTATATGTGCATGTATACAAGACGTTTTAGCCCTTTAAAAACGAACAAAAGTTATAGCCCGTTGATTTAAAATGAGTGCTTTATGCCAAATTGATGGTTTGAATATGATTAAATTCCTGCTCATTCTAACATTGAATACTGATCATTATTATTATCCTGAACTGTGCATCGAATGGATACCATAATGCTTAGTTCTCTTTACTTTATCATACCAAGTCCATACAAAATTTCAGCTAGATTGTCTCAGTAGTTAGAGAAAACTTCTAGAGTAAATGCGGTATTATGGTGACTAATCCCTATCAATTCTAACTTTGCATAGAATGGATAGCATCATATTTAGTTTACTGTACCTTGTCATAACTAAGGTCCATACAAAATTTCAGTTACATTGGCTCAGTAGTTTCGGAGAAAAAATAGAATGGACAGATATAGAAAAATCTATAATCAGTGCAAACTCTCTAAAAAAAAACAACAAAAAAAGACAATAGAAGTTATTCAGCACTTATATCAGAGGCAATAAAGGATGCATTTTTATGAATATATTTAATGAGTTTTTTTATTTTCTGAAAATGTGAAGATTCATTTGTGTATAAGATTCAGTTTTTGGTCCCCCCAACAAAAAGAGGGTGGACCTGTAAATTCACCCTTGCCCATTCGTCCGTTCGTCTGTCTGCACTTTTATCAATAACTACGCCTTAGAATTTAAAAAAATTTTGCACAAACATTAAACATGATATGAGTAAAAAAGTAACAGAATGGATTTTGCGGAAAAACTGTTGTCCCTTTAGAGATGCCTTTTGGGTTGAAATAGCTAAAATTGACACTTTTGTGCTTATTTTAAAAAAAATGATGCCTTGGATTTTTATAAAACTTTCTGAAAAGTTGTAACTAACTGATATCTATATAATTTTGTTTGCCTATACTTCACAAAAACTATTGGGTGTGCCCCAGGGGCTCTTTTAGGGCTAATAAAAACACTCCATTTTTTTGGACTGTTTTACCATATTTATCCCAAATTTTCTGTGTATGTCTATTTAGCAGTTTTGCATGGTGCTGAACACGAATTTAAATATGTTACGGCCTTGGTGACTTTTGGGACTAAATGGGGAGGGGGGGAGTCAAATGATGAAGTCATTTTTTCTTTTGCATGGTACAGAACTTAAATTTACATATGTTAATGTCTAAAACTGCACCGTTTGTTCATTTTCACCAGAAGTTGACGTCCCCCGGGGACTTTGGGGACTTAATTGGTGGGGGGGGGGCAAATGCTGAACTTAGTCATTTTTTATGCCTCGTTCACTGTGCACTCACTTGTTGAATTAAAAATGTTCTGATTATATGAAGAAACAGCTGTTATTTTTTTGAATAAAAATTAATTTTGCTTGATATGAAATCTTGATGTCATCTGAAAATATCTATATTGTAATATATATATATATATATATATATATATATATATATATATATATATAATTGCAACTTCAATGACCATAGAAAGCTATGTCTGTAGTATATCTTTATTTATAAGTGCTTATATTTAGTATGGAAATTGCATAGAATTCTTCCGGGCCCAAAATGGTAGTACTGAAAAAGACAATGATTGGTAATTCTTAAACTGCAGACGCTTTAATAGTTTCTTTGTGGTGATTTTTCTATGAACACAACGACAAACAATCTCTTGAACTAAAAAAAAAAAAAAAAAAAAAAAAAAAAAAAAGACTACAAAAAAAAAACAAGGAATGTGTTTTTTTTTCTTGTTGGTGTGTATTCATTTGCACTCAACTCTATCTTGTTGTTGTTGTTGTTATTATTATTATTCCTCCTCCTCCTCTTCCTCCTGCTTTTCACGATTGTCATTCGCTTTCTTGTCGTTATTCTGAACAAAAATAACTCAATTGAATACCGTCTCTTCTTACTTACAGGGAATTCATTTAATTTCTTCAACAATGAACTAATCTTTATCCAGATATCGATACTATATTGGTATTTATAATGTACACGTACTAACTCTCTCTCTCTCTCTCTCTCTCTCTCTCTCTCTCTCTCTCTCTCGCGCGCGCGCGCACACGAGCAAACGATGACTATGTAGTTAAAGACACAGACCGAAAACCTGGATGTGCCATGGTCGAAACCAGTTCGTTCCACAGAAACTAGACATCTGTCTGTTAAAACTGGCAAAATTATAGCCCGTTGACGTAGAATGAATGCTTTATACCAAATTGAAGGTTGAATATGCTTAAATTTTTTATTATTTTGCATTAAGTACTAATCTGTATGAATCCTTTACTGTGCATCAAACAGATACCATAATACTTGGGTCGCTACACCTTATAACAAAGTCTTTACAAAATTTCAACTGTATTGGCGCAGTAGTTTCAAAGAAAAGTTCTAGAGTAAATGTGGTATTTTGGTGATAAATCTCAATTAAGTTAAAATCTTGTATGGACCTTTGCTTTGATTGCGATATGGATCGAGTACTATGCTATTCGTTCGATACACAATTAGAGATGAATAGGGGTTAATATTTTATGCCAAAATGAGCACAAATTTAACCATATTTAATCATCAACTTGGCATGAAACACTCATTCTAAGTATTATTATTCATCGGACTACTGTTCTCATCTTGAATGTGAAAATCACGTTCAAGATGACAACAGTAGTCCGATGAATGATAATTCGTATAACCAGTCCTCATCTCAAAAATTCAGAAACGTCACTCAGTCTAAGTCAACAAATTATAACCTTTTCCTTTTAACAGGTCAGAAAGTGTGTGTGTGTGTGTGTATATATATATATATATATATAATTTCCAGGTTGGTATCTAGGGGGCCACATGTAATTCACTGGGAAAGATGCACTCCCAGTCTTTGTTAAGACATGCATATAAGAGAAGGAAAACTCATATAAAACCTGAGGTTTCTTCTATGCTCTGTCTTGTGGCAACCATTGCATCGATGAAGATTAGCAGTTGTACCAAAAGGTGTGGTTGATTTCGCACAAAGCCTTCACCACTTCAAACAAATTATCTGGGTGGAATTCCAAACAATTTTGTCATTGTGGTGGGAGCTCATACGTCCAAATCAACAGGGAGAGTCCTTTTCTTTTGTTATATTTATATAATGACAAAAATTAGGAATCAAAGATGGCCTAACTGATACAAAGCAATTCAAACGACTCTTACGATTTTTTCGGATTTTGTAATCATGCTCATATTCCTATTCTTTTCTTTTAAAATTGATTGATTCAAATTCTTCTGATAAGTCAGGGCTAAATAGATTTAAAAATCGACATAATAATTATATGAATGATTCTGCGCTACGAAACAGATGCTGTCAAGAATTGAACATTTAACATGTTGAAAGAAATAAACGGTAAGATGGACAACATCTGTAAATGTGGAATATAGACTTTCCGTCATTTATTTGTATATGCTCTGTAGTTACATTGAGCTTCATAAATTAAAGGATTGGTATGAATAAAAGGTGAAATATAATTGAATTAACATTTCATATATATATATATATATAATATGCAAATGGAATAGCTTTCTCAATATTATCAATAATTAATTAGTCATTTAATAAAGAAATGAATAAATTCGAAAAACTTTTTTAAATCGGACTAATATTGTTCACCACGAGGTGCCTTCAATAGGATTCCAGACACTTTTTGTAAAGGCATTTACTATTTTCGTAGACTCTTGAAAATTCAGTATGTGATTGCTATACATCTTATGAGATGACTAGCCAACTTGTATGATTTCAGGTTCAACTGAACAGCTACAGCAGGAATTGGAATACACCCTACTAAAACCTGATTGTCACATCTGGTGAATTTTCAAAAATGCAATCTGGACGTGAGGACACTTTAGAAGAACGATATGTAATAAATTTCTGTTGTAAACTTGGAAAAATGCCACAGAAACGTATGGAATGCTTCAGACTGCTTTTGGACCATCTTGTATGAATCGAGCAACAATTTTGGAGTGGCAAGGAAACGTGTGGGACGAGTAAGGTAATTAGAACATCAGAGTTGATTGGCCAAATAAAGAATTTTATGGATAAATCTTCAAACAATCGTGTGTTTATAAAGACAATAAGTGTACAGTTGTGTGTCAGTGCGGAAACTGCACACACAATTATTTGCGAGGAACTAAAAATATTTGTCTCAAGGGTGCAGTCCACAACTCCATTCTTGTCACAAACTATTTGACCAAGACGAGCATCAAGACAGTTCCTCAGCCTCCCTATAGTTCATATCTTGCTCCCTGTGACTTTTGGCTATTCTCTAAGTTCAAGGAGAACCTTAGAGGCTGTCATTAGGAAACAATTAAGGAGATGAAAGAGACTGTGACGAGGATCATTGACACTCATACAAGAGGACTTCCATGGGACCTTCCAGAAGTTGTATGAACGGTACAACAAGTGCATTGCAGCCAAAGGAGATTACTTCAAAGGGAACTAGAATTTCATGTGTGTACTATCAATAAAAGTGCTCATATGAAGTTTGGAAACTTATTAAAGTCACTTTGTAAAATATTTCCTTAAAACTTCTATCTCTTTATCGGTTCCCTCGTTTCTCCTTCCCTTGTGTTCCCCTCCCTCGTCCACTCTCCTATTTCTTCTCTGATCAATGCATCTCTCTCTCCCTAGACATACACACAGACAACTCGTTTTTATAGATTTCTTGAGGAAGAATCTGCATAAGGGAATCAACTCCTTGATAAAAAGAATCCGTTACTTCCCTTTATTTAGTACATAATATGGTACGGCCCTGACGAAATCTGTAAGTTTAGAGTGAAAGAATAATTTTTTTTTCCTAAATCTTAGATATTATTTATGTGAGGCAACACTCATCAAGGAAATATCAATGTTGTGGATATTTGTTTTGTTGTTTATAACTTTTAGTTGGACATACAAACACACATATACACATTTATATCATAGATGATAAAAGTCAGCTATATGACTAAAGGATATTTATATTTGATGATATGAGAATTATTGACAGAAAAATGTTTTGTAATCTTTTTTATGAATTAAATGCTGTATTTCAACTACATTCATAGCTTAATTTTCTTTTTTCAATTCTTTCATTTTCTTTTTTTATTTTATTTATCTTATTTTAACAGATAGAATTTCAGAAGGAAATCCGTTTTTGATTTAGTGCTCATTGTGATGGAGATCTGCTATGACTATTACGATATTCATTTGTAGCCTCCAAAATCTAATTATCTTTCTAGTTACAATCACGTTTTCTATTCAAATTTTTTTTTCTGTGAAAAAGTTGCTGGAAACAACAAATGGTGTTAAATCAAGCAGTTTCATACTCGTCATACGGACATTTTATTAAACGTTTTCTCCATTGAAGAATACACATTAACATAGCTGAGTGTCTTCCAAGCCTTACTATCTTCGTGTTTATTCATTCGAAATGTGGTCATCTGCAAACCTAATATACGTAAGCACTTTTCATAAACCCTCCTTATGAGCACGGTTCTGGAGTCAGGAGGTATATGGTCTGACTTTGACTCCTAGGATTAAAAGTACTCCAACTCTACCTCCTTATTTTTAAGTCTTCCAATATTCAGATTCTTCAGAGATTAAAAAACTAACTTTATAGTCAATTCTTTAGTTAACGTTGGAGTTTTATTCTTCAGTAAAAAAAAAAAAAAAAAAATAGCAACGCTTTTTTAGCTAAATATTTGTAGAGGATCAGAATCAAAATTGGTAATTGTATAGAAATTGGAAATTTAGAACAGAATCGTCCCATCACTACTTAGAAGATACGATAGTTGTATAAAAGTGAATGTAAGTATATAAGTATAAAATACGGCATAATCACGTTGATACACTGGTTAAGCAACGTTGAGCCTGGCTAGTACCATATGGGTAACCATTTGTGAATTCTAGGCGCTGTATGTGCTTTCCGCTTATCTCGACTTTGTTTCCAGTTGTTCTGAACCTCCATTTGCCACTAGTATTCAACAATGTCAACTCAGGAGAGATGTGGTTGGAGATTGCGCAACTCTTGCCACAAAAATTTCATGCGCAGGCACCCTTACCCTGGGTATCCATAGTCTGTCAAGACTGAAGGAAGCCTTTTATAAAATATGTAAAAGTTATATTGAAAAACTAAGAGATAAAACAATTTTCATGCAAACATTGTTTTCTGTTTAATTTCGGCACATTTTCCGCTTCACATTAATTATCTTTAAAGCTTCATTTTAATCTGAGCATCTGAGTTAATTGATTAATCTAAAATTAAAGATAAGTGCATATTCAATATTTTCAACTTCATTAAGTCTGAGTATCTCTGCCATTGTTTCTAAAAGAGTTGCATTCGAAAGGCATTTTAATTTGTGTTCTTTTTTATTTGCAGCTGATTTGAATGTCTTGAAGGTAATTGGGGACCTCTTATAGATACATGAGAAGAATACCCGTCCCAGGACGGGGAAAATTGCAGAATAGTTTTGGACCACTTTTCTGTTCAATTTGTTTGATTTTGATTCCAGTAAATGTATCAAATTGAAAGGAGTCTTTAAAAGAAAGCTAAAAAGATCACTAAATCTTGCTTAAGCGTGTCTAATAATGACTATGGATCAAATCCAATACAAATCTGACACATCTGAGCGTTTATGCCCATTTTATGACCCCTAAAAATCTTTAGAATATTTAAAAAAAAAAAAAAACCCCAGAAAATTGGAATATTTATTAATTGATATGCATTTTATAAAAAATCTGAATTATCTGAGTTTTCAAAAAGGGTTACCGCTTCTTTGCGTAAAACTAAATTAAAATATAGCTCACATTTAAACCCTTACGCCTAGATGTGTTCTGGGATTCATAATGATAGGTTAATCAGTTTTGTAGTGATTCTTGCACATGCAAATGTTTATTGCTAATAGCCCGAGTCGTCACTACCAGAGAAATGCCAACAAGGCTGTTTAGAAATATTTTGTAGACTAGATTGAACTTCCTGTAGTTCACTGACTCTTCAAAATCCCACTTGCCCTTATGTCTGACTTTCTAGTGAGAAGGTAAATAAAACCGTTCCTGTCCTTTTAGCTTTTTTTTTTTTTTACTAAGTCACTACATATCAAGACCCAGAAGACACTCGAGGATAAGGGTTAATGAGTGTACAGTAGTCTTCTATGGGACAATATTGTAGTAATCGTTAGTTGTGGAAATTTGGTAAATTGGATTAAATTGTGCTGTCTTATCAAGAACTTGTTTACCTTGGACTTGAAGACAACCATATTGTAGACAGCTAGAAAGCAGACAAACGGAAAAGAGTTTCACAGGCATGCAGTTCTAAGAACGAAGCCTTGTTCATGGAATCCACGTTTAGGTTTAGGCACAGATAAAGTGGAAGTAAATATTGATAGTGGTTTCAGTTAGATGAGTGTTTTTTGTGAAAATTTGGCAAGAGGGGGGGACCATAGATTGGAGCTCAAATGAAGACTTGCCATAAAAATAACGATAAAGCAGAAACAGGCTCACAACATCTTTTCTGTGGGACAGAGGTTGCAGGGAAAAGAAAAGGGCATTCTTTACTAGGCAACGAAGTTTATTTTGAACTCTGTCAAAGCAGGATAAGGTGCTTCTAGCAAAGCGCAAAGTGTATTATCTGTTCGTATACTACACATCTTCTTTTACTCGGTGAATTTGTTCCAATCCAGAAGGACCCTCTTTTCATCTGTATTAAAACAGACCTTGCGCTTAACTGGGGAGGTAAGTGCATGGGAACAGGCAAATGAAGCGGTTTCCACGCACCCCCCCCCATACACCTACTCCAAGTCTGAAAAAAAAAACCTTTTCTTCTCGCTTTACTGGCAGTCTTGCAAGAGAAATAATGGAATCGTTGAAGTTGACTGACCCAGAAAATTAGGAATGAAATGGAGATAAGAAGTTCAATATATTGATTAGTAACTTTGTATTGCTAATTAAACGCGACAAATGAGTGGGTCGGGGTAGTGGTGCTGGTGGTGGTGTCGGCAAGACATCTCGTTTTATTTAAATTCTTTTTTTTTTTATTTTTTTGAAGTAGAACAAGAAATGGGCCATGAATCGAGATGAAATTAAGGAAATACATTAGAAATGATAAATTCAAGCTTTTCAGCTTCATATTTATTTGTCAAAACACAAGTTTCGTTTATGTCAAGTCTTTTTGATGCGTTTCTCTTCATTTTTTTTATTCTCCTCCTACTTTCATCTGGAGGGGGTTGAGTCAGCTGCATACGAGTTCACTGCATCCTGCGTCAAGGTGCCGCACTATCGGTTAAGCTCCAAACTCTGCCCCATCACCACAATGTTGCTTCTCTTTGCCTGTTTTACAAGTATTTTAATGGAATGTACTCTGATCAACTCAGAACACTTGTGTCCCCTGGATGTACAAACTCATGACTAATCAAACAAGCAGCAAAATTTCACCCCTTCACTATTGAGTTCCATAGATACCGCAAAGCCTTCTACTCTAATAGTTTCTTCTCCTTTTGGAATTCCCTCCCTGTTTCTTGCTTCTCTGATTGTACTAACTTGTAAAAGTTTAAATGTAATGTGAATAAACATTTCTACGTTCATCTCACCACAATCCCCTGTTAGATACGATTTCAAAGTGTAGCTCCTTATGTCCAAGTGGCAACATGCCTTGTTTGAGGTATATAAAAAAGCAGTCCTCTTCGGCAACTGAATTTTTCACATACTTCAGTCATTTCCGTTGTCATATTATTCCTTTGTATTTTAATTATACGCGGTGCAGAATACTGGCTCTACATGCTGTGTTTAAGTTAAGAATATATCGACTAATACAGAGTTATGTCCCTTTTTTTAAGATGGCATCCATATGAAAACTATCAAAATATTTTTTGGAAGTAACAAATTTCGATTATATTTTATTTTTCTTAACAATATGCTCCAACGATCCATAAGAAAAACTAACGCACTAAAATCAAATATTGATATTTTATACCTTATATTTTAATTACATACTTTTTTACTTCTTTGCTAGCGGTTAGACTCAAGGTCAGGTGTGGTTTTAAGAAACTAGTGCCTTTAGAATACGCAAACTCTGGTCTATGAAAATGTGTGAGCAGCCCTGTCATCATTCCCCAATTAGAGCACTTCAGGTTATTAGTAATAAACTAATTCCTATTCAAAGAGAAGGTAAAGCCTAGGATGGTGGCCCTCTGAATAGAACCAAACCTCTGCCTGACTGCAACAAAACAACACTTTTTGAAGTTAACAATTTTGAATATGTTATTGTCTAGTGGCTTTAATCTGGTTCGAACATGTGGACTGTGTAGTCATCTTGAAATTTATTTCCCATAATTTAAAGATGACTGAAATGGATAGATTTCTATCGCTTGACTATTAATTTCCAAATAAACTCCTTAGAAACTTATTAACATTTATGTTAAAGACTAGTGTATGCTTTTAGTCTGAAAAATAAATGCTTCGCCAGTGTTGGCACTTATTATTTACAATAATAATAAAAATAAAACATCTTTATCTAATATTTTCCAAATATAAAAATTATATAGATGAATTTGCCTATAATATAGAGAAAGACACGTGTTTTACCTGCCAACTTTTGTATGATAGTATGGAAATATAAATATGTTTTCTTTTATTTTTTTTATTTTTTTGCTCTCATGACTTTAAAAGAATTCTTTTTTTTTCTTTCACCTTTGGTCCTTTTCTAAAAAAAAATATCCAATAAAATGATATAAATGAGTTTTACACTTGTGGTATTTGAATTGTTTACAAATGATATATATATATATATATATATATATATATATATATATATATATATATATATATATATATATATATATATATATAGGATGCTCTTTTGGTCTGTTTGTTAAAAATCCTAATTTTTGAAAATTCATGATATGTTTGTATGCTCTGTTTGTCTAAGTAGATGATGAAACAGCCATAAAAATGTACCTCTTTACTGATGAAGATATAGTTGCTGGAATTTGCGTTCTATTGTTGTTGACGACGAAGTTGAGCAACGTTTACCCTGCTCATTATTAAATGACTATTTCTCAATACCAAAACTGTATTTGTTTATCCTGGACTTTGTCTTTGCCACTGAAATTAAGCAGTGTCTGTTCAAGAGAGATGGGAGTCTGGGTTTTAAACCCCTGCCTTCACAATAGACTCCTTGTGGAGCCATCCTTACATTGTTTCTTGAGGCTGGATGGTGGCCTATCTAACATCATAACAAATAACCACTGTTAGCATGCGAACTTGACAACTGCACCACATATAGTGGAAAAACATCTTCCCAAAACTAGAGATTAATTTAGAACATAATTCTTGATGGAAATAATTGATAAATTCCAGTTGATTGTTTTGCATTAAAGTTGCTTTCGTGGCCATTTTTTTCTACCACACAATGTAAAGCTACAGATGTGCCATTTATTTTGTAAAAAATAGAAATCTGACAAATGTTAAAAAGATCTGTTTAGGTCGTCGTCTAGCATGTTGTGATATGTTATCTTGTTTTTTTATATGCAACTAATTCGGGATATGTTCTGTCTTCCTTATATATATATATATATATATATATATATATATATATATATATATAAGGGGTTAGAACAGTAATCTAAATAGCAGAGTGTATTTTAATGTGATAGTAAAATTACTAATTTAATTAAAATACAAGAAAAGAACAGTGCTCGTTGTAATTCAGATATATAATAAGCTCGATAATCAGATATCCTAGAGCTACTTTAATATTTAGTAATGTGATTGATAATTTAAAATTCAAATTAGAATTAAAAATTAAAAATCTGTTTCATAAGAAGGAACAACAACAAAGTCAATAATTTGTACGATCGTTTCGGAAACAATGTTTTTATTGCGATAGACATTAAGCCACGGACAATAATTTTGACATATAGTTTATATATATAATATATATATATATATATATATACATATATATATATATATATATATATATATATGAAATAAGAATTACAGTTAAGTCTACCAAAATAAAATAATCCAAGATGGCAAAACAAAAATATTTTATGAATATTGAAGAGTTAATATTTATAAAGTAATCTCAACTACATGTAAGATTTCTTCGAAACTCTGCGGATTAAGGACTATCCACTTATTTTGTGCTTCCTTTTTAAAATTAAATATGTTTTTAACTCTTTTTCAAAGTGTTTTAACATGTTTTATTAACTACTTGTTCTTATATATATATATATATATATATATATATATATATATATATATATAGTGTCTATGTGCGTTTCACTCTAATGTGTGTGCAGGTGTTCTAATGGCCTTTTTGTGATCGTCTCTTTAAGGCTTTCCCATTAATTTATATACAAGTCTTTTATACATTTATACAGTCGGGTGTATATACGCGTACTCAAGTTTTTTTAAGAACCCTTAAATTGTGTATCTACCTTAGTAGTTCTTAATTGTGCATGTGTGTGTATATGCATATATACACGACAAGAGTTCACCATACCCCATTTTTGTTATCTTGTCTCTTCTGGGATGCGGTTTTTCTCATCACTAGTTAATCAGCTGTAAAGAGCATCTAAGACGAAAACCCGACGCCGATTTTTTAGCAAGCATCTCTTTGTTTCATCTATGAGTGAACCTGGAAGAACCCCCTTGCATTGTTGACTCAAGCTTTCCTGCATTTCCTGGTCTCGAAACTCAAGTCCAATGGTCTACCAACTTCAACTCCAATCAATTGCTCCTCTCTCTAACTCTACCAAAAACCCCATGTGCATTTCTATTTATATGGGTGTGTGTGTTGGGGGGTAGTAACCCCGTTAATTGGCCTGCACTCACTTTCTAGCATGCAGGTACACGCTCTGTTAATGAAGTCACTTGAGTCTGATGTGTGTCACTGGTAACCGGTTGACTTTTCTGCTCCAACCCGACACAAGTAAGCTGGGTTCAAACCAGTACCGCATTAACCGCGTTACTGACACAAAACAATGTAACCTATTTACCTAGAATAATAACCTTCCATGGATGGGCAAAGTTAATTCCTATAAACAGAACAGTTGCATTACTTCTTTTTTTCATAGTAAGTCTCTTACTCCGTGTTCAGCAAGAAGTCTTCTCCTCTTACTTCCTCTTCTTTATATCAAGTCTCCTATTTCCTCTCCCAACAAAGCATGATACAAAAGAAAGAAATGAATTATATTAGATAATCTGTTGAATTAATTAAACTTGTCAAACGCAGCCTTCTGCGTATTGTGCCTTTTATTAATTTCATTTTATCATTATTATTATAATTAGATGGCATCATTTTTTTTTTTTAACATTTCTGCAGTTAAACCCTTGGGTTGTAGAATCAGAAAGTTTTAGGCCTGATTCAAACTCCTAGCATTCTAATAAGCTCAACTTCAATTCCTAGAAATCCAAAATGTCTGACTCCTACTCTGTATTTTAAAGTTTTCTGATATTCAAAGTCCATTGATTCTTTGGGAGATTAAAAAAGCCGACTCCAACTTCTAGCAATTCTTCTGAGTCAGACTCTTTCCACTATTTTTAACTTTGCAACCTTAATATAAAAAATTGGAAAAACAAAATTAATAATCAAATATTGTTGATAAAATAAGTTGAGAAAAATAGAAAGGGGGCCTCGTAACTCTTGCTACCCTTATTTTCTCTTTTATTCCGCATATTCAATGAACGATGTTTCTGACAAAGGGTGAAGAATTGCCATTTTATGTGTTCGAATATATTCATTAAACACATATTGCTGGCTTTTTAACTTTAAGTATTTTTTTTAGTTTCTTCAAGCCTTCTTTGGAGCGATTTCTCTCTCTCTCAATCTCTCTCTCTCTCTCTCTCTCTCTCTCTTGTTTCCTTCAATAACTACAAGAAACCTTCTCTACCACCAATAGCAATGGCCAAGAACACATTGCCTGAAAGTACTTCTTTTAAACTCCTCGGCCTAACGTTTACAGGGAATATGAACTGGAATAGATACATTGAGAGCATTGCCAAGGCTGCTGCAAGGAAGGTTGGCTCGCTCTACCGTGCTAGAAAACTACTTACGCCTGCCAGTATCCTATACCTCTATAAGGCAACCATTCGCCCATGTATGGAGTACTGTTGTCACATCTGGGCTGGTGCATCTGCTGCTTGTCTCTCGCTCCTGGACAGGGTTCAAAAAAGAGTCGCCAACCTGATAGGTCCTGAACTGTCATCTAGGCTTCAACCTCTGTCCCATCGACGAGATGTTGCATCCCTCTGCCTGTTCTACAAATACTTTAATGGTGAATGCTCTGACGAACTGCAAACACTTGTACCTCCCCGACGTAACTACCCCCGACAAACCCGACAAGCTACTAAGTCTCATCCCTTTACAGTAGAGATCCCTAGGTGCAAGAAAGCCTTTTACTCCAATAGTTTCTTCCTCAGAACTGCGGGTCTTTGGAACTCCCTTCCGGGATTCTGCTTTCCCAACTGCAATGATATGCAGAAGTTCAAGTGTAATGTTAACAAACATCTTTCTACTCTTCTCCCTTCATAATGACCCCGCTAATTAATTCCCTAATAGTAGCCCCCTGCTTCAAAGTGGCACTATGCCTTGTTTGGGGTGAAAATTGAATAAAAAAAAAAAAAAATATATATATATATATATATATATATATATGGCGATTAAGCTACACTGAATATTTGGCGTTTCATCCACTCTAGGATTCCTCAGGCTTATGCGCGAATTCTGTGGTTGTTTATCGTTTTTATATGGTCCTCTTCTATTGAGGATTCAGTTAGCCAATCAACTTTCTAGTATCCACTGCGCCCCTTCCTATCAGCCAATGGGCATGCATTTTATCGAACAATAACTAGCTCTACCTACGTATTGAGCTCTTTTGAAGTAAATACTTAAAGTTTACGCATAAATCTATACTTTCGTATATTAATTTTATGTGAGTAAATGAAGTAGTTATATATATATATATATATATATATATATATATACATAACTTGTCAAATACAGCCATCAACATCTTTATTTTTGATGACTTTTTGCATGTAAACCCAATATAAGGAATAATATGAAATAAAATTAGAACAATGGTTTAACTCTTCTGTAACTAACTCGACCAAATTTTGGATATTCCGTGCATTCTATATTTATTTACCATTTACATCTCTATGGAATCGTGTCTGGCCAATCAAGTTTTTCACTTATACTGTCTCTTCTAATGAAGATACGTCAACCTACTGTGAATAACACAGACTCTTTGGCGCTTATTGTCTGCATATCTTGGACAATCTGCTCTGGAAGTAATTTTGGTAAATTCCCAAGACAAAAGTAATTAATAAGCAGGTTGAGTAGCTTTGACCAATCTTTGGCTTTCAGGGTTGGCATCTGCAATTCAGAATGACAACCATGATTCCTAAATTACGGATATTTGAGAGGAACCACAAGTCTAAATAGTTCGAATCATATATATATATATATATATATATATATATATATATATATATATATATATATATATATATATATATATATATATATATATATATATATATTCGAACTATTTAGGCTTGTGGTTCCTCTCAAATATCCGTAATTTAGGAATCATTATATAATGACTAGATAATCTTCTCATAACGTTTTGGTGCAATTGCTAACTTCTTCAGATATGCCAAGCCCAGAAGAAGATATTTTCTTTCTCTTGTCTGTCTTTTCTTGATCTCTCAATCTTTTTTATATATATATAAAGTTGGATTTCTATATATGTATGTATATATATGTATCTTTAAAGTTGGATTTCTATATATGTATGTATATATATGTATCTTTATATATATGTATATAAAGTTGGATTTCTATATATGTATGTATATATATATGTGTATCTTTATATATATGTATATAAAGTTGGATTTCTCACACTAACAGTAAAGTCAAAACGATTTATTTCAATTTAATTCAACTTTTAACAATCTTTATTATCATACTGCTTATGTATATACCATATCGCTTACAGGATTAATTAATTTGCATATTGGTTTTGAAAAGGGACATTTCATTAATTAACTATTTTTTGCTATTTTTATTTTTTTTTACTTCAATGTTTGTTTTGATTTTTAGTTTTAGTTTTGTTTTGCAATATTGTTTTATTTCCTGGACAGAATATTTATCTTTTTGTGTTCAAATGCTCCTTTTCTTAGAGAAGGCATGTAAAACACACGGACCGTGGGTCGCATGCAGCCCATCGTAGATATATTTGTGGCCCACATAAATGATCTTTCATTTCTCATACAACTAATTGGCAAGGGTCTGGTATGTTTCGGTGTAATAGAAGTAGGGGGAAGTAATTTGTATTCAAGTCTTAAAAACAAGTCTAATCTAAAAAAATGTGTTTTTTTTTATGGGTGCACTTAACTACTAGAATTAACTAGTTTCCTTCTTCTACGTTTTAAAAATTAAATGTTTTTATGATATGAGTGCTACCAGCCTTTATTATTATATGAAAGTTAGACAGTTATATTGAATTTTGAGGCTTAAAAATGCAGTAAAAACTATTTTTTGAATTTGTCTCTATAAAAGAAAATGATTGTACTTAAAAATTTATGAAAGACGAATTTAATTATATATTTTTTTACATTTTTAAATTTTGTTAGATTTTTAAAGTTTGAACTTTTGAATTTAATGATAAAATTCGGTATTTTTTTCTATTTTTTTAACAGCCTTTGTTCAAAAAAATTAAAGTATATTTTTTCTTTTAAACATTTTATTATTACAACTTTCATATTTGCTGCTTTTATTAAAAAAAAAAGGCTCAAACTGCATTTTTACATGTAGTAGTGACCTTTAAATAGCGTTGGTCCAAAATATTAATTTCTCTTTCGGTCTGAGCTGGTTGTGCTCAACTTTTTCGGCCCTCGTAGCAATACGAATTAACTTATATGACCCTACGCAGACTTTGAGTTTGACATGCCTGCTTTAGAGGGTCTTACCCTATTTTCAAGCTGCGATCTATTTCTAAATTGTAAGTGAAAAGACAAATTTATTCTTTTTCTCTTGCATAATATTCACATGTAAAAGATGGATGCATTTTTATTGAATTTGAAAAAATGTTGATATTCATTTCATGTGAATGAGAAATATTTTGTTTTGTGTTCACAACAAATTCATGAATTAAATGTTTCAGTAGAAAACATTGCAAAATGATAGCAAGCAGACACACACACACACACACAATATATTATGATGACATGTTCATAATTGTAAATTGATGTTTCAAGTAGCAAACTTTACAAAGATTTAGCAAGCTGGCAAAGACAGCTAAATAATTTAAAATGTTATTTTCGATATAAATACATTAATTTTTTTAAAATCAATATTTGCATATCTATTTAAATCCTAGAAAAGCTTAATAAAGAAATATCCAGACAACGAGCTAATGCAGAAACTAAATTGTACAAGAAAATGAATACAAAGAAAAGATTACCGGTATTTTCCGACTTTTAGTCACGATAATTTCCCATTAGACTCTGGTTTTATCTGATTATCAGGTGAGTTCATTACGAGTGAATGGATGTGTCCCCATAATACTAACATATGTTATTAAGGTTTGACGTTATTTAAAAGGAGCCTGCATATAATAACAGCCAATGTATAAAATTACGAGTTGATATAAAAAGAGTAATAATTAACAATTTTAAAGATCTTGATTCAGGAATCGTTTCTGTTTCAGAAACTTAGTTTTGTAGAAAGAACATTGACCTTCTTTCTATGCCGATAACAATTCTGAAAGTTTTTTGTGTTATAGTTTGCTATCTTTGTAGTATTGACTTACATTTTATATTTAGCTTTATCTTGATGGTATTGGCTTACATTTTATATTTAGTTTTTTTAATGGTATTGGTTTATATTTTATATTTAGCCTTCTCTGAATGGTATTGGCTTACATTTTATATTTAGCTTTATCTTGATTGTATTGACTTACATTTTATAGTTAGCTTTGTCTTGATTGTATTGACTTACATTTTATAGTTAGCTTTGTCTTGATTTATTGGCTTACATTTTATATTTAACTTTATCTTGATGTTATTGGCTTACATTTTATATTTAGTTTTTTTAATGGTATTGGTTTATATTTTATATTTAGCCTTCTTTGAATGGTATTGGCTTACATTTTATATTTAGCTTTATCTTGATGGTATTGACTTACATTTTATATTTAGTTTTATCTTGATTGTATTGACTTACATTTTATAGTTAGCTTTGTCTTGATTTATTGGCTTACATTTTATATTTAGTTTTATCTTGATGGTATTGGCTTACATTTTATATTTAGTTTTATCTTGATGGTATTGACTTACATTTTATATTTAGTTTTATCTTGATTGTATTGACTTACATTTTATAGTTAGCTTTGTCTTGATTTATTGGCTTACATTTTATATTTAACTTTATCTTGATGGTATTGGCTTACATTTTATAGTTAGCTAGTAGTAAAATAGCAAATAACCAATGAAAAATCCTGGTGTATATCAGGAAGTGTGTTTACTAAAGGAAATGCTGGGTCGGATATCGCATTTGATTGATGAAATCTTTTGGAATTATAATTTTTTTGTAAAACAGAGATAGATAATTACTGTAATTGACTAGATATTCAGAATGAAATATTGGTTTCGTAGGATGTATAGTTGACAAGTCTAGAAACTGATGGGCGATATTTTATTATATAGCTACACAGATTTACAAGAGGTACAGCGTTTCAATATTAAATAACTTTAAAAGGCATGGTATGCCATAAACAACGTTTGTTAACACTTACATATAATAATATGAAATACATCCTTGGTCAATTGCTAAGAAATCCTGGCTTTAATGTGAATAAGAATTTTTAATTTCAAGTTGATTAGTGAGAGCATTAGAAATTTCATGGTTACTTAAAGAAAATACGTTTCAGCAAATAGCTGTGTTAGAAACAAATTAAGAATTAATAACTTCACGATTACATTTTTTTATTAACATTTTCAATAATTAACGTTGGAATTCACTCGGTACTTATGATAAATATGAATCTTCTCAAGCCTCAAATAATGAACATTCCTGAAATCTAATTATTTTTCTATGAATATGTTATATAGTTTTTTGTTGGTATGTTGGAGTGGCACCGTGCGATGGTTAATAGCATGGACTGTTTGCTCAGAATGCCTCATTAATTTCACTAATATCCTTGATTAATGGATGAAACAATATAATATTAAACAGTAGGGCACACT
>NC_136495.1:15119783-15152283 GCF_053919585.1 Euprymna scolopes | reverse complement strand
TACGGCAACACATCAAAGACTGTAAATGACAAAGTTCTCTCTGATTCTCTCTCCTCTGATCTCGAGCGAGTGGTTCAGTGGGGGAAGAGGTGGCTGGTTACCTTTAATGCATCCAAAACCAAACTCCTATCCTTACATCATCAACGCTCTGATCCCCATCTGGCATCAATTGTGATGGATGGCTCTCGTCTGGGCGAGGCCCCGTGTTTTGACAAGCTTCTGGGTTTGACTTTTACTCCTGATCTGAAATGGAACACGTACATCAAGTCTATTGCCAAGGTCGCTGGAAAGATGGTAGGATCCTTCTACCGCTCCAGAAGATATCTCACTAATGATGCAATTCTCTATCTATATAAAAGCCAAGTACGTCCAAGGATGGAATACTGTTGCCATATCTGGGCAGGAGCTGCTAAAAACAGCCTATCCTGCCTTGACAGAGTACAAAATAGACTTTGTGGCTTAGTGGGGGATGCCCTTTTCTCTATCCTGCAACCTCTCTCTCACAGAAGAGAGGTTGCGAGCCTATCCTTGTTTTATCGTTATTTCCATGGCAAGTGCTCGTCTGAACTCCAATCTCTTGTCCCCCCTCGCCAATCTTGCTCGAAAAACACCCGTCTAGCTGAATCCACTGTGAAAAATTTCCCCCACTCTATATCTGTGCCATAATCAAAACGCGGATTCCATGAACAAAGCTTCTTTCTTTGAACTGCACGCCTGTGGAACTCTGTTCCGTCTGCCTGCTTCCCACCTGACTACAACCTGGATGTCTTCAAGTCCAATGTTAACAAATTCCTAATGAACCGCCCCCTTAATTAAACACTTCATCAAATCTCCACACTAACGTAATGTACTTGCAATAACCCTTATCCCTGAGTGGCTTCCGGGCCTTGATAAGTGGTGACCACTGTGTAAATATATATATATATATATATATATATATATATATTATAGGATAATAAAATTACAATTGAATAACACCAAACAGTATTCTATTATGAACTGTAAAAAAAAAATAGTTGTTTGGGTCTTTTCTCTCTACTGTATATACAGTATTTCCAGTAGTGTAGAAACTATTTTTGCCACCCGAGGCGATTGTAAGCCCCCCACCCACTTCGCTGGCCGTTGATAATCCGTTAACCTTCAAATTCCAGAAAGTCCTCAAAATATTTATTTTTATGAAATTAAAATGAAGGATCTTAAATCTGTTTAAAAACACTATTACATAAATAAAACACAAAAACATATTACGACCTTAAAAATTAAAAACATTTTGGTATAAATTTCAGATTTTTTTGTTAGCTTTTTATTTTTAATTTCCTACTTTTACCCTCTCAAAATGCCGTCCCCTGGCATGTGCCCTCTAATGTGGACCTTTGCTACGCCACTGAGTATTTCAAAAGGCAATATTTGTATTATAGATTTAAATAATAGTGATGCTATTTTGATGTTAGCATAGACATGATAATTCTGCATTTGTTCGTGTAGATTTGTTTTCCACCAATCCTCTTTAGATGGACAATGTAATTTATGGAAATGCGTCTTTTTGATCTGCCCAAAATAGTTGTAAAATATCGTTTATGTCATTAAAGGAAATATATCGATACATTGGCAAGTTGAAAAATATGACAAATCGATACATTGGTGGAGCATTTTTTCACCCCTATTATCCATTAAAGGTCAATTTGTACATAAATATATTTCCGTCCTCTCACGCAAAAGTTAAAGAGCAGAACATATGCTTTTGTTTTTATATCATCATCATCAGCATCATCATCATCATCTGTTTTACATGTTGCATGTGTTGGACAGCTTTAAGAAATTGATTTCCAAACAAAACTATCTCCGGCCAGGTCTTTATCCCTCTTTCTCCCAGGTTCATTTTTTATCATTTTTTTCTCATGTTTCTTATGTTTTCCTTGGCTTTCTGAACTGAACCTGCTACCTCAACTGTTCTACATCTACTAACCCAAGAGCCCTTATTCATACTTTCAATGTGGTCATACCATCGATCTCCCTATAATGTCCAGATCTAATCTTCATCTGAGATCATCAGAACTAAATCTGTCTTGTAGACTCATTACTAATTCATTGAATCATTCTCATATTATTTCCCTCCATGCAACACATGTCCTCAACCCACACTGGCTAGATTTCACGCCTATACATAATCACACTGTATACACATGTCAGATAGACTCTTCCCTTGATTGACAGTGGTAATGCTCTGCTCATTAGTCATGGCACAAGTTTGTTGAACATAATCTACTCTGACCTCTTGCAATCACTCTAGCACCTGCTTCACTGTGCTCCAATGGTATCAACAACACGACAAAACTTCTGACAAAACCTCATTACCCCTTTCATGCCCTTTATAAAACACTAGCCTGGGTGCCCGGCATTGCCCGGATGTTTGGACCCAGTTGTTAGGAGGTGTGTTGAGCAAAAAAAAAAAAAAAGTGACGTGTTTGCTGTTGCGTCCATTGCCAAACTGGAAGTGACATATGTTTACATTAAAGCTAGTCAATCGAAAAGAGGGGATTACTTTCGAAAATATCGTTGGAAAAAACGATGTGTCCCTGTAGAAAAGTACCCAGTTAAGGGTGAAGGAATTAATGTTTTTAGCTAATTTTTCAATATTTGTTGTCCGAAGAGTCGAGCTTCAAAATGATACCGATCTCATGAAAATCCATCACTTCTGTCGAAAGTTTTAGGCAGACATACATACATACATACATACATACAAAAATACATACATACATACATACATACATACATACATACATACATACATACATACAAAAATACATACATACATATATTTAAACAGGCAGGTGAGATTTATATCATAGATGTGTAATCGTTTCAAATGGTGTGGGGAAACGAGAAAGCAAATAAAACTACCACCTCAGATTTGTCGTTCCACCTGAAATAAATTCCAAAAGAAATCCTCGATAGAAAGGTCTTGAATGTAACTGTCAATTAAAGGAAGTAATTAAACCTATATTTGCATCTTAGACCATGGACGTCCACTGCAACTGCAACTTTTTCAGTGGAGAAAAGGCAAATGGATATTTTTTAGTTCGTTCCTGTCTTTACAAATACTTTGAAATTAAAAGTTTCAAAAAGCATCTTTCTTTGTAAGATTATTAATTAGTGTTAAAATAACTGATAAGTTTTCCAGCAAGAAATAAATGGTAAACAGCTGTGGCGATAATGCAAAATCATCTTCAGAGGTGGGGAGTGCTGGAAATCTGAGGAGTTTTGTTGATACTCAGACTCCAGGGAACACAACTTGTTCCTATTTGTTTAACTCCCCACGAGGACAAAGTTAGGTTTTTAATGTAGGGAAAATCCAGCTTCCCATAAAGGAACATTCTGGATTAGAACAAAAATTAAAATTGTCTCCGTCTAGAAGGACTTCTTCACTGATCACGAACAGAATAGACTAAATGCAGCATTGGAACTGATACTACACTTTGTTTCCAGCCAAAGGCCAAAGAACATCACTAGTTATTGGCAGTGAGCAATCCTTGATAATGACTCTTATTTTGTTCCACAGATCGGATGCTTTAGGAAAGAAACTTTGTTCATGTAAGCCCCATTTGGTTTTGGATACAGAGAATGAAAGGAAAGGTCTTTATTATTCTAAAGTAGTTCTTCCTGTGAATGTTTTATGGGGGGGGGTAGAGTTCAATTATACCTATATTATGAACTTATTGTCACTCAGATTCCAAGGCAAATGACCTGCAATTATCAAGAAATTACTGATAAAGATCACAGTGCACCGGAAATCTGAGGAGATTTGCCGTTCCTCTAGAAAAGCTTCTGCAGAATTCTGATTTCAAAAACCTCTTGACCTCCATAAGAAAAGGAGTGGATGGTCAAATGACCTTTTTGAGATAAATCCTCTCTTCTGCAACGGGTATCCATGACTACGAGATTAGACAACCATGACAATCTCTGAACAATATGGCAACCAATATCGCAATCATCATTTTATCAAACAATGAAAGATTAAAAGCTAACATCCCCCCCCCACACACACATTCAAAATCTTCTGACTGAAAAGTTATTTTACTCTTTGGGAATAAACATATTAAATATATTCTCGATTAATTTTCTTTTGCATTCTAAACATTATATATCTATAAAAGTGAACGTGTTTGTGTGTCTGTGTGTGTGTACATTTCCCTACGCAATAACTCTGTCAATTTTAAGTTTACAGACTCGAAATTTGATATACAGGGTACTGAGATTTGGAAAAATCTTTGATCGGCTTTCGGCCAGAAATTTGGCTGTTAAGGGGTCAAAGTTCAACGATTTGACCTTTGAGAACTCTACCAAACTCCACCGACAATTTTGGGTCGAAACACTTGGAATTTTAGATATAGGTTCCTTGGACATGGCTCTAACTTAATAACTTGATTTAAGCCTAAAACAATAAAAGTTAATAATAGGGGTCAAAGTTTAAAAAAATTGACCGCTTTTTTTTTTGCTCAACATACACCTCCAAACACCCGGGCAACGCCGGGCTGAAATGCTAGTATATATATATATATATATATATATATATATGTATATATATAATAATTTGAGGAAAAGATACAATATATATAAAGTTGAGTTTTATTGCCGCAGTGAAATTAATATTAAAAGCCTACTTTTTCTATTTAAAAATGATTAAAACGGACTTAATATACTTAGTCATGGATATGCGAGCGATTTCATAAAGGATAACTAATTTGCATATTCCTTTGAAAAACAAACTTTCATTAATTATTCATTTTTATGGTTCCTTATTATATGATTGGTTTCATTTAACTTAAGCTCAATTCTATTATTTAGAGTTTCTATATTTTAATTGCGCAGTATTTAGGATGGAAAAGTTTTAGTACACAAGTGTGTGTATGTGTGTGTATGTACACACACACACACACACATGTAAGGACTTTGCCTGGATGGGATGATCTCTACCAAACTTCTCTCTCAATCTTTGGATTGCAGACTTGAAACTTGATATGTAGGGAATTGGGATTTTGACCTGTAGAACAAATTTAATTTGGTTTTTAGCTGCTAAGGAGTTAAAATTGAAAAACAAATTGGACTTGGCAAGAGTAAGTCGAATAACCTGTTATTTCATGTGGTTTTGTCAACTTTTTTTTATTATTGCATTTTCACCCCAAACAAGGCACAGTGCCATTTTGATGAAAGGGGCTTTTATCTGGTACATTATTTGCAGGGGTATTCTGTAGGGAGTTGAGCAACAAGATGTCTGTTTGCATTACACTTGAACTTCTGCATGTAAATACAGTCAGGAAAACAGAAACCTAGAAGAGAATTCCAAAGTCTAGCAGTCCTAGAGAAGAAACTATTAGACTAGATTATATCTATAGATTTCTACTGTGTAGGGGTGCGATTTTGCTGCTTGTCAGGTTTGTCAGGAATATTTACTTCGACAAGAGCTTGTAGTTCGTTGGAACACCTACCATTAAAATACTTGTAAAACAGGTAGAAGGATGCAACATTTCATCGATAGGACAGCAGTTGAAGCCTAGCTAATAGTGTGGGACCTATCAGGTTGGCGACTCTCTTTTGAACCCTGTCTAAGAGGGAGAGACTAGTAGCAGATGCATCAGCCCAAATGTGGCAACAATACTCCATACATGGGCGAATGGTGTCCTTGTAGGGGTACAGGATACTTTTGGGTGTTAGTCGCTTTCTAGCATGGTAGAGAGTTCACCATTGCAGCAGCCTTGGCAATGCCCTCAATGTTCCAACTCATGTTCTCCTGTCAACGTTAAGTCGAAGAGAGAAAATACTGTTTTCAAACTCTTCGACTTAACGTTGACAGGAGAACATGAGTTGGAACATTGAGGGCATTGCCAAGGCTGCTGCAATGGTGAACTTAGAAAGAAGCTTAGTCTTGGCAGCGTTGAATGTTACCATCTATTTTTGTCCCCATTTCACTAGAGACTGGAGGTCTTCCTCTAGGGTTTCCGCCATTGCCTTGGATACGTGTTCATTCGTTTTCTTCTTTCTAGAGCCACCCCTGACTCTTAGGCACTACTCAATCTTTCATTCGATTAACGGTTTTTGTTATATAACAAGATTTTTTTAATTTCAGTTTTTCTTTAAACGCCTTCTGTCTGGATACTTTCTGAACGCTCTTCGTATTTTGAATGAATGTTAATTCCTTCTTAATTGCTGTTTTGATAAATACAGCTCCAATATGGGTATTTTTGCACAAACCTTGATTCTTAGGTTTAGTTCTGATGATCTTAAGTCTGGATGGTATAGTGTGATGAACAGGGGACTTCGATGGTATGGTCATGTTGAAAGAGTAGATGATAATTCTTGAGTTAGTGAATTTAGAGCAGTTAAGGTAACAAGCCCAATTCACATGGGAAGGCGAAAACATGGAAAGAAAACATTGTAGAAAAGGATAGAGAGATAAATACAAACCAGGCGAAAGATAGGTTAGTTTGGAAATCAATTTTTTAAAGCCGCCCAAAAATGCCAGCATGTAAAACAGACGCTAAACTTAATATGATGACGATGATAATTGAAGTGTTGATTTCGTTTTTTGCTTTTGTTTATTTCTTACAGTTTTTTTTTCTTCTTTGCTTCTTCTCTGAGGCCTCATGCGTAAATTGATGTTATTTTGTGTGTGTGTGTGTGTGTGTGTGTGTGTGTGTGTGTGTGTGTGTGTGTGTGTGTGTGTGTGTGTGTGTGCACGCGCGTGTGAGTGAAGCAACTCTTGAACGATTACTAAACTCGATACATTATGAAACACCAAAATGTCCTCCAGGAAACGCTCAATAAAAATCAAGCAATGACCTATAAACTTTTAGCGAACGTATTTTTGTATTCCTGTTCAAGCATTTGTTCCAATCAATTAGGATAGATGATTATTGGAATGACAACATTAACGGGACTCCATTTAAAATGGTATTGCAGTAATGTCTTCTTTCTGTGGAATGGAAGCAAGTAAACGAAACAAAAAAACAACAACAAAAAACTGTTTTTGTTTCGTTCGTTTCTTCAATGAAACTCATGACCTTCGAATTATTTTGTGTATATGACTTGGAACTTCGATCAAGTCTGGCACATGATTATAAAAATGAGGAGTAAACAGTTTTTCTCTTTCCTATTGGTAGTTATGTAATGAGTTTTCTTACTTTTGATTTTTTTTTTTTTTTTTTTTTTTACACAGTGATCACCACTTATCAAGGCCCGGAAGCCACTCAGGGATAAGGGTGTTTCGTGGCAAATGAATCAACTCGTGCTCAATTCGATCTCTCTAGCAACAATGACCTTGTGTCTTCCTCTTTTGTGATACTCGTCTCTCTCTTTCACCCCCCTCTCTCTCTCTTTCTGTTTTCATCACTTGCCTTGTCTGCTTCTCTCTTTTTTGTGACACCATTTCTCTCTCACTCTCAATGTTACCTAGTTTCTCTCTTCTTTTGAACACCCTCCCCCTCTTCCTCTCCCTCTCAACATGTATTTATCTCTATTTTATTCCACTCACCTATGCTCTCACCTTCTTTTCTGTCTGTTGCCCCCTCCCTTTCTCTCTCTCTTACTCTTTTCGTCTCTCACTCTTCCCCTCTCCTCCTCCTCCTCCCTCTCTCTCTCTTCCTCGCTTTCTCTTCCTCCCTCCCTCATCTCTCTCTCCAACACTAATCATATCTGGATCTCTCTTTTATAACATTCCTCATAGTTGTCTCTCTATTGTACACCATGTTTATATTTTTCTTTTCAAATTTCAGTTGTGAACACAAATATTATCTCTCTTCGTCTCTCTTAACACCCCTAATCTTTCTCTGTTTTGAAATCTCACTTTGTCTGTTGTACAACACTTAGACTCTTTCTCTTGCTCTTTTATACTCTTTCCATCTTTCTATCGCTCTTTTTATCTTTCTATCGCTTTTTCCATTTCTCTCCTCATCTTTCTTTCTCTCCATCTCTCTTTCTTCATCTTTTTCACCTCTCTCTCCATTTACGTATCTCTCATCCTTTCCATCTCTCTTATTTCATCTCCCTAATTCAATCTCTCTATCTCTCCCTCTCCCCCTCTCTCTCATTCCATCTCTCCATCTCTCTCATTCTTTCCATCTCTCTCTCAGTTTTCTTTTTCTTTCTGTGTCTTTCTTTCTACTGATGCTTTCCTCTCTTCCCAAGGTCACTTTATTTAATCCTTCCAAATCTGCATGTCCACTGCTTGAGGCAAACACCTTTGACAATACAAGCATCACAACTTTCTTCCTTAAAAAATGGAAGATTCATATGATTAGTTTCGACTTGAAAACGGCCAAAGTCGTTGAATCGCTACAGAGTGCCTTTCTTCTTCATCTTGTTGAAGAGAAACACAGCAATCCTCAAATTTGAAGACTTGTTCAAATAAAATAAGCACCACTCTTTTATACTTGAAAGCCCAATTTCTAAAATTCGGTGAATAATTTTATGTTGATGACCTTTAAAAAAAATTGTTTTTTGAATATTGAATTGAAATGACAATTATTTTGTGAAAAAATGGTTCAAAAGAATATTAAAGAATCCTGGAACTCGCATTAAAGACGATGATTCCAAAGAAATTTCTGGTTGAAAAAAAAAAAGATCCCCCCCTCTCCCAATTAAATTTTATCTTGCTTGCTTTTTGTTCTCAGATTATCAAAAAATGAAATCTCTAAAACAAGGGACGAAATATTAAGGTTATGATCAAGTTTAGGTATTGAAAGTCAGTTCCGGTTGTGCCTTTTCCTATACAGAAAATGTTCTCCATTAGAAATCACATAAAATTAAACGTTTTTTAATTGAATCTTTACAGCATTGTTTGTTTATTAGATTGTTTGGTGAAAGTATAGAATGGTTAACAAAACTCCTCTCTCCATGTTAAGAATAGTTTTCTAAAATAACATTACCTCAGCATGGTTCGTAAACTGCAGAAGTACCCTTCTTGTTTGTTTGCAAATACTAAAATGAATCAGATTTTTTTCTTTTTACACATTTTTTTTTTCACGAAACAGTTTATAACGAATAAAATATAGTTCACGAGTTTTACCATGACTTTTTGTTATCTGAGAAGATAACCGATAATCAGAAGGGACATTTTCTGTATTGTCACCGTCTGTTGAAGTATGCCAGATTAACATCGGGTGACCTTGCTGATGATTTTCTAAATCGATTATCATTATTATAAAAAAATGTAAAATATTAGACAATGAACATTATTATTGTTTTGTAAACGTTATGTAGAAAAGGGTATGCAGAGAGAATAATTTTGTAAGAACGAATGTTTAGTAAAATATTTAAAGACAATTAAGAAAGGATATTCGGCCTTGGGAGTTGAGTGCTAAAATACTAAATAAATTTGGCCGGAAAACCTGACTGAAGGTCATGTGCTGGGTCTTTGACGTAAGCATAAAGGAATGGTTACATATATGCAAGAGTTAGGACATATACAGGAGAGAGACAGTCAGTCTGTCTTTGTTTTATCGTTACTTCCATGGCAATGCTCGTCTGAACTTCAATCCCTGCCCCCCCTCGCCATCTTTCATGAAAAACACTCGTCTAGCTGAAATTATTGTCAAAACTTTCCCCACTCTTTATCTGTGCCAAAACCAAAACGTAGATTCCATGAACAAAGCTTCTTTCTTAGAAGTGCACGCCTGTGGAACTCTCTTCCGTTTGCCTGTTTCACATCTGACTACAACCTAGATGTCTTCAAGTCCAACATAAACAAATTCCTGATGAACCGCCCCCTTAAGTAAGACACTTTATCAAATCTCAACACTAATGTACTGTACATGCAATAACCCTTATCTCCGAGTGGCTTCCGAGCCTTCATAAGTGGTGACCACCTTGTAAAAAAAAAAAAAAAAAAAAAAAAAAACAACAAAGTTATACGGTCATAGACGAACACAGGTATTTACACACGTCATATAGATGATGACACGTATATGTAAATAATATACACTCGTTTATATGAACCCACGACAACATACTGCGATTTGGTACTGTGACCAGGGTGTTGAATAACCCAGATCCCCCAGAGTGATGTCAAACAAGTCTAGATGCGAAGGCCCAGGATGTTAAGGGAAGTCAAGAGATTGGGTCAGTGAGTTTGACCCGCGTTTCAACACAACACATGAGTAGAATGTTGACGACATCTGGGCCAATAAAAGAAGTGGAGGGGGTAAGCAACACATTCTTCTCACCCTCCCACCCACGCCATCACACTTGTCAAAACTGTCATTCCAAAACCGAGCTGAAAGGTTATATTTTTAATAAACAAAATATTTTTATAACCAGCTGTGTGCGTTTTTATTATCGCCTACGAATGTATGAATCAAAAATGACAACGGTTGATTTTTTAGAAATTAAATAGACTTAAAAGCAAATTTGATGATCGGCCACAGCAAAGTATAAGACTTCTGCAAAGCAACAACCGGAAGTAAATTTCAGTATCTAATCTTCACCATCACCAATGTTAGTACTATTGACAAGGCAAATCCATATTTAATTGCTTCCTTCCACAGTAAGATGTGACACAGTCTTGTAAGGTTAGGAAAACGAACTCCCCATAAAGGGTACTCCAAGAAAGGTACAAAAATACTTGAGAAGAGATGTGTTTATGTTTCCTGGTAAGCCCATCTCTGGTGATAGGCTATAACATCCCCACCCTTTCTGAGGTAATGCCTGGCACCATACCTCATTCTGACATACTTAGCCCACACGGGGGGGTTGGTTATCTTTTGGCTGAGGTAGGGTTCTCACCCAGTAGTTCTAGGGGATTCATCATCCTAGGCTTTGCTTTCTCACTCTTTGAAAAGGGGTTAGTTTATTGATAATCGCCTGAGGTGTTCCAACCAAGGAATACAGACGAGACTGTGCAGGCATTTCTGGCAGACCTGAATTCTCTTCCTCTAGGGTTATGGCACTCCAAATGCTATTTTCTTGTCATATATTCCAATCGTGGGGTGAGGGCAGGAATAAACACCTCATTCCAACAAAGAATGGTTTGATGGAACCAAGAGTTTTTAGGTTGTCAAGAATCCCTCGTCCCCGGCTGATATGAAAAAGCAACCAAAACTCAAATTCCTGCTGACAAAATGTTGCACTCGTATATCTATAGCCGTCAATATGGATTGATTGTGATTAGTTGACAATAAAGCATAGCCATTTCTATTCAAATTAGTGACTGCTTTCATTGCGCTGAACAGATTTGTAACAGCGCCACCTACGGTGACAAATTATTTTCTTCAGTCTACCAATATTTGAAGAGGAGATAACTCTGATGGGAATACTTAGTAGGCATTCTAACCTCAAGCGAGCTTATTTCTTTACCGCAACATCTGCAAACATCCCCCCCTCACCTTGACGTTAGTTCTCTTCTACAAACAGCAAACTGAACATAAGTTCGTTTTTATGAGGCAATACATTTTCTTAAAAAAATTTTAAAAAAATGGAGTGATTTCCGGTGCAAAATAAATGGCAGGTAAAATTGGGTTTTCAAGAAAATTAATGAAATCTAAAATTAGCTAATTATTATTTATTTTTCGTGGTTCCAAATTATGTTCTGCCTTTGAGAAACCAGAGAAGCTGAGTAATATATTTTAGACGCAATTTCTATCCATCCACAAAAGTCGGATCTAATTAAAAATAATGATTCGGAGAAGATTTACAGAAGAAAAATGGAGATTGGAAAAGTTAAGTATAATAGAATTTAAAATTTCCCTAATTCAACAAGCATAGTTATAAAACTGTTTCTCTTTTTCCATGAATGGCTGACATGACAGAATTTTTTCTCCCTCTCTTGGACACTAGCCTAGTCAAATAGTACGAAATCAATAATAACAATGGAAATATAGATGTACAAGATAGATTATGCATTTAAATAAGTGATATTAGTTCCTTGCGTGTTTTTAATCCAGAAAAGTGGATGTCTGCCAAATTGCTAGAGCCTTACCTCCTTATTTTTTGTTTTTGTTTGGTTGTTTTGTTTCTTTATTTCTCTTTCTCCCCCCTCCCCTCTCTCTGGCTTCGTCTTTACTTTTCTTTACACAATTTTTCTCTCTCCCTTTTCTACTCTTCATCTCGTCTTGCTTTGTCTTCCTTTTCCTCTTATCATAATTCTGTCTAAAACTGAAAATGTAAATTTTACTGTGAAGGCTGAAACTTAAAGCAGTTCATCATGGGCGTAAGCGATTTAGATGAGCCTTGCATCACCAAAGAACGACTTCTTTTCTTTCATCGCATATGTGCACTCATGGTCTTTTTCTTTTTTTTTTTTTTACATGGGGGTCACCACTTATCAAGGCCCGGAGGCCACTCAGGGATGAGGGTTATTGCGTGTACAGTAATCAATGAGATAGTGTTGTAGTAATCATTAGTATTGGGGGTTTTGATAGAGTGTCTTACTTAAGGGGGTGGTTTGTCAGGAGTTTGTTTCTGTTGGACTTGAAGACGTCCAAGTTGTAGTCAGGTGGGAAACAGGCAAGCGGCAGAGAGTTCCACTGGCGTGCAGTTCTAAGAATGGAATCTATGTTTGGATTTAGGCACAGATAAAGAGTGGGGAAAATTATTGACAGTAGTTTCAGCCAGACGGGTGTTTCTCGTGAAAGATTGGCGAGGGGGGGACGAGGGATTGGAGATTTTTATCAACTTAGTTGAAACTGATTTAAGTTTAGGAAGAAGATTGTTTATTGTATTACTTTTTTACCACACACACACACACACACACACACACACACACACACACACACACACACATTTGTGAGAAAAAAAAATGAAAAATGTAAAAAGCTTAAGATAAAATATTGAGAGTATATGTATATGTGATTGTAACTGTTAATTTTATATTACTAGTATTCAGAAGAGATGAATAGGGATTTCTCTAACCGAAATTGTCATCTATATAATAAAATACAATCGAGTTTCCCTCTATTTTATTGATCATTATAGTTTTCAAACCGAAGTCTCCATATCCTGACCTATTTGCGGTAGCCACATAGACCCATTCCTGATGCAAGTTTAAAAAAAAAAAAAAAAAAAAAAAATATGCATTTGTTTCGTTTACTTTCAAATTGTCATAGATTTTTTTCCGGCTAAGCAACCTTTTGAAATGCAGTAATTTGCAGAGGAGTTTAGAGGTAATGTTACTCTCACACTAATATTTCCTCCCACAGCCATCACTATCACTGGGGACGGTTATTAGAATGCTTTTTTTAACAAATTGATTCCTTTATTTTCTTTTTTCTTTCTAGCACTAGATTTTAAATTTAAATACGGATCGTTTCCTACAAGTACTCTTTCTTCTTTTTGGGTGGATTTTAGAATGATGGAATACTGGAATAGCAGTTTCAATTTAAAAAAAATATAAACATCCATCTTACATTTTTATATTAAAAGTACTTACAGTATTTTCATTCACATTTCTGACATTATATTATTCATATCATAACAACAAATACATTATATAATTCATATCATAAAAACAAATACATTATATAATTCATATCATAACAAAAAAGACATTATATAATTCATATCATAACAACAAATACATTATATAATTCATATCATGACAACAAATACATTATATAATTCATATCATAACAACAAAGACATTATATAATTCATATCATAACAACAAATACATTATATAATTCATATCATAACAACAAATACATTATATAATTCATATCATAACAACAAATACATTATATAATTCATATCATAACAACAAATACATTATATAATTCATATTATAACAAATATATTATATAATTCATATCATAACAACAAATACATTATATAATTCATATCATAACAACAAATACATTATATAATTCATATCATAACAACAAATACATTATATAATTCATATCATAACAACAAAGACATTATATAATTCATATCATAACAACAAAGACATTATATAATTCATATCATAACAACAAAGACATTATATAATTCATATCATAACAACAAAGACATTATATAATTCATATCATAACAACAAAGACATTATATAATTCATATCATAACAACAAAGACATTATATAATTCATATCATAACAACAAATACATTCTCCCGTTATTTTAAATATTCATTTATATTTATTTTTAGAATCTTTACTTATCAAATTTCGCCAACATTCAAGAATGTGGGATGATCAGAATATAATTTTCAAGCATATTATGAAATTATAGGCATCTATGCAAGTGGACCGCCAGTTTCGTTTTAATTCACTTCCTAAATCCTTTTTTTTTTTTTTTAATTTATTGTTTCCTTTTTCTTTAAAGTCTTATTTGATTGCGTCCCTCTGCCTGTCCTACAAGTACTTTAATGGTGAATGCTCTGACGAACTACAAGCACCTGTACCCCCTCGACGTAAATACCCCCGACAAATCCGACAAGCAGCTAAATCCCACCCCTTCACAGTAGAGATCCCTAAGTGTAAAAAAAAGCCTTCTACTCTAATAATTTATTCCTAAGAACTGCTAGACTTTGGAACTCCCTTCTGGGATTCTACTTTCCCAATTGTACTGACATGCAGAAGTTCAAATGTAATGTGAACAAACATCTTGCTGCTCATCTTCCTTCATAACATCCCTGCAACTTATGTCCTCGATAGTAGCCCCCTACTTCAAAATGGCACTGTGGCTTGTTTGAGGTGAAAATTGAATTTTAAAAAATTTGTTTGGGAGATATTTTACCTATAAAAAAAAAAAAATGGTGGATTAATCCAATGAATACCATTTTGTCAGTAAATACCAAGGACACATCTGTTCTTCACAACTCACAATGTTTCGTATTTTTTCTTACGGATACATGTTTCTCCATTCTCTTTTTTTTCAACTTTCGCATGACTTTTTAAACTTTTTTTTTACATTTTCATCTCAAACAAGGCACATTGCCACTTTGATGTAGGGGTTTTCTATCAGAGATATAAGTTGCAGGGATACTATGTAGGGAGTTGAGCAGCAAGATATCTGTTCACATTACACTTGAACTTCTGCATGTCAGTACAATTCGGGAAGCAGGAACCTGGAAGGGAATTCCAAAGTCTTGCAGTTCTGGAGAAGAAGCTATTAGAGTAGAATGTTTTCTTACATCGAGGGATCTCTATTGTGTAGGGGTGGGACTTTGCTGCTTGTCGGGTTTGTCTGGGGTATTTACGTTGAAGGGGTACAAGGGCGTGTAGTTCGTCAGAGCATCCACCATTAAAATACTTGTAAAACAGGCAGAGGATGCAACATTTCGTCGATGGGACAGAGGTTGAAGCTTAGATGACAGGGGAGGCTTAGTGCCACTCAAATTCCAGTATAAACCAATGGCCACTGCCAGCGAAAAATCAATGGTAAGAGGCTGTTGCGATGATGCAAATTTATTTGCAAATGCTATCGAAGGAGGAGGAGGAGAGAGCTGGACGTCTGGGGAGACTTGTTGTCACTCAGCTTCCAGAGAACACCACAGGTCTCCAATCAGATCATTTGTTGATTTGTGTGAAAGCTCCATGTGAGCCAATAATAATGATTAGTAGAATCCGTGGAAATTCCACGGTAGTTGAAAATTTTTAAAACAGAATATAAATAAAATAATAAAAAATAAAACAAATAACAACAAATTTAAAACAATTTTTTTTATCAAATTCTTCTTTAACCTTTTAAAGCTAAAAAGAATAAAAAATGTTTCCAATGAAAATTCAACACAACATATTTTTTTTTTCTGAATAATTTTTTCAATTATATTATAAACAATTCACTTGCACATGCTTTTCAAATTTAAAAAATAAACTATAAGAAAAAATTTTACAGCCTCAACATGACTTTTTTTTTAAATTATAAAATAAAATAGCCAATTTGAAACCGTAAACGGACAGCTATGTTCTGTTTTTTTTTTTTTTGTTTTTTTAATTTTTGGAAAGGAAATGATTTTAATGATTTTTAACTGATGAAAAGGAACAATAAAGGGAGGCAATTCGTTTCTCATTAATTAATATTTGCGATGATAATGATTTTTTTGTGATACTAGATCTACGGATAAGTAAATTAATATTTACATAATAATAATGATAATAATAATATTAATAATAATACTAAAACAATGGTAATAACAACAAAAATAATGATAATAACAATAATAACGATGATAATTATAACAATAACAACAAGGACAAGGATAACAACAACAACAACAACAACAACAATAATAGCAACGTTAACAATAACAACAAGGATAATGATAATAATAATAATAATAATGACAACAATAATAACGAAAGTTATAATAAAAACAACAAGAATAATTATAATAATAAAAATAACAACAATAAAGACAATGATAATAATAACAACAACAACGACAATGATAATAATAACGACAACAACAATAAAGACAATGATAATAACGACAACAACAATAAAGACAATGATAATAATAAAAATAACAACAATAACGACAATGATAATAATAACAACAACAACAACAACAACTACTAATAAAAATCTATCAATCTAGCACAGCCGTAGCCGAGATTGAACTCACTACACGAGATTGTAGTGTAATTCAAATCTTGCCCGTAGCTGAACACTTGATGCTTCACCAGATGGGCTGCCTACCACGGCTTAAGAGAGTCCCATCTACGTTTGAGAGAAGGATAGACCGCACCAGTTTCTCAACCTGGTATTTTACCTTGTGGTGCATACAGCGCCTTGCCTTCCCAAATGGTCACCCATCTGGTACTGGACAGGCTCAACATTGCTTAACTTCGGTGATCTGGCAAGACCTGGTGTGTCAACGTTATTGTACCTTATATTATAATAATAATGATAACAACAGCAGTAATAATATTGAGGCATCAATCTTGGCTGCAATCACAAAATAAGCACGAAAGGTAAAGGAGAAAGGAAAGATTGAGGAGAGAGAGTACCAATCGGACCTCCACTAAAAGAGGACTGGGCCTTTAGAGAGATTTATTGCGATCCAAGTCCCAGTGACTACTAATGGTCCCTGCCCATGAGAAATCAATGGCAAGTGGTTATTGCGATAATGCAAATTCATTTGCAAAGATTATCAAAAGTGGTGGAGTGTACTGGAGTTTTGGGGAAACTTATCACCGAGATTCCCGGGAACACAACCGATTATTATCAATGAGTAATCTCCAATGATGACCTGTGTGAGAACTCCTGGTGAGTACATAATAATGATGCAGAAATAAACTTACACTTATTTTTTAATTTCACAAGAAAAATGTCTTAACAGATATGTCACAAGTTATGAATTCTCGAATGGAATCAAATTAGAATAAATAGTGATAATGATGGTGGCCCCACGGGTCACGGGTACGTCTAGTAGTGTAATAAATATTCAGCATTAACATTATTTCGCATTTAACTTTCAGACCGCGTATTGTAAACACCGTAAAGATAAATGTATGCATAAAAGTCCAGGCTTCCTGTTAAATAAGACATGTGTATGCTCAGAACAAGAATATACACAGACGTGTGTGTGTGTGTGTGTGTGTGTGTGTGTGTGTGTGTGTGTGTGTGTGTGTGTTTTATTTATTTTTTTATTTTTTTGCCGGATGGTGAATGATTCTACATTTCCAGGAATGCCACAAATAATTGTCACATCTTGACCTTTTTACTATCAGTGTCAAATATACTTCCCTGTCTCTTATGGAAGGGCCTTGCTGGTTTGAACCTTTATCAGATGGGATCCTTTCAAAGTTGTTGATAAGCTAAACAGAACCCCTACACCATCAAATCCCCTAAATCTGTTATTTGACGCTAATGATGATGACAACAGTGGAAATTAATGATGCCATGATGTCACGAGAATTATTAAGCCGCTTTGGAATTCTGTGTTTTCATTGGTCGTTGCGATAATGGTGTAATGTCAAGAATCCAGTAATAGAAAACAGCAATTTATATTTAAACATGAGGCAGAGAGTTGACAAGCAACTGACACAACAAAGCTAATAATTGGCTCAAATTAGAAGACGCTTTTTTTTTCTAAGTATACATTGATCTGATCAATTATTTGAACTAGCATCTTTATCATTCTTGTTTTTATCACCGATATTTTTCAAAGACAGCCAATCTTATGTAATAAAATTATCATTTAATCGAACAACCGATTTTTAACGATTTTTTGGTCACATATGCATCCCGCCAAAAATAAATGAATAAAACATAATAGATTACCTTCTGCTTAAGGGAGGTGGTAATGCGTGGGAGAATGGTTTCATGTCAAAATTATTTAACAATGAAGCAGAAGATCTCTCCTTCATCTCGAATCTTGAGCATTAAAAGATCGTACAATATTGCATTAATAGAAGTAATAGTATGGTTTCGACTACAGACTGACAAATAGCAAATCTGCATAAATAATAGAAGTAATATTATAGTTTCGGTTTCAGACAGATACCAAATCTTCATTAATAATAGATATTGCTTCACTAAAACAGTAGTTGATTTGTTAACTGGATATCAGTTGAAATCCTTTGGTAAGTATCACTTTAATTCTATAGATGAGCAACAAAATCCCACCCCTTCACTATAGAGGTCCATAGGTGCCAGAAAGGTTTTCTATTCTAATAGCTTATTTCCTTGGGTTATTTACCTTCGGAATTCCTTTCCTGCTGTCCATTTGCCGACTGTACCAACATGCTGAAATTAAAATGTAATGTGAACAAACGTCTTGCTGTCACAGTAAAATAAATTTGTATGAATCAACATGGTGCACCTCTGTTGACTGGTTTAATTATTGTAGAAGAGACCATGTAATGGTTGCAAACATCCTTAACTCAAAATGGTATTACGGATCCAACTGGATTCAAACTTAACACTGTCAGGCTGTCGTTATCCACCGTCACTTTTCTTTTGCAAATTCTCCCTAGATATGCGTTGGTGTAGCTTCCACGTCTCCATGTTAAGATCTATGCAGACCCAATTTCTTGTCATACAAAATGCAGAATAAACACCACTGTGGAACGCATGGCACAACTTAGTTGATCAAATTGATTCTTTTGTTAGCATTATTGCATAAAGGACCGCGTTACCGTTGCCAACATCCCTAACTGATTCGAACTTGCTACATCCAGGTCATCATTCAGTTTTGTTATCCACCTCACCATGGCACAGTAGCCGTTTATGATTTCATGGAAACCTGCCTTATTATGGTTAAATAAATGTTCTAAAAAGTAGAATAAATAGGTTGGTATGTCATAGATAGATAAAGCTAATAAAAGAACAAAAAGTAAACATTATCCAAATTGGCACTGTTAGCAAATAGACCCCACACTAACCCTAACCTTATTTTACTCTCGTTGGGGAAAGTGAATAAACATTTTCATATCAATTTGCGTTTTGTTGTTTTTGGCAGTCATAGAGTATTTTGCATGCTGAAAACAAAACATGCATTTGAAGATAAAAGCAAAAAACGTTTATTCAATCGACGCCAACAAAAAGTAAAAAAAATTTTTAAAAAAATATAAAAATTACAAAAAAAAAATCGATATCCTCAGAAAATGTCCCGATTCTCAAGACGTAATCTTTGTTCGGTGATTTGTTTTTGAAATCACAAATATTTGAAAATTATCTTTTTTTCCTATGAGCCAAATATTTTTTTTAAGTGCTACAAATAGTTGATCATTTATCTGGCAAGGTTGGGACCTGAGGGGAGTAAAATTAAGCCTTCTTTTCCTCAATTTTTGGATACAAGCCAAATATATATTTACTAAACATTTTAAAACGGGTAAAAGTTATAGACCGTTGAATTAGAATGAGTGTTTTATGCCAAATTGATAGTTGAATATGATTAAATTTCTGCTCATTTTTGCATTAAATACTAATCCTTATTAATCCCCAACTGTACATCAGATATTATAATACTTAGTTTCTTGGCTATTATTATAACAAAAGTCCATGCAAAATTTCAGTCAGATCGGCTCAATAGTTTGAAACAAAGAGTAGAATGGACAGACAGAAATATGGTATAGAATATATAACACAAATAATTAAGAGTAAAGAACATTCTATATGTCCTCGACAATCAGTTCACAGTAACTTAATTGCTGATGGTGTGAAGTATGATTCTGTTTGGTTTTGTCGTGTAGGGTTAGGGTTTTGTTTGTTGCGTGTATGTCTCATTACGTGTGTCTCTTTGCCTGTATCTATGTATGTAATTGTGATACGTCTAGTGCCTATATATGGCCGTGTTCATAATGTTTTATCGTATTGTTAGTACGCGTGTGCATGTGTGTATAACCAAATGTTGACATACCTTTTTCTGCCTCTTAGTTTCATCGCTAGTAGCTGCAAAGGGAACCGCATGCACAAAATAACAAGTTAAAGGCTTCTTTTAATTAATGCTTGGTTTATTCTTTCTCAATCTTGGTTGTGCCCATTCTTTCTTATCGTCCGTTCGTAGCTCTTTCTTACATTTCTTTCTCTGGCATATCTTTGCACCAATCTTGACATGTCTGCTCTGCCCAAAATCAGAAACCAGACTGACCTGCATGTGAGATAAAAGATATCTTCCTCTCTTTTTTTCATACTCTCTCTCTCTTTCTTTCTTTTATTCCATGTTCTCTTTCACACGTACCCAAATGACCTATTTCAGGTGCTATCATTGATCCCACTACAGAGTTTGACATACGTCAGCAACTTAAACCCTGAACTCTTCCTGCACTAACAAACCTTCACAGCAAAATCACAATTTTCAACATGCCGCCGTAACCCATGATAGAGTTCATCTTCCCAGTCTTTACTTGTTTTCTAAGAAGGAGTTTATTGCTATCAAGAAATGCCGATGGTGACTGCTCAAACATTTTTTGTACGTCAGAATGCACTTCACCTACTGCACTGGCTTTTCAAAACCCACATGGCATTGTGGCTAACCTTTTCCACAGGAGGTAAATTAACGTGTAGATTTATCCTTACTAATATGAAAAATATTTGTCTGTATTTTTGCTAACTAATTTAGATTATTAAACATTGGAACATGAAATTTGTAAGAATGCTTCACTGTTTATACAGATTGCCTTAAGGAAATGGTTGTTCATATTGATTTTTTTCTTATGAATTTCCTGGAGGTATCCACTGAAATTAATTTTTATTGCAGGTTGCTGGGTTTTAATAAATATAGCTTCCTATATTTTTTACAATGATTTCACAATGTGATATATATATATATATATATATATATATATATATATATATATATATATATATATATATATATATATATATATATATCCCCTATTGACAATAAAAATAAAATTAAGCTCATTAAAAATTTAAGACCCAAAATCGTGTAGTAAAAACAACCCCTCTCCAACCGATAAAACATTAGAAAGAACCGATGTTATTTGTAAGTTTATTTGCCCTTTAGGAGAATACAACTCCCATAATAATTATAAAACTACATTGATTCTACAACCACTACCCTATCCTGCCGACTTACCATACACTTTGTAAACTCTAGCTCAATTTAGCAGCATTTACAAAAACAAATGCTCCACCCTCTGGTTTTAGACAAATTTTATTTAACCCTTTATGACATGAATTATGATGTAGATCATTAAAACAATATTTATCGTTAATTTTAGTTAGTTTAAAAGGTAATGTTACTATGATTGTCTTCAAACTGGGAAAATTATAAAGTTCAATAGTTAAACTACCACTGAGAAGTTTTGCATTTTATAAACTTACCTTGATTATTATCCATAGTGCTTGAAAAAAGTGTGTTCGTGACAACAAACAAAATCCTCCACTCACTGAGACCGATGGCGGCATACTGAATGCAAGCAATGAACAGTTGCAATCTGAAGGTATCTGGCACCTACTCAGATACTGAAGTAATGCGTGCAAGGCGTGTTTGAATCAATTCCCACTTATTTATGCCGTTATATTCATTTATTTACGACTGAACAAATTAGTTCAACCAGGTCATAGAGGATTAATAACACTAAAATAATATATTCTGAAATGAATTTTAAAAAGTTTTGAATACTAGAAAATATTTTAATTAAAACTCAGTAATTTATGTATCTATAAAAGTGAAAATATCTGCCTGTGTATGTGCACATTTCCCTACCAAACTACTCTGTCGATTTTCAGCCAAGAAACTCGAGATTTGACATTGGAGGTATTGAGATTTGGGAAAATCTTTTTAATCGATTTTCGGCCAGAAATTTGGCTGTCAAGAGGTCAAAGTTCAACGATTTGACCTTTGATAACTCTACCAAACTCCTCCGCCGATTTTGGGTCTAAACAATTGAAATTTTAAATGTAGGTTACTTGGGCATGGGTCAAACTTTTTAATTTGATTTGGGCCTCAAAAAATAAACGTTAAGGGGTTAAAATTGGGATCAAAGTTAAAAAAAATTGACTTCTGTGGTCTCTACCAAATTACTCAATCAATTTCTGGTCTAAACATTTGAAATTTTACATAAAGGGTATTCAGAAATAGAGCAAGCTTTTTAATCGGTGTCAGTCGAAAATTTGAGCTTCAAAAGATTGGACCTTTGCGGTGTCTAGCAAACTACGCAGCCAATTTTGGATCTAAACATTTGAAATTTATACATAACGGGTATTCAGACACGCTACGAGCATTTTAATCAGTTTTGGGGCGAAAATTTGACTGCCAAAAAGTCAAAGTTGAAAGAGTTGACCTTTGCAGACTCTATCAAATTCCTCCATCAATTTTGGTTCTAAAGACTTGAAATTTTAGATGTAGGTAACTTGGACATGGGTAAAATTTTGTATTTTGATTTCAGACCAAAATAATAAATGTTAAGCGGTCAAAAGTAAAAAAGAATTGACCTCTGCGGTCTCTACAAAATTACTCAAATTTTGGTCTAAACATTTGAAATCTTACATAAAGTGTATTCACACGTAGGGCAAGTTATGAACAGTACATAGGGCCCGAGCAAAGCTGGGCTGAACTGCTAGTATATCTATAAAAATTATATATAATATAGATATATGTATAGGTTTATGTGTCTGCACCTATGAAATTAGCTTTGTCTGGTACAAGACCCAGCCTTTTCACTGGGTAAATCACATCTTTTTCATACAAGTCTGCTGGAATAAATAACTGTCAACTTTCTTTTTATCTGAAATTTTATTCATCACTTCGACTCAACTTTTATTTTCCAATTCCTAAACTACTCCACCAACATTTTGATTTTTTTTTTTTTTTTTTTTGTAAAAATGCACTATTTTCAGCCTGGTTTCAATGAACACCTGCGTCAGGCCTCAAAGACTTTCATTCGGAGAAATTTCTATTGACACCTAAAACCAAGATGACGTCCTCTACAAAAGACATGTGCCAGTTTAGAAGAAGAAGAAGAAGAAGAAGAAGAAGAAGAAGAAGAAAAGAAGCGTTTTTTGTTTTACTTTAAGCAGTGCTAAATTCAAAAGAATTTTATTTTCAAGACTTGTAGACTAAAGAATATTTCTTCTAAACTTTATCTTTTTCCGAGAATTTCAGTGCATTGAAATTGGTTTAGAATTTTAGGAGTCACACGCACGCACGCACGCACGCACGCACGCACGCACACACACACACACACACACACACACACACACACACACACACACTGGATTACTTCTCTCAATTGTGACATGTTGACGTCAGTATTTAAACATGTTCATCACAGATCTTCCAAGCCTGGCATTTATCCAAATCTAACATATCCCTTTCAAAACGCTTCTTCATTCACTGTATTTGACTGCCCCCCTCCCCCCCTCTCTCTCTCTGTTTCTTTCCCTTTCTTTATCTTTCTATTTCTCTCTCTTGTTCCCATTCTCTCTCTATTTCTTCTCTCTTTCTCTATTTTCACCCTCTCTCTTTCCCTCTTCCTTTCTTTCTATTTCTCTCTTTCACTCTTCTCTTTTTCTTTGTTTAATAGTCGGTCTATGCGTCGCATGAAAGAATCGCCTTTATCGTTGTTTTGTGTTTATCTTTGTTGATCTTGTCCAAGCAAAGGCTTCGTTAAAACGTGGAACGTTTTTTTTGTTTTAATCTGTTTTATCCCTATTTTACTTGCCTCCCCACGAGAGCAGATTTAGACACAAGGTCGGTTTTAATATGGTGGAGATACTGCTCCTCAAAAAGGGGTGCTCTGAATTGGGACAAAAGATTATTGCAGGCTAAAAGGATTTCTTCTTCACTGACCGAGGACAGAAAAGATGTATCAGTACAGATACTATACTTTGATCACCACACAAAAACCTGGTCTGTCAGTGAAGAGAGAATGCTTCAGTTTTCGTTTGCTTTTCTTCGTTTTTTTATTTTTTTCTCGCATGCTTGATGGTAATCATTCAATTGTTTAAATCTTCTTGGTACATGTTCAGGCACTCAACAACCTGTAATTATGTATCTTTTCTTTTTAAGATTAATCGCTCATTTTGCACCTGCTAGTCTGCCACAAGGCTTCGAGCGCTCAATTTGGTGCAGGCATTTAGTGACAATTATAAAATTACAAAATTTTTGTTGATGAGGATTAATAATTTTGATTATTTGGATTATTGGGACAACTGTTCTCGTCCTAAGTGTTATTCTCATATGTAATCGTGGCGCAACGGTTAAAAGTGCTTAGTATATCAGTTTTAAGTTACAATTTTCTTGGAATTGAAGGTTCAATCTTCAGTTTAGCGAAACTAAGAATGTAATTATAAAAACTAATGCTATAAATATTGCTTATAGTCGTCCTAGAATGAGTATTCTACCTGTATATTAGGATGACGTCCTCTCTCCCTAGAAACGCCACCCACGAAATCATTAAAAAAATTCACCATCGATTTCTGCAATCAAGTGATAATTCTTACAAAAGATTAATCTATTTCTTATTTATTTGCCCAAAGTTAAAAAAGTTTTCACAACCCAAAACAGTGCTAAGAGAGAGACCTGTGAAAGTTATCAAGTTTTGCACATTGTATCCAGGTGTGCTGATTGAACAACAAGACTGTTGGACATTGATGACTAAAACTTGGTGGACAAGTCAGACATAAACTGAAGAATCTCCAAACTATTCCTAAATTGAATAGAGCTATCACAGCTAAAATCTGAACAGTACCGAAAGAAGGATTATGTAAGAGTTCTGAAGAATTTTGCGCATCGTATCTAGGTGTATCTATAATCGAATGGTGATTAAATAACAAGACTGTTGGACATTGATGACTAAAACTTGGTGGACAAGTCCGACATAAACTGAAGTGTAGTTGTACCAAATATTTTTTTTTATTACATTTTCACCCCATACAAGGCACATTGCCACTTTGATGTAGGGGGCTACTAACAGGGGCAACAACTACTGGGGTACTATATAGGGATTTGGGCAGCAAGATGTTGGTTCACGTTGCACTTGAACTTCTGCACGTCAGTACAGTTGGGGAAGCAGGGACCTGGAATGGAATTCCAAAGTCTAGCGGTTCTGGGGAAGAAACTACTGGAGTATAAATATATTTTACATCTAGGGATCTCTACAGTGTGGGGGTGGGATTTTGCAACCTGTCTGGTCTGTTGAGGGTGTTCACGTCGTGGGGGCACAAGTGCTTGCAGTTCGTCAGAGCATTCACCATTAAAATACTTGTAGAACAGACAGTGATGCAATTTTCGTCGATGGGACAAATATGATTGGATTAAAACTTTTATTATTGATTTCATGTATTCATGCATGTGTGTTATCTTGCCAAACCGATGACAATTTTGTTAGCTGTAATAAAAAGTCATACGAGATGTTTCTCACATTATTCAATTAATTCAACTCAAGATCTTAGAAGATTAATGATTTATTCACCATGATCGTCCAGTAAGTTGCAAGGTCACTGGGGTAGGGTGAAAAAAGGAGAAAAAGACTTCAGTTTTTAAGCACATGGCTTTAATTATTATTGCCCACCTTGGTGAGAACTCTAACGATTAGACAATGGTTGGTTGACAAAAATGTTAAACATGAATTACTTCAATAAAATACAAATTCTTATTCTGTTCATGTTTGCTTTTTATTAAACATGCTTACTGTTGTATCATGTTGAAATATTGATTTCTGTTGAATTACTGAAGTTAAGCAACATAAAGTCTGGTCAGTCCTTAGATGGATGACCGTTTTGGAATACTGGATGCTGTAAGTGGTTTTAAAGTTACCCTTGGGCAAGGTTTGATTTCTATCCCAACCCTAACTATAGATAAAATAGAGCACATGACTCAATTATTATAACTCACCTTGATGAGAACTCTAACGATTAGACAACTTAACAGGTTGGTTGAGAAAATTGCTAAACATGAAGTCACTTAAATAAAGTACTTATTTTTATATTCTGATGTCTTCTATTTAGTACAAATAAAATTTAATCTGTTTTTGACGCATCTGCCAGAAGTTAAGAGCCATCACAACTCAAATCAGTGTCAGGGGAGGAGCGTGTGAGAATTATTGACAGTTTTACACGTTATATCCAGGTGACTGTTGGACATTCCCGACTGAATCTCGGTGGACAAGTCAGACATAGACTAAAGTTTATTTGTACTAAATATGATTTGATTGCAGAAATTATTGTGGATTTTTTTAACGATTCGATGAGTGGCATTTATTATGGGTCATGTATTTTAATAAGAATAATCTGGATCTTCAATCTCTATTACTCTTATTTTTATTTTTTTTAAATAAGCAAAATTAATGAAAGAAAAAAATTTTTCCTTTCCAAATATACTTTCAGTACTCATTCGTTTCATGTGACCTTATTATAATCAACCGATGTTTGATGTGCACGTTTTTATTCACGTCGCTTTTCACTGTCGTCTTTCGCCAATTGATTTGCCGGATGCAAGTTCTGCGTTAAGATGTTTCGTCGCATTTTAAGAAGAGGCTTTGCCTGTCTGTTAGATAATACATCTGTTAAGTTTGATTAGTATCCTTTTTTGAATAGAATTTTTTTTGCCTGTCACGCTCAAGGTTGAAATAGTGTTTCTAGATACGTCCATGCAGAAACACTGTCCGTACATTGTGTGGTTTGTCCATTGGTTTGTCACATTCCGTTTTAAGATGTTTCCTCGATTTTTTAAAGGAATGTTGTCTGTACGCCATTAGGTCTGTCACATATAAATTTGAAATAACATTTTTACCGCTAAATATGCAGATTGAATTTTCACATTTCTATAAAAATGCCTGTCGGTTGGTTGGTCACGCTGACGTTTGATATAGCATTTTTATATACGAAAATCAGGTGCTTGGTTTGAAATAGCGTTTTCTTCTGTCAAGCTCAAGTTTGAAGCAGCATTTTTATATCTGCCACGTTTAAGTTTGAAATATCATTTTTGCTTGTCAAGTTTAATCTTCAAATAGTATTTTTTGGTTTGGTCATGCTTAAGTTTGAAAAAGTATTTGTGTTCTGCTATCCTTAAGTTTGAAATGGCGTTTTTGGTCTGTCATGCTTAAGTTTGAAATGGCATATTTGTTATGCTATGCTTAAGTTTGAAATGGCATATTTGTTATGCTATGCTTAAGTTTGAAATGGCATATTTGTTATGCTATGCTTAAGTTTGAAATGGCATATTTGTTATGCTATGCTTAAGTTTGAAATGGCATATTTGTTATGCTATGCTTAAGTTTGAAATGGCATATTTGTTATGCTATACTTTATTTTGAAATGGCATATTTGTTATGCTATGCTTAAGTTTGAAATGGCATATTTGTTATGCTATGCTTAAGTTTGAAATGGCATATTTGTTATGCTATGCTTAAGTTTGAAATGGCATATTTGTTATGCTATGCTTAAGTTTGAAATGGCATATTTTTTATGCTATGCTTAAGTTTGAAATGCCATATTTGTTATGCTATGCTTAAGTTTGAAATAGCATTTTTGGTCTGTCATGCTTAAGTTTAAAATAGCATTTTTATCCACTATGCTCAAGTTTGAATTAGCATTTATCGACTCTTGTGCTTAAGTTTGAAATAGCATTTTTTTTTTTAATTTGTCATGCTTAAGTGAGGAATAGCATTTTTTTTTTTTTTTTAGATATGTCCATGAATATCTTTAAGATGCTCTATACGTTTGTCCATGGAGTAGTCAATCCAGTGGTCTGTCACGCTAAAGTTTTGAATAGCATTTTCATCGCTGATTGAGTGAACGCACTTTAAGATTATCCGTGCTTATCTTATTAATCCAGAAAAGCTATGATTAAATCATTTTTTCTTTTGTAAAATTCTTATTAATCATGTGTTCATATTTTTATCGATCAGCGATACGCGCTGTGAATAGGGCCACGGAGGTCAGAGAATAATACTCGAGAATTTGAATTATTTGACGAGAGCGAGGGAGAGAAGTAATATTCACGTCTACATTTAAAAAACACATAAACAAAACAATATTTACTTTTTTTCCTTATTATTTGTCTGTGTCGTCCGCGTTATTTAACAATAGGGAAAAATATTACATTCCCTTTCCTCAACAGACAATTTCTAATTTTGATGGTGAGTAAATATGGTTGGCTTGAGCTCAAAGATTCTGGGCAAACGTCCAGGATTTAGTGGATGATGTCCTGATTTATTTGACATATTGACAGTTGTATGGGTCATATGATAGATCTTTTTCTCGGTTTTTAAAAATGTATTTATCAATCTTTCTCTCCCTCATATATATATATATATATATATATATATATATATATATATATATATATATATATATATATATATAACGATAGCAATAATAATTATATATATATACATAAAAAAGTATATATATAATATAATTACAGTAATACAATTATAGTAATAATTATATACAGTGTCGCCAAAAAGAAAGTCCGCACTTGTCATTTTTTTCAAAAACCGCAAATTTGAGCTAAATTGAATGTAATCTATACCTCATTTGATTCGTCTTTTATTCCTCTATAATTTTGCCTATTCATATTTGACTTTTAATTGAAGTATCCTAATATCTTTCAATTTAAAATTGAGAAGGCAAAAAAAAAATCATGCACAATGGAAAATTGTTATTCAAATCTAACTCTAGAACATTAATGCAACACACATAAAACAGGAATACAATGGACTAGTTAATATTTAGTAGCATAGCCGTTCTGCAATTTGCCAGCCTGCAAATTTTGGACCATTCCCTTGAATTAGTCTGCAGCAATACTTCAATGAAAGGGCATTTCACTTCTCTTTAATTTTTGTTCAAAGTTCTTCAAGATTTGAAAATTTATTATTGCATAGCTGTTGCTTGATGTAATGCCATACATTTTCGATAGGATTGAGGTCTGGAGATTGTGCAGGCCAATCCAAACACGGAATATCATGTTCTTCAAGGAACCTCTTGATGTTATCAGCTATGTGAATGGGAGCATTATCCTGTTTGAAGATGGGATTATCATCCAAATTCCGGCCAAGGTAGGGTAGGAAATGCTCAGTCGATATATTATTGTAGTTGATTGAATTAATTCGACCTTGCAAGCGACGTATAGGCGTTGGACCATTGGCACCAATAACACCCCCACACAAAAACTGAACCTCTATCACCTTGCAGCGTTGAAACTGTGCACTTAGGAATAAATTCTTTGTCCTTCCTTTGACAGACGTACTGTCAACCATCACTACCTAGCCTGTTGAACTTGCTTTCGTCACTAAAAATCACTTTCGACCAATATATATATATTTTTTTTTTTTTTTACAAAGGCATCACCACATTATCAAGGCCCAGAGGCCACTCAAGGATAAGGGTTAAAGAGTGTACAGTAGAAATTGGTCAATATAGTAATCATTAGTAATGAAAATTTGGTAAATTTAATAACTTATATGGAACGGCTCATCAAGAACTTATTTACTTTAGACTTGAACACAACCATATTGTAGTCAGCCGGAAAGCAGGAAAACGGAAGACAATTCCACAGGCGTGCAGTTCTAAGAAAGAAGCTTTGTTCATGGAATCTACGTTTAGGTTTAGGCACAGATAAAGAGTGGGGGAAATTATTGATAGTGTTTACAGCTAGACGAGTGTTTCTTGTGAAAGTTTGGCGAGGGGGGACCATAGAATGAAGCTCAGTTGAACACTTTCCATGAAAATAACGATACATCAGAGACAAACTCGCAACATCTCTTCTGTGAGATAGAGGTTGCAAGGAGGAGAAAAGGACATCTCCTACGAGGCTACGAAGTCTATTTTGAACTCTATCAAGGCAGGACAAGTCCTTTCTAGCAGCTCCTGTCCAGATGTGGCAACAGTATTCCATCCTTGGACGTACCTGGCTCTTATATAGGTAGAGAATAGCATCAGCAGTGAGATATCTACTGGATCGATAGAAAGATCCCACCATTTTTCCAGCGGCCTTGGCAACAGATTTGATATACGTGTTCCATTTAAGATCAGGAGTAATGGTCAAGCCCAGAAGCTAGTCAAAACTTGAGGCCTCCTGAAGACGAGAGCCATTCATTTCAATTGATGACAAATGTGAATTAGAATGTTGATGATGTAAAGAGAGAAGCTTGGTTTTAGATGCATTAAAAGTAACCAGCCACTCCTTTCCCCATTGTACTACGTGCTCAAGATCAGAGGAGAGAGAATTGGAGAGAACTTGGTCGTTTACTGTCTTAGATGTGGTACCATAAATGGTGGTGTCGTCAGCATAAATGTCTACAAATGATGTAAGGATATGATTTGGAAGATCATTAATGTAGATCAGGAAAAGAGTTGGGCCCAGGATGGATCCCTGAGGGACACCGGCATTAATACTGTGAGCTTCTGATTTTTGCCCCTCAACTACTACTCTTATGAACCTATCAGAAAGAAATGATTTAATAATTGAGAAGACTTTTCCAGCTATACCATAGCTAGCGATCTTATGAAGTAAACCTTTATGCCATACCCTATCAAAGGCTTTAGATATGTCAAGAGCAATTGCCCTAGAAAGATTGCCACCGTCGAGAGATTTGCTAATCCTATGCGATATAACTGTAAGGACATCTGCTGTAGATCTAGCAGAGCGGAAACCATATTGAGTGTCACTAAGAAGGTTATTTTTGTTGAGATGTTTGATTACTTCTGTATTTAACACAGATTCTAGCAACTTACTCATGACGCAGAGGAGACTTATTGGCCTGTACTGAGAGGGGGATGAGCGATCACCTGAATTCTTAAATACAGGGCATACTGATGAGATTTTCCAGGGAGATGGGAAATTATTCTCCTTAAGACAACGTTTAAACAGTTTTGTAAGTATGGGCGCTAATTCAAGTTGAAGTTTTTTGAGTACTATAATTGGAATACCATCAGGGCCAGTTGCTTTACTCGAATCAAAGTTTTTGATTAGCTTCGCAACATCACGTACAGATATACGTATATCACATAGCGTGTTTTCTGATACAGGAGGAAATATTGGAGGTTGGCGGTCTTGGTCGCAAAGGGTAGAATTAGCTGCAAAGTTCTTGACAAAGAGTTTGGCTTTGTCTGATGCTGACGAGATTACCTCAGGTCCATTGATAATAGTTGGGATGGAGCACACGCTTCTATTCAGGATTCTGTTTGCTATTTGCCAAAACTGGTGGGAACCAAGCCTCTGCTCAGCTTCTTTGGACTTAACAGATTGAGCATACAACACTCTTGCGTTCCTTATTACTTTCTTACAATGGTTGCTGGCAGTCCTGAAAACGGCTTTAGTTTCCAAACATCTATTACGTTTGAAGCAGTGGAAAAAGTGATTTCTGTGCGCAATGGCAGCAGCACATTCTGGAGAGAACCATGGCTGGCTGTTAGGTTTTTACTGAAACTTTTTAGAGGGTATGAAATGGTCAATACCTACAATTAACCATTCAGTTAGGTCTAATACTATAGAGGACACATCCTTTTTAAACATGGAAGTCCAGATGACGATTTCTTTACAGAAATCTTTGGCTTGCGTCTTGGAACACAGCATGGCAAGTTAAAGTCCTTCAATTTGTTCTTAACAAGATTACGCTTTTAAATCTGTTTTTGAGACTGCGGATCTTGATAACATTGTCTTCCCTGTAAAAAGTAACTCTAGGACGACCAGATTTAGGGGCATCAAGAGTACTGCCAGTGTTTTTGGTGCTTTTGCACAGTCATTCGTACCCTTTTCTGATCACATTTCAATCTGTGGCCGATTTCTCAATTGGATAAACCAGAAAAGTGGAGATTAATGAGCTACTGACGGTCACTAAGAGAGTTTCGAGGTATATGGACTAAATGTTACGTTGTATAACCTAAAAACAACAACAATTACAATTACAGATGCTAAAAGGTGAATATTTTAAACTGGTTTTAAGCTCATTTGTTGCTGCAGAGTTTCTTTTTGCCTTTTCGATTTGAAGTTAATTTTTAAATGTACGTGAACACTAGGATACTTTAATTGAAAGTCAAATATGAACAGGCAAAATTTAGAGGAATGAAAGCCGAATCAAATGAGGTTTAGGTTGTTTAAACAGTTAAAATCAATTTAGCTTAAATTTGCGGTATTTGAAAAAATGACAAG
>NC_136495.1:15092283-15114783 GCF_053919585.1 Euprymna scolopes | reverse complement strand
ATCACCTTCACGTTGGTGGCATCTATCACCATCATTATCATCATCAGAGTCATCGCCATCATCTTATGTGAAATGAAGGTGACATTCACATTGATTAAAATGGACTGCTAAAAAAAAATCGCCATTCTCGACCATAATTAATTTCATTTTCAATTTTAGGACACACATTGTGTGTGTGTGTGTAGTATATATATATATATATATATATATATATATATATATATATATATATATAATCTGGTTCAAGCATAGTGACTCATAGTCTGCACACCGGTTTTCCTCTCATTTCTGAAAACGAAGATGATGAATAACATGTCCATTCCATTGAAATAAGATTCTAAACGAAACTAATTATTAAATATCCGTTAAACAATAATTGCTAAAAGATCGTTAATATAAATTTTGAAACTACGTCTTCTCAACTCTGTAATTTACAGCCCTCCCCACTCATATATCATCTCTAAATGAATGCAAAAGTTGCGCCCATTTCTCGTACTAACGATAAAGTCAAGACGTCCTGTTTCAAGTTAATTCAAACTGAACACAATTGACGCATCAGTTTTCTTATATACTGCATGCGATATTATAATGTTAACTTATATGCATATTGATTTTGGAAAAGGATATTTTTTTATTAACTATTTATTTTTGTTATTTATTATTGTTTTGATTTCAAACGGTTCTACTTTACGGAATTTTTTATTTCCTGTACAAATATTTAGTATTTTTTATTTCCTGTACAAATATATAGTATTTTTATTTCCTGTACAAATATTTAGTATATTTTATTTCCTGTACAGATATATAGTATTTTTATTTCCTGTACAAATATATAGCATTTTTTTTATTTCCTGTACAAATATTTAGTATTTTTATTTCCTGTACAAATATTTGAGTATTTTTTTATTTCCTGTACAAATATTTAGTATTTTTTTGTTTCCTGTACAAATATATAGTATTTTTTATTTCCTGTACAAATATATAGTATTTTTTATTTCCTGTACAAATATATAGTACTTTTTATTTCCTGTACAAATATTTAGTATTTTATTATTTCCTGTACAAATATTTAGTATTTTTTATTTCCTGTACAAATATGTTGTATTTTTTGTTTCCTGTACAAATATGTTGTATTTTTTTTATTTTCCTGTACTAATATTTAGTATTTTTCATTTCCTGTACAAATATATAGTACTTTTTATTTCCTGTATTAATATTTAGTATTTTTTTCCTGTACAAATATTTGAGTATTTTTTATTTCCTGTACAAATATATAGTAATTTTTATTTCCTGTACAAATATATAGTACTTTTTATTTCCTGTACTAATATTTAGTATTTTTTTTCCTGTACTAATATTTAGTATTTTTTTTCCTGTACTAATATTTAGTATTTTTTTTCCTGTACTAATATTTAGTATTTGTGTTCAAATGCTTCTTTAGAAAAAGCTGACTTGCTTTTTAACAAGTTGCGATGTTTCTTAATGTATTTAGATTTAGGCACAGATAGAAAGTGGGGGAAACTTGAAAGTTGACAGTGGTTGTAACTAGTCGAGCGTTTCTTGTGAAAGATTAGCAAAGGGGGGGGCCATAGATTGGAGTTCAGAGGAGTGTACTTGCCATAAAAATAACGATAGAGCAAAGACAGTCTTGCAACGTCTCTTCTATCGGAAAGAGGCTGCAAGGAAGAAAAAAAGTGCATCAGCTACTAAGATTTGAAACCGATTTTGAACTCTATCGAGACAGGATAGGCCGCACTAAGCAGCCCCTGTGCATATGTGGCAACAGTACTCCATTTTAGGACGTACTTGGCTCTTATACAGATAGATGTTTGCATCAGCAGTGAGATACCTACTGGAGTGGTAGAATAATCCAACCATTTTTCCAACGATCTTGACAACGTTTGATGTATGTGTTTCATTTCGGGTGAGGAGTTCAGTCTCAGAAGTTTATCAAGACATGGTGCTTCTCTAAGACGAAAACCATTCGTTTTAATTTGGCCGTGATAGCGATTAGAACGATTATGATGGAAAGAGAGGTGATTGGTTTTAGATGCATTAAAATTAACCAGGCATCTTCCCCCTCCCCATTGCACCACGTGTTCAAGATCAGAAGAGAGAGATTCAGAAAGATCTTGGTCATTGCTGGCCTTTGAAGGCATAGACATAACGCATACATATACATAATTTTATATATAGAGAGACACGCTTGTATCATTCTAGAAATAGTCAAGTGTATAATTTATATGACCCTTCCCGTATGTGATACCCAATACCGCAGAGCTTTTTCCCTGGTGACTATAACATGTCAGTGTTCAAGTCTAAAATGATCAAGCTCCCGTTGAGACGTCCTGTTAAATAAATAAACACTACTCAAGTTCCATCATTACTGACACTCTTTATCCTCGAGTGACCTTTTAGCCTTGATAAGTGGTGACCTTCTCCTCCTCCTCCTCCTCCTCCTCCTGATAAGCATTAAAAAAAAGCATTGACTAAAAAATAGCATTATCTAAATATCTAAATGAGTGAATGCAAAAAGTTGGATCCATACCTTAATTATTTTGTATTTTTAGATGAGGTATTTTAATTCTTATTTGCTAGATTGGTTTTCTATTATCCTCGAGTGACCTTCGGGTTTTGATAAATGTAAAAAAAAAACAAACAAAAAAAAAAACGAAAAAAGAACTCCCAAAACTATTGTATTATTTACTAAGTTAGCTACTCATAGTTTTAACATCTTGCATTAGTCACTTATATAAGATCTAAATATTAATTTACTTGTCCATACGTCCAGTGTCATCATCGCAAATATTAATGAGAAAAACGAATTATCTCCCTTTATAGTCGCTCTTTATCAGTTAAAGATCATTAAAAACATTTCCTCTTAAAAAATTTAAAAAAAAATCTAGCTTTGTTTACGGTTTCAAATTGGCTATTTTATTTTATAATTAAAAAATTTTGTGTTTAGAGGAGACTATAAATATTTTTTTATTATAATTTCTTTTTAAAATTAAAAAAAATGTGCAAGTGAATTGACATCTATTTCTTTGTAATTTATATAAAAAAATATTCAGAAACAAAATAAAACAGTGTGTTGAATTTTTATTGAAAAAAAATCTAAATTTTTAAAATTAATTCTTTTTAGTTAAATCTTTTGAAAGAATTTAATTTTTTTTTTAAATTCGTCGTTATTTGATTTATTTTATATTTTATTTATTTTGTTTATGATGTGTTTAAAAATTGTTCTACCACCGTGGAATTTCCACGAGTTCGGCTAGTTTAAAATAATTTTGACAAAAGATGGCAAAAGAAATGTTTCTAATGCATCCAAGTTATAACTTATGTTTTTTGTTGTTTTGTACATTTCGTCAAGCAAATTGAATGATATTTTTTTTAATAAAAAAAGTGGTTTTCATCGGTTGATGAGATAAATGTGTTAACTGATATTTATTAAGAGTTATTTGCTGTCCGTTATGGTCGAACTATTTTTTTTTTTTTGTAAATTAATTGAAGCCAGAATATCATATTGCATATCAAATTAAGACCAGACTCGCTTATTCTAAATCTCTAACTTTAAATTATAGATTTCTTATTCATCTTCATCATTGCTTCCCCCTGAAAGTCTCAAGGTCAAATATATCTCTTCAATGACAGAATTAAATTAAAACTCTAAAAACGGAAAGATCTGAATGGGAGGGGATGATAGAACCGAAATGACTCAGTTGAGATAACTAATGTATTTGAAGTGTTATATATATATATATATATATATATATATATATATATATATATATATATATATATATATATATATATATATATATATACGCACACGCCATTGAAATATGTATGGTGAGTAAGCTACACAGATACGTTCATGTTTCATTCCTGCTGGAAATTGTCAGGTCAAATTTATACAAGTATAAAAATCCGTTTCTCTAATGTATATACGCATCTACATGAAGTATTCAACTATGTATGTCTTTCACTTTATTATAAAGACAATGCTTTTTTTTGTATATAAATAAAAATACGTACATCCATCACACGAAAGTTACTATTACTTACTATATGTGTATGTATATCTGTGAGTGTACGTAGACGTGCGTGTGTGTACATATATGTGTATGTATACACATATTCATAGAACTAATAGATTCAGATTAGGTTTGGATCCCCCCCCTCTCATATATCCGCGACGAGTTTGTTTTTCATTAGAGATTTCGAACGAGAGAGCTCAATGCAATGCAGAGCAAGAATAAAGTTTAAAAGAAAATATTCAAACCGACATATTAAGCCATTTGTACTATAAATATTTATTTCTGGAACAGGAGTCAGCAGGGTACATTTTCGATGGCTTTATATATATATATATATATATATATAGCACAATCATATATATATATATATATATATATATATATATATATATATATATATAGCACAATCACATTGACACACTGGTTCCCGCCAGATCACCAAAGTTAAGCAACGTTGAGTCTGGCCAGTATCAGATGGTTGGCCATTTGAGAAGGTTAGGCGCTGTATGTACTGCGCCGAGTCGTAGAAATTTCCAGGTTGGCATCTGGGGGCGCATTAATTCACTGGGAGAGATGCATTCCCAGTCTTCGTTAAGGTGAAGGGAAATCTGATGTAAAACCCCGCTGTCAACTGCATACTTTGTCCTGTGGCAGTCATCTGCATCGACAAAGGTTAGCAGTAACACCAAACAGTGTGGTTGGTTCTACATAAAGCCTTCACCACTATAAACAAATCATCTGAGTGGATTTCCGAGCAACTTAGTTGATGTGGAGGAAGCTCATACGTCGAAAACGACGGGGAGAGTCCATCATAATGCGTGTGTACATGTTGAGAAAATTGATTTAAAAAGGGTACATGAAGATTTTTGTCCGGGTCAAAAAGCAAAAGACATTGATATTCATTCGAAAAATCAACTAAAGACAAAATAATAAATAAAAAACGTCTTTTTGCTTTTTGTTTTCGTTTTGTTGTTTCCTCTTTTTCTTTCCACAACAATAACCATGGAGATTGCTTCTCTTCTCTCTCGATTCCATCTTTTCTATCCAGTATTTCAAATAGATTCCTCCTCCCCGCCCCCCCTCCGGCACAATGCATCATCGAATCTTTCCCATCGTCCCAAAGAATGACCATAACATAGAATTTGTCCTTAAAATCTGGTTCCTTGACCGAGGTCAGTCTGGGAATTCATGTTAACTGTCCTATGCGTTCTCCTCCCATACCCATTCTGCATCCAGACTTCGTTTTCTTTTTCCTTCCTTTCCCCAGGATTCCATTGCTAAGAGATCTTTGCCATTATTTCTTCAATTACACTATCAATAAAAATCCCATCCATTCGGATAATTCCGTGACAAAGGATGTAAGTAATTCTCAGAACTTTGATGTACACTCGGACGGACAAACGAATCTTTCGACCTTTCAAATAATAGTTTTTTTTCCTTTTCAGATGAGTAAGCACATCGTGAAACGGTGTTCTGTTCCTCCGTCTGTCACAATTCAGTTTAAAATATCTATTTCATAGCTAAATGTCTACTTTGAGTGGACACATCTTTGTTTAGATACGTCTAAGTGTCTCTGTTTCAATATCTATACATATAAATCTTTTTTTTTTTTTTTTTTTTAACGTTTCACTCCAAACAAGGCACAGGGCCAGTTAGTTGTGAAGGGCTGCTATTTTGAACCAGATTTGCAGGGATACTATTTATGGAGTTGGGCAGCAAGGTGTCTGTTCACATTACATTTAATTTTTTGTATGTTAGTACAGTCAGGGGAGCAGGGGCTCAGGAGTGAATTCCAAAGTGCAGCAGTCTGAGGGAAAAATCTATTCAAGTGGGAGACTTTACAGCATCCAGGGGTCTCTACAGTGTAGGGGTGGGATTTTGCTGCTTGTCAGGTTTGTCGTTCATTTGTGCATTTGAATTTTTGAGATTAGGATTGATTGTTCACGTCATTTGCATTGTTCGGACTACTGCTCTCAGCTTCAGTGTTATTTGCACAACGTTTCGACTGATGTAAACTCCAATCTTCTTTAGGTATATCTTGACGAACTCTGGAATTTGCAATGAATTTAAAATTGAGCCCTTTATTTAATCCCCGGAAGTAGCATACTCTTGTTTTGTTAGCCATGACTGTCAAAGTTTTAAGTAATTTGCAATTGTATTTTGAGTGCCGCAAGGACCCGTAGCATAGTGGATAAAGCACTTGGTAAAATTTAGTTGTATCTTATACTCTTCTGGAGTTTGAAAGTTCAATCCTCAGATTTTGTAATTGAATTTTATTGATCTGTCAAGGTTGACATATCGGGCGCAATTTTGGTATGCATTCATAGCCAACCTGTAATAAAGGCATAGTTAAAACAAAAGGTCAAATTAAAATAAGTGACATTTTAAAAAAAGAAATATATAAATAAATCGACTGTAGTCAAGGGCGACCTGAAGACTCCCTTTTCATTAGCTACTATGTATAGATGAAAGGGGATGTTGAGTGTTTAGCAAAGGGATAACAGGTACTATTTTTTAATCTTTAATATGACGATTAAAGGTTGAACTCTCGTCTCCCAGTTCATTAGCCAACACTCTTACCATTATGCCAAATTGTCCGGTTAATGAAAAGGAAATGAATGATCACAGATTCTTAGTCAAAAGTCTGGTGTTGTAAGCTGACAAGCAATCGCAGATCCAGAGTCAAATATCAGTTGGCGCAGACTCAAGCGTCAAAAACTGGCAAGAACGAACTAGTCGCATATAACAACCAAATACATAAACACAACACGCAACCACATCTCATTCGTCTATGAGCTGAGTTACGACTGAAAAACCTCGTAAAAAGATAACGGTCTTTTATGACTAAAGACCGTTAATAATTGGTTGTGATGGCCAGGGACGAGCAAAAATTAGCATACTTCAATGTCTATAAAAATGTCTCTGTATTCAAAGTTGCTTTTCTTTTTCTGCAAAGAGTGCAGCGTATGCAAAGTCTTTTCCAAAGTAAGATGTTATTTTCTTCACTACAAAATGTTCAGAAGTCAACAACACCTAGGAATGGCGAGTCAAAAATAAGCCAAGAATAGACCAACTAAAATAAAGTATTAGCAGAAGTGTTGTTGAGTCTACCGGCAGAATAGGTAATCAACGAAATGGTCAATTTAAAATGAGAGAGAATAATAATCTGGTGGGCGAAAGGTAGATGGTGCGCCATGGTAACTGATCGCTAAGCATGATGAAGAGGAGGAAGAAAGATAGAAAAATGTTCATATCAGTGGACATTTAACGATGGGGCAAAAACGTTCGATGACTTGAGTCCGCCACTCGAACCCAGTGACCAGTAGTATGGTCATATGTAACCACACTGATAAGTCTTATTAAAATGAAACCTATATGTATGCGGATAAATAACATCCTTGTGAAGATATTTAATTGATTTTTTTCAAAGATAAGAACATTCATATTATTTGGACTATTCAGACTACTGTTTTCATTTTGAGTGTTATTTTTTTTTTTTTTACTTATCAAGACCTGAAGGCTACTCAAGGACAGGGGTTAGTGAATGTAAAGTGGTAATCATTAATGGTGTAAATTTGGTAGAATTTGATTATTTATGGGGGTGGCTCAACAAGAACTTGTTTATATTGGATTTGAAGACTATTATGTTGTATTCAACCGGGAAGCAGGACAGCAGAACAATATTCCACAGGTGAGTAGTTCTGGGAAATAAGCTTTGTTCATGGAATCTTCATTTAAATTTAGGCAGAGAAAAAGAGTGAGGGAAATCGTTTATAGTGGTTGTAGCTAGTTGAGTTTTTTTTTTTTTTACTTTTCTGTTTCACTCATTTAACCTTCGACCTTCTTTGTGTATCTTGTTGAACTCTGGAATCTTTCTGTCAAACTCGGAAATTTGCACAGAATTTCGAATGGAACACTTTATTTAAACCATGGGGGAGACATGCTCTTGCTCCGTCAGCCATGACTAGGTAGAAGCCCTAAATAATTTGTGATTGTACTTTGATTGTCGCCTGCACTGAAGATTGAACCCTCAACATCCAGAAGAGTATAACTTACAAATGAATTTTACCAAGTACTTTATTAAATACGCCACGGGTCTTTATGATTATAATACTTGGTAAAATTCAACTGTGAGTTACATTCTTCTGGAGGTTGAAGATTCAATCCTTAGTGTGAGTGACACTCAAAATATAATTGGAGTTGAGATTTCTATGCAGTAATGGCCGATGAAACAAGAGCATTCTACCTCTGTCGATTAAATAAAGGGTTCTATTCAAAATTCTGTATAGATTCCCGAGTTTGACAACATACAACTGAAGAAGGTCTGAGGTTACATCGACCGGAATGTTATGAAAATAGCACTAAAGATGAGAACATTAGTCTGAAGGATGTAAATAATACGAGTTATCAATCCTCATTTAAAAAATTCAGTAACAAAAAAAGGTAAAACACTCCGTAAGGAAATATGAGAAAGGTTTTGAATTAAATTATATTGCAAAGTTTTCTCCCCTTAGCCAGGAAGTATGAACACTGTATAGAATCTTGAATAGAGCAATTTTCTTTCCGTTTAAAAGGTTATCTCACTGGTTGGGCAAAGATGTTGGATGGAAGTCAAGGATGACGCTAGTCCAGCGTTCGAACCCAGCGATTAGCCTTATTTAGCCCTACTTATTAAGACGAAACATCTAAACATGTGAATAAATTAATATAATATGTATTATAAAAATAATACATAAATAATAAATAAATATAATCTATCTATATATATCTATAAAAGTGAAAGTGTCTGTTTGTGTGCCTTTCCCTACGCAATAACTCCGTCAATTTTTAGTCTACAGACTCGAAATTTGATATACAGGGTACTGAGATTTGGGAAAATCTATGTGATCAGTTTTCGGCCAGAAATTTGGCTATTAAGGGGTCAAAGTTCAACAATTTGACCTTTGAGAACTCTACTAAACTCCTCCGACAATTTGGGGTCTAAACACTTGAAATTTTAGATATAGATTCCTTGGACATGGATCTAACTTAATAACTTGATTTAAGCCCAAAACAATAAATGTTAAGGGGTCATAATAGGGGTCAAATTTAAAAAAATTGACCTTTTTTTTTGCTCAGCATACACCTGTAAACACCCGGGCAACGCCGGGCACCCATGCTAGTATATCTATAAAAGTGAAAGTGTCTGTGTGTGTGTCTGTCTGTCTATGTACATTTCTCTACAGAATAACTCCGTCAATTTTCAGTTTACAGACTCGAAATTTGATATACAGGGTATGGAGATTTAGGAAAATCCTTGTAATCAGTTTTCGGTCAGGAATTTGGCTGTTAAGGGGTCAAAGTTCAACGATTTGACGTTTGAGAACTCTACCAAACTCCTTTGCCAATTTTGGGTATAAACAATTGAAATTTTAGATATAGGTTCCTTGGATATGGATCTAACTTAATAACTTGATTTGAGCCCAAAACAATAAATGTTAAGGGGTCATAATAGGGGTCAAAGTTAAAAAAAAAATCGACCTCTGCAGTCTCTACCAAATTACTCAGACAATTTCTGGTCTAAACATTTGAAATTTTACATAAAGGGTATTCAGAGATAGGGCAAGCTTTTTAATCGGTTGGGGTCGAAAATTTTTGCTACCAATATATAAATGTATGTATGTATGTCTGCCTAAAACTTTCGACAGAGGCGACGGATTTTCACAAGGTCAGTATCGTTTTGAAGCTCAACACTTCAGACGACAACTACCGAAAAATTGGCTAAAAACATTAATTTCTTCACCCTCAACTGAGCACTTTTTTACAGGGAGGGGTCGCTTTTTTATTTTCGAAAGTCATCCTCTCATTTCGATTGTCTAGCCTTGATTTATACCCACGTTACTTCCGGTTTGTAACAGCAAAGACGTCACGTTTTTTTCCTGTTCTTTTCCTCCTTCGCGGTATAGATTCAACTTCCTACTACCACTTTTTTTTTTTTTTTTTTTTTGCTCAACACACACCTCCAAACACCCGGGCAACGCCGGCCACCCATGCTAGTATGTATTATAAACATAATACATAAATAATAAATTGATATAATATGTATTATAAAAATTTATGAAGCAGGGTTGAGGACTTAGATTGTATAAATTTCAACTCGTATGATTACAAAAATTCTGACTTCAACTTCTGGAATTCAAAAATATCCGACTCCAACTCCCTATTTTAAAGTCTTCCAATATTTCGATTGTCTATTGGTTCCTTGGAGATTAAAAAAATCAGACTCTGACTACTTGCATTCTTACGAGTTTCGAATCCGAATATTTCCAAAGTCTGTTACTCCAAATTGGTATGAAGTATACTTGTTTGTCTGCATTAATCTTGAGCGATTTAACCCAGAGTAAAATTAAGGCAATCAACACGTTACTGCAGAACATCTTAAAAATAATGTAACTACAAACCATATAATATTTGTTGCGTGTCTGTTTTTCTGTTTGGGGATACAATTGAAAACAAAACCCTAAACTAAGATAAAATACTCCTTTTCTTGAATTACCTAACACAAAAAATTCAATCGTGATATTTTGTATTAAAAGTTTTCCAAATGAATGCGAAACTTAGGCTCATTAATTCCATCATGCAATAGACGTGCCAACTTTTTATATTCAAACTTATATAATTATGTATATACAATATCAGTCACACAGTTAGTTTTCTCTGTCTGTTTTGATAGATAATGTCCTCATTTTGTGACGTCTTATACTATGCATCGTTATCCCTTGAAATAGCTGGTATTATTTTTAGTGACAAAACCCACTGTGTAAACAAGCAAGCAAGATCCACGTATATAGTTCAGCCATTAAGATAAAGATAACCGTGAACCTTAGCCGATGTTACAAAACAATATCATGTAACATACACAATACTGTTACAAAACAATATCATGTAACATATACAATACTGTTACAAAACAATGTCATGTAACATACACAACAATGTTACAAAACAATATCATGTAACATACACAACAATATTACAAAACAATGTCATGTAACATACACAACAATGTTACAAAATGTCATGTAGCATACACAATACTGTTACAAAACAATGTCATGTAACATACACAATACTGTTACAAAACAATGTCATGTAACATACACAATACTGTTACAAAACAATGTCATGTAACATACACAATACTGTTACAAAACAATGTCATGTAACATACACAATACTGTTACAAAACAATGTCATGTAACATACACAATACTGTTACAAAACAATGTCATGTAACATACACAATACTGTTACAAAACTATATCATGTAACATACACAATAATGTTACAGAACGATGTGATGTAACATACATAATGTTACCAAACAATATCATGTAACATATACAATAATGTTACAGAACGATGTCATGTAACATCTACACAATGTTACAGAACGATGTCATCTAACAAAGACAAGCAAATAAAAACAAAATCTATAGAGTTTTAATAATTAAAAAATATTATGCATGGATAAAAATGTTAGCTAATTACGTTACACTTTTACCCAGTTATGACTGATGGAACGTGAACAAGTTACCCTCTCAGCATTCAATAAAAGGGTTCAGTTTGAAATTCCATATAGATTTCAGAGTCTGTGATAAAGATTCACGCGTTCAACAAAATCCATCTATCCGTTGGTTGTTAAAATAGCAACCCAGACATCCCTGTTTATCAGATCAGGCTGTCTCAAGGTACTGTCTTTCTGACTTAAAATGCACTAAATATTTACAGTGATGATCATATTTATTGGCACGGTAAAATAAAAGTTAAATTTTGTCTAATAAATTCTAAAAAAGGGATTAAATTAAAGAAAATAACAAAGTATATTATGTATTTTTAACTGGCCTTTCCGATGCAGCAATCGGATTTTAGAAAAAATAAATAACAAAGGAACAACAAACATAATTGCAAAAAACCCTTGTTCAAAATTATTGGCACGGCTTTGTTTTTCTTTTAGTATCAGTATAATATCAATCAATTTCCGGTTTACGTGCTTTCTGAACTTTTTTATAGCCATATTATGCTTGTTTAACGCTAATTCAGTGAATAATTTTTTTCAGATAATTTTTAGATAGCGATTTATTTAAACTATTATAAGTGACTAAATTATAATTTTCAATCGCCATGGTTAAAACTAAGGAACACAGCGAAGACGTCAGGAAGCTTGTTGTAGCATGCCATACCAATGGGGAGGGCTATGATAAGATTTCAAAGAAGCTAAACCTTCCCAAATCCACTGTTAGAGCCATAATAAACAAGTTCAAATCGCAAGGCCACGTTATGAGTTTAGAGGGTAGAGGGAGAAAAAGGATTCTTTCCCCAAGAGATGAACGGAAAATTGTTCGACAAGTAAAACAAAACCCAAGGATCTCTGTTGGGGAGATTGTTGATGAACAGAGCACCTCTGGAGTGAATGTATCTCGACATACAGTTGGTAGAGTTTTGAAGAGAGCTGGTTTAAAAGCATGTCGTCCGAGAAAGACTCCCTTATTGAAGCCTATGCACCTGAAAGCAAGGCTAGCCTTTGCAAAACGTCATATTGATAAAGATGTTGCATTCTGGAAACGTGTTCTATGGACTGACGAAACGAAAATAGAGTTATTTGGCCATAATAAAGTGTCTTATATTTACAGAAAATCTGGCGAAGCTTTCCTGCCTAAGAACACCATACCCACAGTGAAGCACAGTGGAGGCAGTTTGATGTTTTGGGGATCCTTTGCTGCCTCTGGACCAGGGCGACTTGTTAAGGTCACAGGTAGCATAAAAAAGGAAGATTATGTTAAAATATTGGATGAAAACCTGAAAGACTCTGCTAAAGAGCTCTCACTTGGTCGTCGTTGGTGGTTCATGCAAGATAATGACCCAAAGCATTCGGCTAAACTGACTAAGAAATGGCTTGAGGACAATCATATTAATGTTTTGGAGTGGCCATCACAAAGCCCAGACCTTAATCCAATTGAAAATTTATGGAGAACATTAAAATTGAGGGTAATGCAAAGGAAGCCTAAGAATCTTATTCAATTGGAGGATTATTGTCAGGAAGAGTGGGCTAAAATTACTACTGAAGAGTGCAACAACTTGGTTGTAAACTATGAAAAGCGACTGAGGAAGGTAATCAAGGCCAAAGGCTATACAATTGATTATTAAATAAATCGTGCCAATAATTTTGAACAAGGGTTTTTTGCAATTATGTTTGTTGTTCCTTTGTTATTTATTTTTTCTAAAATCCGATTGCTGCATCGGAAAGGCCAGTTAAAAATACATAATATACTTTGTTATTTTCTTTAATTTAATCCCTTTTTTAGAATTTATTAGACAAAATTTAACTTTTATTTTACCGTGCCAATAAATATGATCATCACTGTATGTAATTGTTTTTTGTTTTGCCTTTTCCTTTACAAACCTCAATCATGTTCTGCAAAGTAAAAAACAAACACAGCAATTTTCTTATACAAAACAATCAAACCAAACACCTTGAATAAATGAAAAAATTGAAGCATAAAAACTGTTTCCAAAATTACTAAATTCTAGTATGAAACAACCGAAAAAGGGTTGCTAAGGCATAAAAACAACAACAAACGAAACAAAATGAGAACAGTATTCCTAATAATCCAAATAATCCTTATCTTAAAAATGCCGAAACAAAAAAAAAATCGTCTGGCAACCATAAACCAAATGTTTATCATTGCTTGACATTAATTTTCTGGTTTATTAAGTTGACCGTAATTGAATATATAGTCACCTTACTCACCCTCTATTAATTCTGCTTATTGGTTATACCACGACTGACCATCTGTCACAATTTTTATCATGTAGACATTTTTTTACGTACTTCGGACTCATCTTTGAGGTAATCACGTTTCATCAGCCACGATTCCTCCTTATTTTATAAAAGCGACAGTAATTTTCTTTGATCCTAATTAAATTAGACATTTTGAAGGCATCAGGAAATTTCATTATCGATTGCAAACAAAATATAAGAATTTGCATCAATTTTGCTTTGAATATTAACACGATAAAAATGATTAGATCTTATCATTATTTAAGCTATATTTTGTTGGTTTAAGTCGAAATTAAGAATTTTATCCTTTTCCTCGGCTTGGGATATTTTCAGGAGGTTAGACACAGTCAGATATGGGTTTAATGAAATTGTTTCTGTGGAACGAACTGTATTCGAACTTGGCACATCCAGGTTTTCAATCTGTGTCATTAGCCACATAGTCACTGTAGGTTTACAGTTATCACGTCCACCATTTCTTTTGAAATTCCAGCATGTTTCTATTAAACAGCAGCCATTTTATCTTGCAGATGCTGAAAATGTCTTCACGCAACATTGCAACTTTTTCCAAATCTCTTCCAGGCTAGTCTGACACGCCATGTTCTTTTTGACTTCTAGTTTCTGCTATCCGTTTGGCTAAATAAGTAGATATGGTCAAGCCGACAAGAGAACCATTCTTAATATGGGGGAGGCTTTCATGCAATCTGAGAATAATAATCATTAATCAGAGATGGTCAATGACTTTTTAAAAATTTATTTTACTATGGAGTCACCAATTATCAAAGCCCAAGGGCCACTCGAGGATAGGGACTAATAAGTGTCAGTTAGCTGGTGAAACAGCACTGTGATGATTGGTAATGGTGGAAATTTGGCAGAATTTGATTATTTATGAGGACAACTCAACAAGAATTTATTAACATTGGATTTAAAAACGATCATGTTATACTTAACTGAGAAGCAGACTCACAGTATCGTGTTCCACAGACGAGCAGTTTTATGAAAGAAAGAAAGTTCTGATTATCTTGCTTGTCATCCCGTTTGTGGTACAGAAACCGGAAGTGCAAAAGAGCAGACAATCTTGATTATTACCCCTGTTTTTTTTTTGTACCGAAGTTTTACTAAATGTTCGGGAATGATATATCTTTTGATGTGTTCAGTTATCATGTTGTATAATGTGACTTATTCGCAATTTCTTCATTTGGTCGTCATCTGTAAAAGGTTTGCCTGAGGCTAAAATTTTGGACTCTTTGCAAAGCACTTCACTACAGTTTTGTCAGCTAAAGCAGCTTCACCATACATTGTCTATATAGCAAAAAGCTTTCGAGACATTTTTGCCTTTATGGAAATTGAAAGGCATCAAGTGCATAAAATGGGTCTTACAAGCTTATATTTCGAAACATGAGATCATTAATTTTTCAACTGTCTTTCTCGGGAGATAGCTTCATGTGTGCTCTAAGCACATATGCAACTATATGCAACTATATCAATAATTTCACATCTTATAATGCATACATTCGTCCAGCTGCAACAACTGCTAACAATTTCCCTTATTATCTATTCCATGATCAAACTTTCTTTTCTAGAACTGCCCATTTGTGGAACATAATACTACAGGGCTGCTTCCCAGCTGACTATAACATGTCAGTTTTCAAGTCTATCATCAACAAGTTCCTGTTATGTCGTCCTTTTAAATAAACAAGCATAACCCGTTCCACCATTACTGATCATCATGGTGTTGTCTCACTGGCCATTTGACACTTAACCTTTATCCACGAGTGACCTTTTGGCCTTGATAAACGGTGACCTATACCAAGTAAACAATAATAAAAAAAAGCATGGACTGAAAATTGGCAGCGTTATCTAAATGAATGAATGCAAAAAGTTGGACCTATACCTTAATTAGTTTGTATTTTTTAGATGAGGTATTTTAATTCTTATTTGCAAGTTTTGAATTGATTTTCTCCTATTATCCTCGAGTGACCTTCGGGTCTTGATAAGTGGTGACCTCCTTTAAGTAAAAATAAAGAAAAAACAAGTAAGAGGCGAGGTATTTCAATTCTTATTTGCAAGTTTTGGATTTTCTCCTATTAGATGTTACTATTCTGGGTGCCCGGCGTTGCCTGGGTGTGTGTTGAGCAAAAAAAAGAAAAAAAAAAAGAGTGGTAGTAGGCAGGCAGGCTCGAACCTGTACTGCAAAGGAGGAAAAGAACGTGAAAAAAAGTGACGTGTTTGCTGTTGCATCTATCGTCAAACCAGAAGTGATGTAGGTTTAAATTAAGATTAGACAATCGAAAAGAGGGGATGACTTTCGAAAATATCGGCGAAAAAAGCGACCCCTCCCTGTAAAAAAGTGCCCAGTTGAGGGTGAAAGAATTAATGTTTTTGGCCAATTTTTTCGATATTTGTTGTCCGAAAGGTCGACTTCAAAATGATACCAATCTCGTGAAAATCCATCGTCTTTGTCAAAACTTTTAGGCAGACATACATACATACATACATACATTTTAACAGACAAGTAAGATTTATATTATAGATTATCACCAGGCCGAGATTTTGAAAAGAGTCCCAGTCGGATTTGTAAGAATGCTAGAAATCAGTCGTTTCCTTTTTTTAAATCTTCAAAGAACGTTTACAGGGAATATGAACTGGAATAGATACATTGAGAGCATTGCCAAAGCTGCTGCAAGGAAGGTTGGCTCCCTCTACCGTGCTAGAAAACTACTTACGCCTGCCAGTATCCTATACCTCTATAAGGCAACCATTCGCCCATGTATGGAGTACTGTTGTCACATCTGCGCTGGTGCATCTGCTGCTTGTCTCTCGCTCCTGGACAGGGTTCAAAAAAGAGTCGCCAACCTGATAGGTCCTGAACTGTAATCTAGGCTTCAACCTCTGTCCCATCGACGAGATGTTGCATCCCTCTGCCTGTTCTACAAATACTTTAATGGTGAATGCTCTGACGAACTGCAAACACTTGTACCTCCCCGACGTAACTACCCCCGACAAACCCGACAAACTACTAAGTCTCATCCCTTTACAGTAGAGATCCCTAGGTGCAAGAAAGCCTTTTACTCCAATAGTTTCTTCCCCAGAACTGCGGGTCTTTGGAACTCCCTTCCGGGATTCTGCTTTCCCAACTGCAATGATATGCAGAAGTTCAAGTGTAATGTTAACAAACATCTTTCTACTCTTCTCCCTTCATAATGACCCCGCTAATTAATTCCCTAATAGTAGCCCCCTGCTTCAAAGTGGCACTGTGCCTTGTTTGGGGTGAAAATTAAAAAAAAAAAAAAAAAAAGTCTAAATATTGGAAGGCATTAAAATAAAGAGTCAGAGCTTTTTTAATTATAGGAACCTGTGTCGATCTTTCAATTCTGCAGCTCTGGTTATAACGTTTCGGTTGTTTTACCCTGAGGCCTTCTTTAGGTGCTGTGTATTAAACTCGGGAACCATTATAGAATTTGTAAACTCTGCTCTTTGTTAGAACCCTGGGTTACACTTTTTGCATTCCATTCTCTAGGCCTTTTCACATTCTTTCAGTTAACTTGATTATCTTGATGTTCTAAGTTCAATCCTGAGCGAAGACATTAAAACGATTTAACAAATTAACTAAAAGAATGTCGAAAGATCTGAAAAATAGAATGCGAACTGCATAGCCTCAGGGATCTAGTGTGAGCTAAAAATTCCATCACTGTTCCTAAATTCAACACAAGAAGGCTGAAGGGTAAAACAACCGAAACATTATAATAACCAGTGTTGCTGAGTTGGAATCTGAATCTGAGGTTTTGTAAATGAGTTTAAGGTTTTATAAAAAACCTCAAGCAGGATTCGATGAAACCAAGCGATTTCTAGTCGGGGGGGGGGGGTCTGCCTCTTTTTGAATGACAACTTAAGCCAACCTATGTTTTCCCCAATGATTCCCAGTGATGGGTGGAGTGGTCACGTACATGCATTTAGGTGTAACAAAACAAGCGATCTCTTTCCCCCATCTCTCTCTCTCTCTCTCTCTCTCTCTCTCTCTCTCTCTCTCTCTCTCTCTCTCTCTCTCTCTCTTTTATTTTGGAAACAAGCAATACTCATAGATCAGATTAGGAAAAGAGGCTATCATACCCGCAGAATTTTATACTGCCCAGATTCAATTTTACTCTGGGGTCATCGTATCTAAATCTCTTTTTAAGACATTAGTTTGAATGTACAACTCTTAAGAGACACGCACGAAAAAAAATGTAGAATTCGAAATGCAGCGATAACAAAATAATGGTACATATCCGAATATAAAAATGTACATTGCGATTCTGCACCTCAAACATTCTAACCATTTTTCTTTTTTCTTTGACACGTCAACATTTGTTGTGCTTCATTTCAAGTTTACGAGTTCGATTTAAGGACGGTTTGATTTTGTTTAGCGACGGTGAAAAACTTTCATTTAATCTCAACTCCGAACAACTTCGATTGGACGTTGTATTTTTATTTCACAGTCCACGAAAAATTTGGATGTCACATTTTTAATTTCTCCTTTCTTAAGTGATGCGTTTTAAAATCAAGTCTTTTTTTTAAAATGAACATCTCTTATAAGTTAACGTCAACGCCCAAGCGTTTCGTCTAGCGACGTTCAAGAAGCTGGGTTCACAATAACGACGACAACACTGGTGTGTATAATATTCGTCCGTAAATGAAAATATAACATTGTTTTAGCCGAAAAACATTGTGAAAAAAGTAGAACCTTTAATTTTCTAATTGCTAATTGACCTTATAGGTTAGCGTCGAATCGTTTAAAATACGAAAATGGAAATGACTTTCTTGAACAGATCACGTATTTTGCATTCTAACGACTATGATTTCTTGGGAACAAAGAACAAGACCATTCTTTCCAATAATAACATTGTCATGATGCACTTGAAGAAGATCGGAAGTTACATTGGCTGAAACGTTGTGAGAATAACAACCCAAATTAGAACAGTATCCTGAAATTTCAAATAATATATATTATCAATCCTCATCTAAAAAATTAAAAAACATTTTCCCTCTGCCTGTTCTACAAGTATTTTATTGGTGAATGCTCTAACGAACTACAAGCACTTGTTCCCTCTCGACGTAAATACTTCCAAAAACTCGACAAGCAGCTAAATCCCTAGAGATCCCTAAGTGTAAGAAAGCCTTCTACTCCAATAGTTTATTCTCCAGAACTGCTAGACTTTGGAACCCTCTTTCCGGGATTCTGCTTTCCCAACTATACTGACATGCAGAAGTTCAAGTGTAATGTGAACAGACATCTTGCTGCTGATCTCCCTTCATAATATCCCTGCAACTTATGTCTCCGATAGTAGCCCCCTAATTCAAAGTGGTACTGTCTGTGCCTTGTTTATGGTGAAAATTGAATAACATATATAATCATTTACTATAATAATTATTAAATACTTACAGACACTAGTGTTTCATCCTTTCGGGAATTATCAGTGCCGGGTGTCATGATGAACACTAGTCGATAGATTCGAGTCCGGCAATAGAAGCCATGTCTGGCTTCATTAGCAAGGACCTAATCCATTCAGCTACCGTTGACCGCGAGAAATATTGTTGAATTTAATCATTTTTTTTTTTTTTTATAAATACTTTTTTAACGTCTGTCAGAGTGTCAATGATGATCTCTCTCTCTCTATCTCTCTATCTCTCTCTCTATATATAGATATATATGGTAGCTTCCTTCAGTCTTGACAGACTATGGATACCCACTGTAAGGGTGGAGTTTTTGTGCAATCTCGAACGACGCCTCTGCTGAGTTAACGTTGTTAAATACCAGTGGCAAGTGGAGGTTCAGGACGACTGAAAAAAATAAAACAAGATAAGCGGCGAACACATATAGCACCAAGAATTTCTAAATGGTCACCCACCTGATACTAGCCAGGCTCAATATTGCTTAACTTCTGTGATTTGACGAGAACCGGTGTGTCAACGTGATTGTGTGTGTGTGTAGACTATGCCATCCAGTCTCTCTCTATTCTATAGTCCCTTGTTTTGGTCATGTTCGTTTACATGATCAAGTCTGCATCGTTTACAGCAATGTAAAATAGTTCCTGGCAGAATTTTTGGTTTATTAGTTTTCTTGTAAAAGAAAGAATGAACAATAACCCAAATTTGCAATATTACAAGCGCTTTAGCAATGAGAATTAGGAGTTGTATATTCTTTATATAAGTCACGTTTTAATTCAGTGTATTCAAAGACAACTCATACGTTAAACGCCAATCAACTTAATAATCTAGCAATATATAATTGAAGACGCTCCTGTTGTTGTGACTTGGCTCTTTCCAAGAAAAGAATTGTCGGTATAAGAATAGCTCAAGTGGTATTCAACTCTTTCTTTTTGTTGTGGTCAGTTGAAGTTGGACTTCTTAGAATTCCATTGTCCAATAATGATTAATAACTGATATAGCAGGTGGAAATTGGCCGAGTGAGGGGAGCCATGGGTGTTCGGGGGATAAGAATAATGCTGAAAATGAAATTAATAAACTGAGGTCATATTCTGGTCAAGGCCACAGATGTCACTTTTGGTCTAATGGCCAAAGGGGAGAGTATTGATCCAACCCTACTGGTCATGTGTTGGTCATCGTAATTGTTCCCGTGTCACTAGCATACGCGATAGTAAGTGAAGGATAAAGAACACAGTGTAGAGAAAGCCAACCTCTCTCTCTCTCTCTCTCTCTCTCTCTCTCTCTCTCTATATATATATATATATATATATATATATATATATATATATATATATATAAGCAAAAATATCCATCTTCGGATGGGTGAAATAAACTCTCCAAACAGAATCGTTTTTCATTTGTCTCACTCTAATATATATATATATATATATATATATGGAACTATGTCTATGCGAATTTGTTCCCTATGGACTCCTAAACGGCTGGACAAAATTTTTTTTTGACATTTCATACAAATGTATTTTATGTGGCTGGCAGTGTTCTTTGATAAGTTTTATATCGGAATGTCTTCGATAAGTATTCAAAATCGAATAAGTACTTCGCAATTGTATTTTTCGGTCGTCCACAGTAGGAATCAAACCTTCAGGAGAATATCACTTTTACTATTAATTTTTCCAAATACTGCACCGTGGGTCACTGCGGATTTCGTTTGAAATTTCATCCAAATTCCCGACATGATATACCTGAAGAATTCTGGAGGTTACATCGACCGAAACGTTGGGAAAATGACACTCGAGATGAGAACAGTAGTCGAAGAATCTAAATACGAATATTTTGGTGTTTTATTTTCTTTTACTTTTTTTCGTTTCGTTTCTTGTATGTCGTGTTTGGTTTTTTTTCTATATCAAAATCAATTTCGCCTTCTACCCACCACTCAACGCTCAACCATGATATGAATTGGTTATTTATAGACTGTTGTAAACAACCGTCCCGCCATTGAATGCTAATTAGAGCTTTTAATTAATGAAATTAATTACCTACTGTTGATATCTTAGGTCAGTATTCGTTTTTTTTCTTTTTTCCTTACTTGGCTTTTAATGTGTGAAAAAAAAAAGAAAAAAAGGAAAACCTGGGTGTGAGTTCTCAAAATTCTTTAGTGAAAATATAATTAGATGATGGAAGATTTTATTCAACAAAATGGCAACGCTTGTACTCTTAAAGGCCTGACTAGCAGTTATAATAAAATCTATTACGATTGCAGATTTTGGCGATTGTACACTATAGTTAGCAAGAAAAAAAAGGGGTAAAAAGATAGACAACAAGTAACTGTCACTAAACGCAAGAAAATATACTTTTTCTTTTTACTTACCTGTATATTTTAGTTTGTCTTTACTGATTATAAGATTTATTATTTATGCATTTGCTAGCATATAGTTTACTTAGCCAAGCTAGCATCTTTTCAAGATGGATGACAATTTTGTCGAGATTTGGTCTTGTATAGTGCAAAATGTTTAAAAATAAAGAACTCGAAAACAGTGTCAGTAAATTAAAACTGTACATATCAATCAAAAATTTAATATTTGACCGATTCGTGACAGTTATTACTTGTATTTATTTTTTATTTTTCGATTTTTCTATTGTTTAACATACGTCAACGAACCTTTACATCAACTAAGGAAACGACGCCATCTTGAATTATGTTTTTCCAAACCTTCTAGGAAACGATAGAAAATCTGAAAAAAACAAAACAAAAATAAAACAATATAGTATCTGTTCTACTGTCAGGGTACCATCCTCCCAGACATTATCTCCTTTAGAGATAGTCTATTTTCATTCGTCATAATACCATCATCTTAGTCATCACTTCGTTGGTGTGTGCGTGTGTGAGGGGGGGATGTATCTGTTTTGTATTCATGCAATCATCCTACCAGGATTTACCTTCTCCTTTTGGGGGGGGGGGAGAGAGGAGTGTAGTGTAGGATACTTGCGTTATAATCCCATCCTCTTAGTCATCACCTCGTTTGTGTGTTCGTGTGTGTGGGGGGTGTATCTGTTTTGTATTCATGAAATTATCCTACAAGGATTTACCTTCTCCTTTTTGAGGGAGAGGAGTGTAGTGTAGTTTCTGTTTCACATTTTTTTTTTATTGAAGACAATGTTAAATAATACAATCCTCCTAGTCGTCACCTTTTCTTTTATATGTGTGTGTATGTGTATGTA
>NC_136495.1:15004783-15087283 GCF_053919585.1 Euprymna scolopes | reverse complement strand
TTTTTTGGGGGGGGGATATTTTTTTTTGTATCGAAAAATAGGCACAAATTTTTCCGATTCCAATCCTCCAAAAAGTTCTAAATTGTCTGATTTCCAATTCTGATTAATCGTCCCCCATTAGTCCAAATCAAGTCTTGATGTAATCGTGATTGCTATTTGGGTGTGACTTAGAAAATCCAGCGATAAGACACCATCAGCTGTGTTAATTTGAAATAAATACCAGCATTATACGAATATTGAGTAATTTGAAAAGGTCTAACTACTTCTTTCTCTCCATTTTAGTTGAAAGTTTGAGGAATGGTGATAAAATGAAACTATTTAAAATATTTATTAAAATGACCTTGTAAATTCTGACACGTGCTCATATATCATGTCTTAAAATGGCCTTTGTACACGTTGAAAAATTAAAAAGTAAATAAAAGCAATTGTAGTATCTGTATTTCAATATCTAAGTAGAGGTAATAAATTTAAGATAGCCTTTAATTCCCTCATATATATTGGACATTTCCAAAGAAAAAGCAATGGCGGTATCTTCAGTTTTAACGTTAATAAGATGAATGCAACGTTAATAAGATGAATGCAACTTTCAATGCCTCTCATAAATTTCCAGATATTTCTATTTTTATTTATTTGCTGTGTATTAATCTTGGTTGGCATTTTGAATTTTGTCGTGTGTCAAAATCCAGTTATTTCAAACAGCGTCTTCTGTGTGTTAAGGAAAATTGTTTCCAGGTTTGACATCTTTTTTCCCCCTCCCATTCTCTGTTTCTCATGTAATCTATTTCCCAGTATTAAGCCTTTTCTTGTTTCTTCATTTTGTTTTCTGGTTTGAGGATATTTTGTTTTCTGGTTTTGAGGATATTTTGTTTTCTAGTTTTGAAGATTTTGTTTTCTGGTTTTGAGGATATATTTGTTTTCTGGTTTTGAGGATATATTTGTTTTCTGGTTTTGAGGATATTTTGTTTTCTGGTTTTGAGGATATATTTTTTTATATATTTATTTATTCTCAAATCTAATTGTAATTGTTTCTTTTGTATTTGGTTCATTTATAAAACTGTATTTTATTTTTTTAAGATTGATCAATTTAATCACATAGTGATTGAATTTAACGCAGACTATTTTTCGTGTGTTTTTCTTTTTTTTATAAGCTGAAGCGGATGTACATTTTATAGGATGTCATTTCAGTTTATTTGTTTTTAACTATCAAAATTTATTTTTGCTTGTGAAGTTTTAGCCGAAATTTTAAAACAGTCTATTATTGGCTAACTTGGAGTTTTCACATCAGCTATTAAAAACGACTAGCATGAAAACCTGATGTTAGCCGTTGTTCAATTTCAATGTACTTCTAACACTATATTACTTTCGTCTCCTATTATTGTCAATAGAAACTGAAATTTTCGAAAACTCTGAATTTTTTTATGATACATATGGTTTAAATTTCATTAAAATCGTATATACGCAGTTGAAGTTGGTAAACGTTAAAGGTCGCGGTCATGGAAGAATGCGAGGAAAATTCTGTATAAGTTACAAATGATTCTATGATTTTGTGAACTATAATATAAATCTCATCTGTCTGTTTAAATGTATGTATGTATGTTTGTATGTTTTCCTAAAACTTTCGACAGAGGTGACGGATTTTCACGAGATCCGTATCATTTTGAGGCTCGACCTTTCAGATGACAAATATCGAAAAATTGGCTAAAAATATTAATTCCTTCACCATCAACTGGTCACTTTTCTACAAGAAGCAGTCGATTTTTTCGAACGTCATCCCCTCTTTTCGATTGACTCGCCTTAATTTAAACTTTCGTCACCTCCAGTTTGGCAATGGACGCAACAGCAAAGACGCCACTGTTTTTTCACGTTCTTTTCCTCCTTTGCGGTACGGGCTCGAGCCTGTCTGCCTACTACCACTTTTTTATTTTTATTTTTATTCTTTTGCTCAACACACACCTTTAAACACCCGGGCAACGCCGGGCACCCAAGCTAGTCTAATATATAAAAGGTAAAATGGATGCAAGCGTTTGTGCATGTCCACGAAAGTTTTATTGCATCGGGATTCTCGCATCGGTTGGATTCCAGAAGTTTTCTTATACTTCCTATATTGTATTATCTGGCATTCGCAAACGGACATTGTCTCTATCTTTTTTTTTTTTTTTTTTTTTTTTTTTTTGGATCGAGTTTTAAAAAATTCCTCGTTTCGAGTGTTTGCTCGTCTTTTTCGTATAAATAAAGTGAAACTAATTGAACTTCCAGCCAGGTTGTAGCTGTTCTGTAATTCGTCCCTGGTCAATGTAGAGAAACCCTTCATACTGAGACAATTTCTATTTATTTGGATACTGCCAGAGTGCCCCCTTTTTTGGCCTAGCTGCTTTTCCCCCCATATTAAAAACAACCTTCGTGGGAGGTTTAAAAGCAACGCCATTTCTGCAAGTCATTTTTTTCTTTAGCGTCGGCTTATTCACATAATGTTGACACATTTATAACGTACTTTCTCGATTTTATATGCATTGATTATGACTGGATTTAAAACAGAAATGATTCTTTGAATTTTAAGTATTAAACATTTTTAATGCGATATCTTTTCCTATATACGCACGTTGACACAATGGTTTCCGTTAGACTAACGAAGTTAAGCGATGTTGAGCCTGGTTAATACCCGACTTCCCTCCGCTTATCCTGATATTGTTTCTAATCATCTTGGACTTCTCATTGTTACTGCATTCAAACAATGCCAATTAAGGAGAAGGGTGGTAAGTAATTGTGCAACCTTTGCTTCATATATGCTCCCCCTGACGCAGGCACTCCTAAGGAGATATCAATGGTCTCTTGACACTGAAGGGAGGCCTCGCTATTGGTTGATATTATTTACGTACTTACTACAAAGTTAGACGCAAGGTCAAGAATAGTTTTAAAAATCCAGTGCATTAGGATAAGCGCACTGTAGCCTACAAAGGTACCTGAGCAGCCCCGTCAACATTACCAGGTAGGGACGCCTCTGATGATTAGCAATAAGAGAGAAAGTAAAGTCTGGGAGGATGGATTAGAACAATACCTCAGGCCGACAGTAACAAAGCTTGCTATTTTGTTCGTGTTTATGCAGACCATCAAAAAATTTTCGCAGAGTAATGTTACTCCGTGGACCACTAGTAGTTCGACGAATATTGTTTTAGACACAACGGCAGTATTTTAAGACTTCTCTTGGTTCAGTTTTGCGAGAATTTTAAATGAGTTTATTGCATTAAACTTTTAAAAAATGGATTCAAACAGAAAATAAACGATCGAATCTTTAATGCGACTAAAACTCTTATTGAATATAAAAAAGAAAAGGAAGAAAGAAAATAATGAAAAATAAATTGATTTTAATTGCTTAAACGTTTTGATTCGATGTTCGATTCATTTTCTTTGGTTCCTTATTGAACAAATAAATGAAAAAAAAAAAAAATGGCGCGCGTTCCTGATATTTGTTTGATAAAATGTATGCAGTTTAGCAGGAAGCAAATCGGAGATACAACAAAAACGAATGTCGATCTCTGACTGGAACGAATATTAAGCAAGTGAAATACAATGAATAGGAGAAGAAAAAAACAAGAAAACAAACAATAAAAACAAACAAGATGTCTTCCACTGAAAGATTTAAGAAAATGTCTTTTTTCATTCTGTTTTCTTGCTGTCAAGGTCAATTAAGTGTTTTCTCTCTTGCAGTGTTTGTAACAAAGTTTTAACCTCATTTGTGCGTGATCTTTCGTTCTAGTTGTACATTATTACAATCTCCTTTTATACTATATATATATATATATATATATATATATATATATATATATATATATATATATATATATATATATATATATATATAAAGCTGAACGCCTGTGTGTGTCTGGTCACGAATAAGTTCCTATATGGTTGACTATTATAGAAAACTGATCACATATAATGATAGAAGATGTATCGAGACACAGGAATGGGTATGTTTGATCTGGCATAATGATGATTCATTAAAATTGTGGGGTCTGCGTTCGCGCCTGGTCCACAAAGTATGGAAATATAAAAATTAAAAAAAAAAACGTTTACAAGTGTTTTTGATATAGATGTAAAATGAAAATAGGCACAAACTTAAATAAAGACTTTTCATATCTATCTGCGTAAGTATACTTTCATAATTATGTTTCAGTTTCAAGAAATATGGTATAATAAAATTATGAGGTGTTCGTTCGTGCCTGACCTCCATAAAATGGAAATATGTCACAAAGTTTAACAAGGACTTTTAATATAGATCCACAGAATATTGTGATAAGTGTTTCAGTGTGAACGGGTATGGTACAATAAATTATAGGGTTTATCTATTTTATTTTTACTTTCATCATATTTTGCTTTGGTTTTGATACCCCCAAATTCGAAGCTATCTCTTTACGACCCTTCCTTTTCATAACCTATCATACTTTCATAAATCAGTCCATTTTCTGTAGGCTTTTTTTGAACCCAGTCAACGACGGGTACTTTTGCTAGTTTATATATATATATATATATATATATATATATATATATATATATATATATATATTACACTAAAAAAGGGAGGGTCCCTCTTTCTCCTAAATGTTCACAGAGACATAATAAATTATTATAGAGTGGTTTAATTAATATAGTGTGAGAGGAGTGTAAAAAATTTGTAGCTAAGAGAGAAATTAATGACTTGGTCAGTTCATTATAAATTCTAAACTCAATTTTCTCTCTTTCTCTTTTTTTTTTTGCTCTCTTTCTCCTATTCTCTTCTCATTCCCTCTCTCTTCTTTTTTCTCTCCCTCGCTATTTTCCCCTCTCTTTCTCTTTTCCTTATTTCCCTCTCTTTTTCTCCCTTTTCCTTTCTATCTCTATTTTTCTCCTTTTTTCTTTCTCTCCATCTTTCTCCTCCTTCCTTTCTCCCTCTTTCCGTCCCCCCTTTTTTTACATAGGCATAACCACTTATCAAGGCTCAGAGACCACTCGAGGATAAGGGTTAAGAGTGTACAGTAGTCAATTAGGCAATATAGTAATCGTTAGTAATGGAAATTCGATAAATTTGTTAGCAAAGGGAACGGCTCATCAAGAACTTGTTTACATTGGACTTGAAGACAATCATATTGTAGTCAGCTGGAAAGCAGGAAAACGGAAGACAATTCCACAGGCGTGCAGTTCTAAGAAATAAGCTTTGTTCATGGAATCTACGTTTAGGTTTAGGCACAGATAAAGAGTGGGGGGAATTATTGATAGTGTTTTCAGCTAGACGAGTGTTTCTTGTGAAAGTTTGAACACTTTCCATGAAAATAACGATAAAGCAGAGACAAACTCGCTACATCTCTTCTGTAAGATAGAGGTTGCAGGGAAGAGAAAAGGACATCTCCTACGAGGCTACGAAGTCTATTTTGAACTCTATCAAGGCAGGACAAGTCTTTTCTAGCAGCTCCTGTCCATATGTGGCAACAGTATTCCATCCTTGGACGTACCTGGCTCTTATATAGATAGAGAATTGCATCAGCAGTGAGATATCTACTGGATCTCTTTCTTCCTCCATTTTTCTTTCCCCCTCTCTCTCTCTCTTTTCATTTCTCTATCTCCCTTTTCTCCTTCCTTTTTTCCCTCCCTTTCTCCTCTTTCTTTTCTTTGTCTGCTTTTCAATTTATCTCTTTCCTTTATTTTCTCTACCACATTGCCTTCTCTCATTTGCTTTCTTTTTCACACCCTTTCCCTTCTTTTTCCTTCAGTTTTTTTCTAATAATCTGCTTTTCCTATTGTTTTATTTGTTAATTCAATCGATAATAGACTTTTTTTTATTTAAGATCATGACAAAGAAATCTATATATGCAACATTTTTAAGTTAATTATGCTTGTAATTGGACAATTACATCCACCTATCAAATATATATAAAAGCGAAAATGTTTGTTTAAATGTATGTCTGTATGTTTGTCTGTCTGTCTGTATGTATGTATGTTTAAAAATTTCAACAGAGGCGAGGGATTTCTTCGGACGAAAAATATCGAAAAATTGGTTAAAAACATTAAATCCTTCACCCTCTACTGTGCACTTTTCTACAGGGAGGAGTCGCTTTTTTCGCCGATATTTTTTAACGTCATCCTATTTTTTCGATTGACTAGCCTTAATTTAAATCTTCACCACTTCCGCTTTGGCGATGGATGCAACGGCAAAGATGCTACTTTTTTTTTTATTCCCATTCTTTTCCTCCTCCGCGGTACGGGTTTGAGCCTGCTTGGCTACTACCAATTTTTTGTTTGTTTTTGCTCAACACACACCTCCAAATACCCAGGCAATGCGGGGCACCCAGGATAGTGTGTGTGTATATATATATATATATATATATATATATATATATATATATATATATATATATATATATATATATATATATATATATGTATATATATATATATATATATACACAGGGTGTCCACAACGTCTGGCTACATTATGTAGCCAGACGTTGTGGACACCCTGTATGTATATATATATATATATATATATATATATATATATATATATATATATATAGTATTCTAACCAAATGGAAAAGGACACCAAAATTATTGATGTATTAAACAACTTTTCGTCTTTATTTTAAGACTTTTGTATGGTGATTGATTTGCATAACACACACGTATAATATTTGAAAATATTTTTTCATGCCATAATAGCATCACATTTTTTGAATGCTGACGACTGTCTCGTTTGAAAAGAATGTTTTACATGTTACAATGCGCCAAATATTTTCAAATATTTTATATGTTCAGCGTATTTTTCATGGAATGTATATATATATATATATATATATATATATATATATATATATATATATATATATATGGAATTTATCATGGAATGTTATGTCAAGGAACTCCTATTTTTCTTATACATTCTGTCGTAGTTGCATCCTTACCCTCTGTATCATACACACACACACACACACACACACACACACACATATTTATTAGTTGATTGCAATCCAATGACCAAAGAAAAAATTTAGTCCACAATCATAACTTTTTTATTTTATTTCGGCAAATGTCTGTATTTCTTCTTCTGCACGTTTCACAACACATAATAAAAAATATTGTCTTTGGTTTAGTTTACTTTTCTTTGGTTTAGTTTACTTTTCTTTGGTTTAGTTTACTTTTCTTTGGTTTAGTTTACTTTTCTTTGGTTTAGTTTACTTTTCTTTGGTTTAGTTTACTTCTCTTTGGTTTAGTTTACTTTTCTTTGGTTTAGTTTACTTTTCTTTGGTTTAGTTTACTTTTCTTTGGTTTAGTTTACTTTTCTTTGGTTTAGTTTACTTCTCTTTGGTTTAGTTTACTTTTCTTTGGTTTAGTTTACTTTTCTTTGGTTTAGTTTACTTTTCTTTGGTTTAGTTTACTTCTCTTTGGTTTAGTTTACTTCTCTTTGGTTTAGTTTACTTTTCTTTGGTTTAGTTTACTTTTCTTTGGTTTAGTTTACTTTTCTTTGGTTTAGTTTACTTTTCTTTGGTTTAGTTTACTTCTCTTTGGTTTAGTTTACTTCTCTTTGGAGACAACCCCCCCCCCCCAAAAAAACAGTATTCTGAAACAGCACCAAAAGGTAGAAAGATGATTAAGAAAGAAAAACAATAAGTCAAAAAGATGAAAAACTCACTTTAAAAATAACAATCAGAGACTCCCCCCCCAAAAAAAAAATAGACCTATTGTTTTTTTTAGGTTGTGAAATAATTATATAAATTTTGTGACTATACTTTTTAAATGCTTTTTAGTATGATTGTAAGATCATAAAATATTATTTACTTTATCAACTTTATTAATCCAATATTTTTCTTTTTTTTTCCAGGTAAGTTAATTTTCCTTTTTGGCAATTTATTTTTGAAATTCCTGGTTGCATCAGCTTGGTAAGTAAATCATAATTTATAATCTATGGTGAATATATGGAGATTGTCGAGAAGTTTTGTTACTTTGGTAATACCATTGGAGCACAGGGTAGAGCGGGTGCTAGTGTGATTACATAAGTGATAAGTGGATGGAATAAGTTCAGGTGACTTCTGTCATTACTAACTAGCATAGCTTTACCATTATCGACCAAGGGAAAGTGTGTGTACAGTGATGATGTATGAAAATGAACACTCATCAGTGAGGGTTTGGAACACGTGTTGCATGAAGAGGAAGGATATAATGTATGTGTAATGTGAGTCTTAGATCCGATGACCTCAGAGGCAAATTAAATTTGGACATTATAGGGAGATGAGTAAATAAAGCATTAAAAAATGTTTCTTATTTTAAGCATTATTACACGAAGAGTTATTTCACGTAAAAAGTTAATTTATTTTAACCATCGAAACTCGAGAAATGCACGATTAAAAATTTTTTTTTTTTTTTTTTACATAGGCATCACCACTTATCAAGACCCAGGGGCCACTTGAGGATAAGGGTTAAAGAGTGTACAGTAGTCAGTTGGACATTATAGTAATTGTCAGTAATGGAAATTCAGTAAATGTTAACTTAAGGGGAACGGCTTATCAAGAACTTGTTTACATTGGACTTGAAGACAACCTTATTGTAGTCAGCTGGAAAGAAGGAAAGCGGAAGACAGTTCCACAGGCGTCCAGTTCTAAGAAAGCTTTGTTCATGGAATCTACGTTTAGATTTAGGCACGGATAAAGAGTGGGGGGAATTATTGATAGTGTTTTCAGCTAGACGAGTGTTTCTTGTAAAAGTTTGAAGCTCAGTCGAGCACTTGCCATAAAAATAATGATAAAGCAAAAAATGTGTAAACATTAAATGAGCCAAAAATCAGCATGGCTACACTTGCAATTTTTGTAGATTAAAAAGCAGCCTTGACCTTGCGATCAAAAACTAAGATCGAGTCAAAATGGAACGAACCAATACGACTTCTCTGAATTTGTTTAGTTCGTATCTTTATGAATTTATGTGGAGAAAGAGCGAGTGGCACAAATAGGATTGGCGAAATCCTTTACGGCATTACATGCCTTTATTCTACATGAATTTATGTCGGTTCGTTCCATTTTGACTTGATCTTAGTTTTTGGTCGCAAGTTCAAGGCTGCTTCTTGGTCTATGAAAATTGGCAATAACATACTGAATTTTCAAAAAATTGAGGACAATTTTAAATGACTGTGCAAAAAAAGTGTGGAAAATTATTGAAGGCACCTGGTAAATTTGAAATAGAAGGCTTACATCCAAGTTGTAGCTAAAGTGACAGGAAATTCCACAGTGATTTCGTGAACGTAGACCCCACAATATTATTGGTATGAATAAAGAGAAAAGTTACGATTTTTTTCGTTCATTAAAAAAAACAAATTCACAAAGCATAAGTGTAGTTTCTGTTCTCTACAACATCAACGCCATTTGATACCAGAAGTTTCTCTTTGAAAAATCAAAATAGACACATACAAACCTACAGAAAAGACTTTCGCTTATATCATAAGTGGATTCGACCCTACAAGCCAAGACAGTTTATTATTGATATGAATAAATTAAAATAAAGTGTTATCATATACGCAGACCCCACAGGTTTGTTAGTGTTAATAATATAACAGTTAAACGGACATCCTTTTTATAAATGTTAAGTGTGAACATAGACCCCACACTATTATTGGTATGATTAAATTAAAAGTAAAATTATTTAAAAAGAAATAAACTATATTCCTTGTTTGTTTTTACTAAGATCAAAGTGTAGCGAAATGATTGTATGTAAATGTATTTATTTTCAATAAAAATTTTGAACGATTTCGGAAATTATTTAGGATGGCCACTTGAGTAAATGTGGTATTACAATGGTTCATGATTCTAGTTAAGAGTATGTTTTTCTTAGTCATATTGTGTCCGAGATGGGTATATTTGCTGATGATACAATGCTCTATAACATGCTCGAGGGAAGAACAAATGTACTTAAATCTAAGAGAATGGCAGAATCATTAGAAAATGACCTCCAGATCGTAGTGGAATGGGGCCACAAATGGATTGTAACATTTAATGCTAGTAAAACTAAGCTGCTCTCCTTTAACAATTACAAGACACCTCTCCAACCACTAATATACATGACTAATAGCACCCTACCTGAGAATTCTTCCTTCAAACTTCTCAGCCTAACATTCACGGGCAATATGAACTGGAACAAATACATTGAGAATATTGCAAAGGTTGCTGCAAAGAAGGTGGGTTCTCTCTATCGAGCTAGAAGACTACTCACACCTGAGAGTATCCTGTACCTTTACAAGGCCACCATTCGCCCATGCATGGACTATTGTTGCCACATCTGGGCTGGTGCATCTACCACTAGTCTCTCCCTCTTGGATAGGGTTCAAAAAAAAGTTTTCCATCTAATATATCCCACTTTGTCAACTAAGCTCCAACCCCTGTCCCATTGCCGCAATCTTGCATCACTGTGCCTGTTTTACAAATATTTTAATGGAATGTGCTCTGATGAACTCGTTGTACATATCTCTGACAACCTGCTTCGTAAAAAATCACACCCCTTCACTGTTAAGGTCCCTAAATGTTAGAAAGCTTTCTACTTTAATAGTTTCTTCCCTCGAACAACTAGATTTTGGAATTCCTTTCTGCTACCTGCTTCCCTGACTGTACTAATATGCAGAAGTTTAAATATAACGTAAACTAACATTTTGTTAATCTTTCCTAAGCATGGTCCCAAATGATAGCCCCTTACGTCCAAGTGGCGATGTGCTTTGTTAGGGGTGAACGTGAGTAAAAAAAAAAAAAAATGATGACAAAGGATAACGAGCAACACTCATTTTTTTCATATTTTTAATGGCCTTGTGCCTAATTTGTCGTTAATGTAGATTTTTTTTATACTTCTGAAAATATTTCAAAGTGTAGTATTTGTTTTCATACAAACAGATAATGTGCCGCTTATATTATAAATAGATTGTAATTGCTCGCGTGAAAAATTATATTAAAAATTTATAGATATAATGAAGACACTAATGAAAGATAAGAATGATTCATTTTCATAAGAATACTATCCGTCTTCGAAATTAATATATATGTGTATATGTGTATATATGTGTATATATATAATTTATAAAAAAAAAAGTTTAATGATTGCTTGTAGTTAATAAACATTTTTTTTTATTCAAAATGGCAGTAATGATTTATGAGATATTTAAAATCCCATGACAATATTAATTTGTTTTTTGTTTTTTTATGGAGAAAATTGTTGCCTTCTAAAATTTTCCTATTTTTCTGACCGCAAACATTTTTTGTTAGTGTCGTATACAACCATTCAAAATAAAAAAAAATGAAATTGATCTATAAACCAAATGAAAAAAAAAGACTTTGTACAGTAAATAAAAAGAACGAAAACGGAAACGCATAATAAGGCAACAGAACATCTCGTTGGAGTTTGATAGATTGTGACAGCTCAGATTAATTCATCCTTTCCTGTTCTTTCTTTTCACCTGTATCTTCGCGTTCTCTTCATCAGTTTCAACCTCCATCGCTTAATCTTTGTATTAATCGACATCTCATGGAATCCTGAATTTATTTTAGATGTAATTAAGATATGAAAAGCATTTTATTATTATTTATTAAATATTCACTTTTATCATTAAATTCTTTGTCTCTCATTCATTCATCAATCTTTTTCTCTCTATACACACACTTTGATATGTGTGTGTGCGCGTGCGTGCGCACGCGCGTGTTTCTTTGAACAAGTTACTATTCCTATTTGTTTCTTTTCGGATCCATCCTTTCAATTTCAATGATTCAACATTCTGCTCAGGTGTAAATTCGTCATAACCGCAAACATTTTCGACCCTCACGAGTCTTCATCAGGCACTTGATGAATTACAAAACTGCAATTGGTGAAATTCATTGAAAATGTCGATTAAATTCGTTTAAAAGCATTTAAGCGTATTTTTTCCTCCTTCGTATCGAGCCTGATTGATGGTCGGTTTGCTCATTTGAATAAATAAGGAGTCGATGATGGGGAGGTGCAAGTGGCAATGCGTCATTTTAGCACAGTGAACTTTTCTCCACTCACTACTAAATTTCACAATATTCTCATATATATATACACACGCACACACACACATATATATATATACACATATATATCCAGAGGAAGTCTCGAAATAAAGAAACGTTGATGAACACATAACTCGATACATCTACCTTACTTAAAAACTCGATACATCTTAAAAAAATGTTAGTTTTATTTTTGGTGTCTTTAAAAAAAGAACCCAATATTTTTTGCTGAGGAGGAGACTTTGTTTCAAAAAACTAAATGATAAAATTATTGTCCAAGACTTATTGTCTATCTCAATAAAAAACATCGTTTCCGAAACGATCGTACAATTTATTGATTTTGTTTGTTCTTCCTGATGAAACCGACTTTTAATTTTAATTATAAATTATCAATCATCTTACTCTATATTAAAGTAGCTTTGGGATATATGGCTATCGAGCTTATTATATATCTACATTACAACTAGTACTGTTTTATTTTCTTTTATTTTAATTGTATTAATGAATTTACTAATGCATTAAAATATACTCTACTCTTTAGACTGTTGTTCTAATCCCCTTATATATATATATACATATATATATATATATATATATGTTTCGTTGAATAATAGTAACAATTTTTGTTTATTTATCTTCCGATCCATCCTTTCAATTTAGTGGGCCAGTGATTCAACATTCTGCTCAACTGTAAACAGAAATTCGCCATAACTGCAAAATGCCACACACACACACACACACACACACACACACACACACACACACACACACACACACACACACACACACACACACATTCAATGAAACATGCATAAAGAAAAGATGCTGCTTGTATACACATGTATATACACATATGTATATACACATATGTATATATACATATGTATATATACATATGTGTATGTACATATGTGTATATCTATATCTATATATATATATATATATATATATATATATATATATATATATATATATATATATATATATATATATATAGGCATCGTGTTTTCTTGTATACATGTTTTGTTGAACAACAATGATGTTGCAGCAGAATTATTCCCAGTGGAGAGTACCATTTGGTTTTGTAGATAGCTGAGCACTGATGATGCTGTTGATGATGACGACGACTGAACTATTTCCAAGAAGTAGAAGTGGCATTTGTTCATGTTTTTCTTTTTTTATTTTTTTGTTGATATCTGATGATCTAATAATGATCTAATGATGATCTAATAATGATCTAATGATGATCTAAGCAAAATAGAAGCACATGTATGATGAATAGGGCTGTGACAACAGCATATTCTTTTCATTCTTTTGACTCTCAAGTATATATCTGACACAGTAGGACACAGTCAATCAACTGAGAACCACGTCTATATAAAAACATAGAAGATATTAACGGATATATATTCAAGGGTCAAAACAATGAAAAGAATATGCTGCTGTCACAGCCCTAATGATGAACTTTATATATATTAGTATTTGTCTGATCTAATGAACTATTTTTTGATGAACATAATGAGTTTTTGTTTCCATAATAAAACCGGTTAAAGAACTAAAAGTATATATAACTCTAGTTCTGTAATATTGAGCTATTAATGGAAGTTTGTTTAAAAAAACTATATGTTTGAAATATAAATTTATATTTGAAATCTCAATTAAGAGATTATATAAAAAAAATAAAATTTTTGCCGAAAGAAATGATTCCCAAAAAAGAGTTTTCAATGGCAGAAAGAGAGCTATACGCCCAGTCTGTTAAATCCAAGGTAGCTGATCAGCGGCTTGGTTCCCACCAGTTTTGGCAAATAACAAATAGGATCCTGAACAGAAGTGTGCGTTCTATCCCAACCATTATCAATGGACCAGAGGTCATCTCGTCAGCGTCAGACAAGGCCAAACTATTTGCAAAGAACTTTGCAGCTAATTCTACCCTATGCGACGAAGGCCATCAACTCCCCATATTTCCTCCTATAACTCAGAACAAGCTAGGTAACATACAAATATCCGTGCATGAGGTCGCCAAGCTAATCAAGAACCTAGATTCCAGTAAAGCAACTGGCCCTGATGGCATCCCAATTATAGTGTTAAAAAAGCTTCAACCAGAACTTGCTCCCATACTTACGAAACTATTTAAGCGCTGCCTTAAGGAGAAGTGCTTTCCGACCCCCTGGAAGACCTCATCAGTTTGCCCTGTATTTAAGAATTCAGGTGATAAGTCATCTCCCTCTCAGTACAGACCAATAAGTCTCCTCTGTGTTATGAGTAAGTTGCTGGAATCAATATTAAATAGAGAAATAGTCAACCACCTCAGCAGAAATAACCTTCTTAGTGACACACAATATGGTTTCCGCTCTGCAAGATCTACCGCAGATGTGCTGACGGTTATATCCCACAGGATTAGTGAATCTCTTGACAAAGGCTTCCTTTCTAGGGCAATTGCTCTTGACATATCAAAGGCCTTCGACAAGGTATGGCATAAGGGTCTACTTCACAAGATTTCCAGCTACGGTATAACTGGAAATGTTTTCTCAATCATTAAATCGTTTCTCTCCGATAGGCTCATAAGAGTAGTGGTAGATGGACAAAAATCGGAGGCCTGCAATATAAATGCTGGGGTCCCTCAGGGGTCAATCCTGGGCCCAACTCTCTTCCTGATCTACATCAATGACCTCCCTAAACACATACTTAAATCATTCGTTGACATCTATGCTGATGACACGACCATCTACGGCAACACATCAAAGGCTGTAAATGACAAAGTTCTCTCTGATTCTCTCTCCTCTGATCTCGAGCGCGTGGTTCAGTGGGGGAAGATGTGGCTAGTTACCTTTAATGCATCCAAAACCAAACTCCTATCCTTACATCATCAACGCTCTGATCCCCAGCTGGCATCAATTGTGATGGATGGCTCTCGTCTGGGTGAGGCCCCGTGTTTTGACAAGCTTCTGGGTTTGACCTTTACTCCTGATCTTAAATGGAACACGTACATCAAGTCTGTTGCCAAGGTCGCGGGAAAGATAGTGGGATCCTTCTACCGCTCCAGAAGATATCTCACTACTGATGCAATTCTCTATCTATATAAAAGCCAAGTACGTCCAAGGATGGAATACTGTTGCCATATCTGGGCAGGAGCTGCCAAAAACAGCCTATCATGCCTTGACAGAGTACAAAATAGACTTCGTGGCTTAGTGGGGGATGCCCTTTTCTCTACCCTGCAACCCCTCTCCCACAGAAGAGACGTTGCGAGCCTATCCTTGTTTTATCGATGGCAGGTGCTCGTCTGAACTCCAATCCCTGGTCCCCCCTCGCCAATCTTTCACGAAAAACACCCGTCTAGCTGAATCCACTGTGAAAAATTTCCCCCACTCTATATCTGTGCTTAAATCAAAACGCGGATTCCATGAACAAAGCTTCTTTCTTAGAACTGCACGCCTGTGGAACTCTGTTCCGTCTGCCTGCTTCCCTCCGGACTACAACTTGGATGTCTTCAAGTCTAATGTTAACAAATTCCTAATGAACCGCCCCCTTAAGTAAACACTCCATCAAATCTCCACATATAAACCACATCAGTTGGTTTGGGTATGAAGGAAAAAATGATATAATTTTTCATATATATATATATATATATATATATATATATATATATATATATATATATCTCATCATGTATACATACTGATAAAATGAACTTAAAGTCAATATTTTTTATCATCTTGCGGCCCTTACACAACACAAATAGTGCTGAAACGTGATTGCACTCGATTTGGCCGTTCTTATATATATATATATATATATATATATATATATATATATATATATAATGACTGTCTATCTATTTGAGGAATGTTTTCTACCAAACTCCTCTTTCAATTTTTGGTTTACATACTTGAAACGTGTGGAACAAATTCGATTTGGTCTATAGTTGGTAAAAATAGTTGCTAAGGGGGCAAGATGAGAATAATGATATTTGGCAAGCGTAAATTGACTTAAAAGCTCTTGTATTAATGCACAAATTATTATTTGCAGTTTTTGTATATGTATAGATTTGATTCTTGCTGATGACACCAAGTCATTTTTTTTACTGTTGCAATAACTACTATACATTGGGTACAATATAATAACTGATAGAGAATTGACTATGATAATTAATACAGATTTCATATTTATTATCATATTTTAGTGTGTTTTCTGACCAGACAACGCCGGACAGCCTGCTGGAATAATAATAATATATATATATATATATATATATATATATATATATATATATATATATATATATATATATATTACAGCATAATTTGTATATGTTCTATAGTTGTATCTTACTGCCCTTGATATTTTATCCTTTGATGCAATATCGAAAATCATTCCGGCTCTTCTTATTCAACCAATCTGCATTTTCGTTAAAGATAGCTGATATAAAATGTTTGGTTTGAGAAAAGCCTTCTGGGATATTATGAACTATGGAAGATGTCAGTTGTAATGTTTGTTTCCTTCTTGTTGACCTCTTACGTTCATTTCTTATCTACATACACATACATACACACATCGTTTTAAATAGAAGGTTAGATTCATTCAATTGCTCAGTGACTTTCAGAATGAAATGCCAAGCCTTGCAGAACAAATCTCTTCCTGTAGTTCAACAAACTTATCTGTTTATCACTATCTATTCAACCTGGCTCCGTATACATATGGTTACAATCGTCAAATTCGTGCCCACGCCGACAAGGTGTTCTAGTAGGGATATGTGCATTTTTAAACTATTTTGTATGTTATAAGCTTGCTAAGGAATTGATCCTTTTTGCACAAGATCATTAGTCATTAGGAGAATCAAATTTGAATGGTGATAATGAGTCTGGTTTGAAAGTATTATTTACTAAACTTGACTCTCGTCTACCTCAAGTCTACTATTATAAGAGTGGGTAAAGATCAGACTATTATAGGACGAAGTAAGAATCAAACTGTTATAGGATTGCGTAAGGATCAGTTTTTTGTAAGACTAAGTAGGGATCAGACTTTTATAGGATTGAGTAAGGATCAGACGTTTTATAGGATTGAGTAAGGATTGAACCTTTTTTTTTATTTTTTTATTTTTTTTTAGAACTATGTAAGGATCAGACTTTTTATGTGACTGCGTAAGAACCAAACTCTTATAGGACTGAGTTAATATTGTATTTGTTTATCTACTTTTCATTTGACAAAATCTTCAATCAAATTTTTCTTCAGATAATCAGAATTCCAGCGAATAATATACACACATAAACACAACTGTTTCCTCTTTTATTCCCGCGACAACAGACGTGCACACAACATATTCCTGTTTGAGCAATCGACACACAATGCAAAACTTTCACGGATTAGTAAACAGAATCTGTATATACACCTTGTTAACACTCTAACGTACGTACATTATCTGAGAAAACAAATCCACGCATATATATATATATATATATATATATATATATATATATATATATATATATATATATATATATATATATATATATTAATTTAGACATGCGTAAGCAAACCCGTCTATCTAATCTCTTCATCCAGGCAAAAACATCTATTTTAACCAGGATCGTTTCTTGTACATTTTGAACTCTTATCCTTCACAAACTTTTTCGTTCACTTAACACATAGTTCTATGCCGTGCCACCCCTTCCTCTAGAACACCTTGTCGACGGGATCACAAATTTGCGGATTGTAACCATATGCATGGTAGGTTAAATAGAATCGAGAAGGAAAAGATACTGAAACACCAATGTAATTTATGTACGACACGAAAAGAAATTGGAATCTAAGGAAGATCTCTATCATTCCAGTAATTATAGCAGCAACTGGACCCGTGAAAAAGAATTTATAATGCTGCTTGACAAATATACCCGATGAACCAAGTGCATAAAAAGGGACAAACAATTGCAATTAAAAGGACGGTTACAATCTTGGAAAAGATCTGTCGGTTAGAATGTATGAGATAGTGAGTGAGTGCCCGGCATCCGAGAGGATGCTCCATTTTTCGTTAGAACACAACGTTAAGAAAATAAAAAAGGTTGATATGCCGTCAAACAAACGAAACCATAGCTGCATGCCTTCCCATTCACACACACACACACACACACACACACACACACACACACACACACACACACACACACACACACAGTGCAACCCGAAGCAAACATGCTTACTCAATTTCTCCTTACAGACAAAGCAACTTTTTTTCACCAGAACATTAAAAACTTTCAACCACATAATCTAATGCTAGCAGGTAAAAAGGTAAAGCTATATATATATTGGTAGCAGTCATTTGTTTGATATTTGTTTTGTACTTTTACAACCCTTTTTTCTTGTTGATTATACTATACAGTCACACAAAAACAAATCCCCCTAAATAAGGAGTTTTTTTTTACTCTTTTTTTTTAAACGTTACCAGGTACGCTTTTAAATTATCCAAACGCAACCGGGTTCATTTGAGTACGTTGTCTTCTACGATTTCATTGAATGTGTAATTTTACTGTCATCCGAAATGCTTACTTTACCGATCTGATGAATGTTCGTTGAAAAAGAAAGAAAAAAGAAAGGACGGGGGGGGGGGAAACCGAAAACATCTGCTTAAGGGAACAATTTACGAAAATGACCCCCTCCTCCTCACTTCTTTCTCTCCCCTCACCCCCTATTTTATTAGCCTATTTATTTACCTACCCACCTCTACTTCACCCCGTCTGGACGATCTCTCTTCACAGGGTTTGTATTTGCCCTCATCTTCTAACCACCACATCCACCTTGCTCATTGCCCAACTCACGTTGGAGGTGTTGTGGATTGTGGATTTTTGCCTGCATTTGGCTTTCGTTTGTCTGAAAATCTTGGCTCTGTTACTTGAAGCTTTCAGTTATAAACGTAGTCACTTTTCATTTTCCTAAGCTGAGTATATAATGAGTGTGTGTATGTATCTTTTTTTTTCTTTTTTTTTTTTTTAAATTAAATTTTTACCCCAAACAAGGCACAGTGCCACTTTGTAGTAGGGGGTTACTATCGGGGACATAAGTTGCAGGGATATTATGAAGGGAGATGAGTAGCAAGATGTCTGTTCACATTACACTTGGACTTCTGCATGTCAGTACCGTTGAGAAAGCAGAATCCCGGAAGGGAGTTCCAAAGTTTAGCAGTTCTGGGGAAGAAACTATTGGAGTAGAAGGCTTTCTTACACCTAGGGATCTTTACTGTGTAGGGGTGGGATTTAGCTGCTTTTTGGGTTTGTCGGGGGTATTTACGTTGAGAGGGTACAAGTGCTTGTAGTTCGTCGGAACATTCACCATTAAAATACTTGTAGAACAGGCAGAGGGATGCAACATTTCGTCGATGAGACAGAGGCTAAAGTTTAGATGACAGTTCAAGACCTATCAGGTTGGCGACTCTCTTTTGAACCCTGTCCAGGAGTGAGAGACTAGTAGCAGGTGCATCAGCCCAAATGTGACAACAGTTCTCCATACGTGGCGAATGGTCGTCTTATAGAAGTACAGGATACTTTCAGATGTAAGTAGCTTTCTAGCATGATAGAGAGAACCCACCTTCTTCGCAACAGCCTTGTATAAGTTGTTTTTCATCTCACTTACATTGAAATTAAAAGCCTACTTTTTCTATTTAAAATTTATTAAAGCGAACTTTAATGTACTCAGTTCTACGTATACAATCTGCTAAATAGAGGTTAAATAATTTGCATATTATTTGAAAATCGAACTTTAATTAATTATTCATTCTTTATGGTTTCTTATTGGATAATGCGTTTTATTTAACTATTACGCTCAGTTCTATTTATGCATATTTACTAACACACACAAATGTATATATCTATATGAATAACAAAAGTCTATATTCCAAAGTTCATGATGTTGCCCATCTTACAATTTATTCCTCTTAAATAAGGATGGGTATATATTATAAGGAAATAAAGTATATTTCCACAGAAATATATATATATATAATGTTGAAACACCAGTTCTTGTCAGATCACCAAAGTTAAGCAACGTTGAACCTGGCTAGTACCAGATGGGTGACCATTTGAGAATTCTAGGCGCTGTATGTACTCTCTGCTTATCTTGGCATTGTATTCAATCGTCCTGAACCTCCACTTTCCACTGGTATTTAACGTCGACTCAGGAGAGGTGTGGTAGAAGATTGCACAACTCTTGCTACAAAAATTCCATGTGCAGGCACCCTTACGTTGGGTATCCATAGTCTGTCAAGACTGAAGGAAGCTACCATATATATGTGTATGTATATATATGAATATGTATGTGTAGATGTGTGTGTGTGTGTGTGTGTATATATATATATATATATATATATATATATATATATATATATATATATATATTTCGTTGTTTCAGTTAAATCAAAGGATGGGTCAGCGCTGGTCAGGAGTACTCAAGGTATTATGAAACGGTGGCATGAACATTTCACAGATCTTCAATCCTTCAAAAGTAGATGAATCGGTCATTGATGGCATGGCACAAAAAGATCTAATCACAGAATTGGAGGATTTGGCAACAAGAGAAGAAATGGATCTTGGTATTGGTCAGATCAACCCTGGCAAAGCACCTGGTCTGGATGGTATACCGATAGAGCTCTTGCAAAAAGAAGGAAATAAACACGAAATCCGCTGTATTCCGTCTGATTCATGCATGTTGGGAAGGTGTTACTTACCCAACCAAAGTAGCAGCTCATCAGACATGTGTGCAAATCACCCTATTATACTCATCGGGAACGTAGACCATTTATCAACACCAGCTGAAATGACTTGAAAGATTCTATCAGGGCTACTTAAGGAGGATCCTTAACATAAAATGGCAATCAATGACACCAGACATTGCTGTCCTTCAGTGTTGGAAGCATGATAACCAGCAATCAGATGCGCTGGGCTGGACACATTGTCCTATGGATGACTGCAGATTACCAAAGCAGCTGTTCTACGGTGAACTAGTGGCTGGCAAGTGCTCACATCATAAACCAAGGAAGAGATTCAGGAATTGTTTGAAAGACAATCTTAAGAAGCTTTGCATAAATGTTGAGAGATGGGAAGAGATAGCTGAGAATAGGAGTAAGTGGCAAGGAGTTGTATGCGGCACAATCACGTTGACACACTGATTCTCGCCAGATCACTTAAGTTAAGCAATATTGACCCTGGCCAATACCAGATGAATGACCATTTGGGAAGGCAAGGCGCTGTATATACCGTGAGATAAAATACCAGATTGAGAAACTTGCATGGTCTATCCTTCTCTCGAGGGTAGATGGGCCTTTCTTAAGCCATGGTAGGCAAACCATCTGGTGATGGCGTCACGATAAAATTACTCTTGATAGCCCTGGCGAAGCATCAAGTATTCAGCTACGGACAAGATTTGAATTACACTACAAAACTTGTGCAGGGAGTTCAATCTCGGTTGCGGCTGCATGTTATGTTTTTTTATGTTACAGAGGGTTGCAGGGTATTGGAGATAAAGAACTTGGAACAGGCAGAGCTTAAGAGAAACACACACATTCTCATTTTTATAGATATATAGATTAGAAAAAATGAATGTATTTTATAGGGGAAAATGGAAGTTATAGGAATAAATTTGCTGTGTAAGAAAAAACGTTGCATTTATAGTAACAAGCAGTCTTTCATATGAAATTGTTATGTGCGTACCCGTGTGTTTGTGAGTGTGTATATTTAAGTCTGTTTTCTAACCAAAATCATCACTAATTTGATTTTGTATTGTTTTTAGATCAATCATGAGTTCCAAAGAAACTCATGATTGGCTTAAAACTGATATAAATTTTTGCAGCACACCTTTAAAAAAAATGTGATAGAAATTTTGGTGCAGAGTGGAGCAAGATCTTCAATTTTATTTTTATTTGGATTCTGAATAAATTTAATCACCCGAAACACACTCAAAATACAATGCTATAAAAAGGTTCATGTAAAACGAAAGAAAAAAAAATAATGCAAGGGGAGATAATCCAGAAATATAAAAATACTCTTTTTCTTTAAAAAAAAATCCCATAATGCAGCACACAAGTCAATAAGAATAAATATTGAACAAAATTTTGAACTGATAAAACCTCATGAATGAATCAACTAAAATATTGTAATAAAATAAATAAATAAAAATAGAAAAGGGCAATAAATTCAATGAATATAAATAAGAATTTTCATCATTTTTGATTCTTACAGAATCCTGAATAAAAGATGAGCAATCTCAATGAATAGGAGCGAAAACTAAGATTACAAACAAGATATTTTTCAGATTTTGTGTTTGAAAAGTTGAAAACAGTTCTACTGTGCTGCAGATTTTAACACAATGAATAAAGAATAGGTAAGGGAGAATATTGGTAGGACACAAATAATTAGGAAATATAAATATGAATCCTACACTAATATAGCTTCGGTGTCTGTTATGACTTGCACTTTAAATATTATCTAAAAAAAAAGAAAAGGATGTGATGTAAAACAATTCTGATCATGTGAGGTTATTTTTTTTTCATGCTAATGAGTCAAGTATTATTAGCAAGACTTGAGCATAAGGGTTATTAAGAGTATCAGTCAGGTGATGAACAACACTAAATGATGAAGATAATGAAGACCAAATAATAATGTGTTAAGCAAGAAACACATGCAGTCACATAGCTTACTTAATACTAGACATTTTATCCTATAAAAATGGACAAAAGTTATAGCCCGTTGACTTAGAATAAGTGCTTTATACCAAATTGCTGGTTGAATATGGTTAACTTTGTGCTAATTTTTTCCTTAAATGCTAATCTCTATTAATCTTTCTTAATCCCTTACTATACATCAAATTTATACCATAATACTTAGTTCGCTGCATCTTATCATAACAAAGTTCCATACAAAATTGCAGCCAAATTTACCCAATATTCTCCAAGAAAAGATTAGCATAAATGTGGTCTTGTGATGACTAATAATAACTATTAATCCCTAACTGTGCATTGAACAAATATCATAATACTTAGTTTGCTAGATTATAATAAAGGTCCATGCAAAATTTCAGCCAGATCGAACCAGTAGGTTATGAGAACAAGTGAAGTTGACAGACAGAGACAAACTGACAGTAAGAAAAATAAGATATAGATGTTAATTATTTTAAGAACTCAAGCGAGAGAACTCCTAATTGTATTTCCTTTTAATGTTTCGGTAAATGAAAGTGTCTATACTCTAACAGTTTTCTTAGTCAGAATATTTAAAAAAAAAAAAAAATAAGTGAAGAAAAACACAGGTTGACTGGCAGATGACATAAAGTTTTCAATGGAAATGATTGTAATTTAATCCAAGTTAGGATTCAGTTAAAGTTAATTTGCATCTCTACAGGGTGGAACAATAAAAGTGTTGCCTTAAAGGAAACAACACTACAGCTTTATTTTAAACCTTTTACTGAAAAAAATCAATTCAGGTAACTTGATTATGTAGTAGAGCTGACATCTTTTCAGCCTCAATCACTGCCTCAATACAGGTCCGAAACTGGGAGCATGCGTTTTCCAGAAGCGCCGGTGGGAGCTCGGCAAATACTGGGCTGATGGCGGTGATCAGGCTGGCTTTGGTTTTGTGGGAGGTCATGTTGATGATGCTCTCGACGAAGTAGTCCAGCAGATTCAGGTCGGAGGAGGAGGGGGGCAGCAAGAGAAGGGTACAAAGTCATAGCATGCCTTCTGAAGCCAAGCCTGGGTCTGAGCCAACACCGAGTCCTCTGCCACACCCAGGGTCTGTCAACGGCCACCTAATTGCACCAAGGGATCACCACAATCTTCAACACATCTAGTTACACTTTGGTGTTGACTTTCAAGCCAACTTCGAAGATGTGAGGTGGCATGATGTGGCCCTCACTTGAAACCACACCAAATACCATCACTGTGGCCGAAACTATATTTTCATCACCCTGGGCACGTTCCTGTAATTCATGGCAATCTAACGATGCATTTTAGGGGTGCTGGCAATGGTCCTGTTGTCATAACTTGGATCAGTAGAGAACATGAGTTGTACAGCGGCGCATCTCCGATCTCGCTCGTTGAACATTGTGTCACTTTCAGACATGATAGAAATATCGCCTTTGGTATTTGTACACAACTGGCCAACTAATAGATGGTCTGCAACAAAAAAAAAAGAAAACCAGTTTTCATCAAACGGAAATGGAATCATGTCGTCTTTTTTAGGGCGACAATTTTATCTTCTACTCTGTAATATTCAGCCCCATTACCATAAATTATGTAAAAAAATAAGTCCTGTTGCTAATATCTCGTGATAATTGAAGAGTCACAGCAAGCACTCTGGATGAAACCTCTCTCCCACGATTATGGTTCAGGTATTAAACTAAGAGTTAATACATCCATTGTCAACCTTGACAGTATCCAACTTAATACAGTGTTGAATGTATGTGTGTATATGTTTTATAATTTTGGTTCATTACATGTGCATCTATAGAAAGGATAATTATTTTTATAATAATCTTTTTTTGTAGCTAAGAATGAAAAACCTTTCTTAATATTGCAGGTTGATTATTTTGGTATCAAGAGGTTGGTTTTAGAAAATTAAATTACAAGTTGGTTTTCCCAATTGGTTCAGAGAAAGTTTTGGCTAAAATTCTCTGTCTTTCGCTTTCCTCACACAACTAAAATCTTTAATTAAACATGAGTTGGGATAAAGTGAACTTGATTTGCAGCCAGGAACCATAATTGAAAGACAAAAAAAAAAAAAGATAAAGAAGATGAAGAAATTACCTTCTTTGATTTGAATGATTTTTGACCTATAATTGAAATTGTGGCCAGAAAAATTCTGGAATTCTTCAAAATTAATGGTGTTGTCTGGTTTTGAACCACTGCTCTAAACCATTCGTTACAATTTTGGCCGGTTCTTCTCCCCCCTCCCCTCTCATATATATATATATATATATATATATATATATATATATATATATATATATATATATATATGTATAATGTTCATAAAGGGTGAAGCAATATCTGTAGAATGTTAAACATTGACGTGTTTTTTTTTATTTTAACTTATATATTAATGACTTGGCAAAAAAACCTTAAAGCAGCAAAACTGAAGCTGGCATGTCACAGCACTTTATACATAGAAATGTAGGCAAATTTGAGGATATTTTATTGGTTAAAAAATATTCTCTATTTTTTACCAATTGTCATAAAATTTCCACCATAGAATAGTATTATATATAAGCCTTCAAAGTTTCATGTAGTTTCGTTCCATACAACCAAGGATATGAGCATCCCAATATTCTATTTAGCTACCAGTATATATATATATATATATATAGTGCTGGCAAAAAGAAAGTTTGCACTTGTAATTTTTTCAAAAACTGCAAATTTAAGCTAAATTTAATGTAACTGTTTAAACAACCTATACTTCATTTGATTCACCTTTCATTCCTCTATAATTTTACCTATTCATGTTTGACTTTTAACTGAAATATTCTAGTGTTCACATCAACTTAAAAAAATTGAGGAGGCAAAAAGAAAGTCCACAGCAACAAATTCGCTTAAAATCAGCTTAAATTATCGCCCCTAAATCAGTTTAAAAATCCACCAATAGGCAACAATGCATTTCTGATCGTAATTGTTGTTGTTCCAGGTTATAAAATGCAACATTTAGTCAATATGCCACAACTTTCTCTTAGTTATCGTCAGGAACTCATTAATCTCCACCTTCCTGGTTTATCCAATGGAGAAATCAGCCGCAGATAGAAATGCGATGAGAAAATGGTGCAAAAGACTGTGGAAAAGCACCAAAACACTGCCGTGATGCCCCTAAATCTTGTCGTACTAGAGTTACTTCTAACAGGGAAAACAAGGTATCAAGATCTGCAGCCTAAGAAACAAGTTTGAAACGGCTTCTCAAATCCAACAACAGTGCAATCTTGTTAAAAAGTGCTCTCTTTCTAATGTCAAGAACAGATTAAAGGAATTTAATTTGCAAGGATATGTTGCAAGATGCAAGCCAATGATTTCTTAAAGAACAGAAAGCACCGTCTGATGCTATGAAGATCATGACTCTTCATATTGGTCAAAAGTGCTTTTTAGTGACGAAAGCAAGTCCAATAGACTAGGCAGTGATGGTAGGCAGTACGTCCGTCGGAGGAAAGATGAAGAATTTAACCCTAGGTGCTCAGTTTCAACACTGCAAGGGGGTAGAGGTTCAGTTTTGGTGTGGGGCATTATTAGTACCAATGGTCCAGGGCCGATAGTTTGCTTGCAAGGTCGAATTCGACCAAGTACATTAATATGTTGACTGAGCATTTTCTCCCCTACTTTGGTTGGAATTTGGATAATACCATCTTCATGCAGGATAATGCTTCCATTCACACAGCTAGCAATGTCAAGAGGTTCCTGCAAGAGCATAATATTTCGTGTTTGGATTGGCCTGCACAATCTCTAGCCCTTAATCCTATCGAAAACGTATGATATTACATCAATATATATATATATGTATATATATATATATATATATATATATATTTATTGAGTATAAAGATCAATAATTGTAAATTATAAATCAGTCTTAAAACAAACAAAATCAAATTTCGGAAACGATACTCATTTTATTAAAATTGACAATAATTGATAAAGATTGTGTTTTTGAATATAGTCTCCTCATCAGCAAAAAACGGTTGGGGTGGGGAGTTTAAGACACCAAAATAAAACTAGCATTTTTGTAGTAAGTAAGGTCGATAGTTCTTATTGAGTTGCATTAGAAAATTTGTTTTAAAGTTCGTCAGTACATAAGTGGGAATATTGTATTTTTAATATAGCTCTAGGATAAATATATCTATTGAGCTTACTATATATGTATAGTGCTATGGGCACTGTTTTTTTAAGTATTAATATCTTAAAATAAACTTTGCTTTTTAGACTCCATATCTAATTCCCCCTAATGTGTATATATATATATATATATATATATATATATATATATATATATATATATATATATTAGTAAGTTTGGAAAACAATTAAGTTACACAAAACTTTTTCCATTTCATCCTCGAGGATTCGTTGAGCTACTGCATTAGTATGAAACGCATAAAATTTTGTGGAGCTTAAGTGCCATACATATTTTCGAAACTTGCCTAGTGCTATTCACGTATTGAGCACTGCTGAAATAAATATTTTAAATAGATACATGAAATAATAATAATAATAATAATAATATATATATATATATATATATTTCTCCCAAAGCCTCTGCCCTTGATGGAGGGGAGACTAAAACATGTTAATATAATTTCAAATGATCTGAAATAACAGCAAGGGGGGAACTTGATTCAAACTTTCATTATATTATTTTAAATTAATTTATATTATTCATTTTATATTTATATCAGACACATATCAGTGATAAATATTTCTCATATTTTATATCTACTCTCTTTGGTTTTCATACATATAATAAATTTCAGTTTATAAGGATTATTTGATACTGGTGATATCCATAATCGTACCCCATATCCAAAAGAGGAGAGATATAACATATGAGAAATATTTATCATTGATATGTATCATGTATATGTATATAAATATAAAAAAGAATAATATAAAGAAATTTAATGGAAATTTAATGGAAATATAATGGAAGTTTAGTATCAAGTCTACCCTTGCTGTTATTTCAGATCATTTGAAATTATATTAGCATGTTTTAGTCTCCCCTCCATCAAGGCCACAGGCTTTGTGAGAAATATCACATATTTTGTAATTCATATGCAAAACTAGGGGGAAAAATGACTGATAGAAACATGTTATGACTGTGAAATGGGATATATAAATTTTACAAAAAAAAAAAAAAAATTGACAAAAATTAAGAAAAAAATGTGTGACTTTCTCCTTAATGTGTGACATAAATTAAGAAAAAAATGTGTGACATAAATTAAGAAAAAAATGTGTGACATAAATTAAGAAAAAAATGTGTGACATAAATTAAGAAAAAAATGTGTGACATAAATTAAGAAAAAAATGTGTGACAAAAATTAAGAAAAAAATGTGTGACATAAAGGGCAAAGTTTATATTTACTATTACATGAATTAAGCTAAAGGTTGTTCAAAATCCCTTAGTTCTAAAAATCTAATGATTGGTTGCTTATTTTTAAAAGGTTAAAAAAAAGTGCAAAAATAGGCTCTAGAAGATGGATGATCCCCTTAATTTGTGACTTCAAAGGCAAAGGTCATATAGTCCACTACACAACACATGTCATTACCTTTCTAACGAGTCTTCATTTGTTAAATTCGGAGCAACAGTCGATAAGATTTGAAACGTATAAAATTGCCAAAAAGGTGATATATCTATGGATGGGAATATATATATATATATATATATATATATATATATATATATATATATATATATATATATATATATATATATATATAGGTGGCAAAAAGAAATTCTGCAATATGCACACACACACACACACACACACACACACACACACACACACACACACATATGCCAGTTGGAGATACTTCAAGTGATGGGTGAAACCGTTAAATACATTTTATTATTATTTTAAAAAGTTAGACCTAAACAGCATTTAACACATACAACTTTTATTTTGATTTAATTTGCAGCTGTTATTATTTCAGCATCTTATCCGTACTATTATGTATGTATGAGTTTAAATGAAGGAGCTAAAACTCAATGTTTCCCTTTCTGTTGCGTGGACTTTATCAAGAGTAGGAAAGCTGAAAGTGTCCGAAGACAAGCTTTGTATCGTTTGATATAACCCAGCAGCTTGGCAAAACGTGTTAGATCTTACACCTTTCCATTTTAACCTGTACTGTTGAATTTATTTTTATTCTTTTATTGTCATGTTTGGTACAGTTTATGTAAGTTGACATGGAATTTTGTTTTTGATTATGAAAGGAAAAAAAGGAATGACTCACATTTTTAATTGAAGAATATAGAGAGTTGTCTTCTCTTGAAAATAAAACTTTATTTCTTTTTCTGTATAAGTGCTAAAAATATGAAAACAAATAAAAGTTAAAAACTAATGATTTCAATTCATCCTGAGGAACGTTGAGTTTTTACAGCTAATCTATAATAGTGAAATCAGGTGACTCTCAAAGTTTGTCACCGATATATTCTCCCTTACACCATCATCATCATCATCATCATCATCATCATCATCATCATCATCATCATCATCATCATCATCATCATCATCATCTTCGATTTAATATCTGTTTTATATGCTGGCATACACTGGACAGCTTTTAGAAATTACAAACTAACCTATCTCTGTCTAGGTCTTTATTTATCCCTCTTTCTCTCAGGCCCATCATTATTACTTGCCCACACGTATTTCTTGGCCTTCTCCTATAAATCTGCTACCTCAACTGTTCTACATCTACTTACCCAAGAACTCTCATACATTCTTTCAACATGGCATCATCATTTCAGTTCTACATATATTTCTCTATTCTGAGGTTCTCATCTTTAAGACTGACATTGTACATCCATTATATACTTTTGAATCTGCAATCTACAAAATCTAACGTCTAGCTGCGATAAACAAAGAGGACTTCCTGCAGACTAGATAATTCCGAGACACAATATTTGTGAGTTCCGTGAAGAAACCTGATTCGCTAAACAAACAAACAGTTTAATCTGTGCATTCAGTGATAAAAATACTATTTCAAACTTGATAGACTGACTGACTAAAAATTGTAGTTTTTGTTAAATATGAATGAATTTTTAAAAAAATAATAGAAGATTAAGTCTTTTCTTGTGACGAAAGATTAAAGTTGAAAGGTTCTTTTTGTTTGTTTGAAATTAAATGGAGTGCGTGTGTGCAAATCGGAGAGACAGGATTGAAGGGTGGAAGTGGGGGGGGGGGAGAATGTCGGAAAGAAAAATCAATCAAATGAGCTAAATTGACAGCGCGTTAATTCTTGAGAAATGACCTGAAATATTGACACGGTACTTATTAAGATGTTATCTGTAGACGTGATGATAAATACAAAAAATTGGTAAATTACCAATGGAATGAAATGATGGCTTATCAAAATTTTCCTTCTCTTAATTTTCCATTTTTCTTTCATATTTTTGTTTTCGAGACATTATATTGTTTTGGCTTTTGAAAGTGATTTGAAGAGGATAATTTTTCGCATCTTTTTTAATTCCTCTTCAAAAAACCTTTTAACCACTTAGCTAAAAACATTCCCTGATTTTTCATAAATCTTTAAACGGCGAAACTAAAGATTAATTATACATAAATCTTTGTGTCTGGGTGTGTGGAAAGGTTTATGTATCATATGTATAGACTAGGCTTTTTAGCCCGTTAAAAAGGGGGAAAAAGTTATAGTCCATTGATTTAGAATGTGTGATTTTTGCCAAATTGATGGTTGAATGTGGTTAAATTTATGCTCATTTTTGCATTAAATACTGATCTTTATTAATCCATAGCTGTGTATACCATAATACTTAGTTTGCTGCACCTTTCGTGACAAAGGTTCAGTTTTAGCCAAATCAGCTAAGTAGTTTCCTAGAAAATGTAGAACAGACTATATATATAAATATATATATATATATAGATATATATATCATTAAATATGAAACTAAAAAATAGGAAAATTGTAGTTGACAACACATCTATACTTGAATAAACCAATAATAAATGAAATCGAAAAAACATACTATTAATAAAATAAATTTTACCAATAGTAGTAACATCTGGAAATGTTTGTAAAGTTATTAAAATAATTAACAAACCAAAAAAATGTACACGTTATATAAAAAAAAAAAAATTGTATATATTTTCCAAAACCAGTTAGATTACTCTATCCCTGATGATGAATCTAGAAGGATTGTAAAATACTCGGACTTAAAACAAATATGGCGATTTCATCAGCCAGTTTCTGCCAGAAGTGAAGACCGTTATTCGGAAGTTGGAAAAGATGGGAAGTAGAATTAATAGACAAAAAAGCGTCTATTTTTTATTTAATGAAATATGCTTCAGAGAAAAAATGCTGCATATATATATATATATATATATATATATATATATATATATATATATATATATATATATATATATATATATATATATATATTATATATATTACACTAAAAAAGGGAGGGTCCCTCTTTCTCCTAAATGTTCACAGAGACATAATAAATTATTATAGAGTGGTTTAATTAATATAGTGTGAGACTCCTGTAAAAAATTTGTAGCTAAGAGAGAAATTAATGACTTGGTCAGTTCATTATAAATTCTAAACTCAATTTCTTTCAAACATAAGTTAATCTCAGAACGATGCTGCAACTTTATGCAGGTGACGATGGCTAAATGGTCAACGACATGGGCTGAAAACCTGGTTATTCCAATTTCGAATCCTGTTCGTTCCACAGAAATGCTTTCATCAAATGCACGGTTGGTTTGGTGTCGAACCTCCTAGATAAAATTATCTCAAAACTGAAACGTAGTTTAGCATGTATTTTGTGTTATTAAAATATATAGGAAAGAAGATTTAGGGAAATAAATATTGATTGACTCACATTTAGTATAATACTAGATGTACCTGCTGTTGCCCGGTACTCAACGTAATGTTAAATTCCTTTTAAAAAAATGAAGTAAAAGAAAAATGGCAAGAAACTGAGATATGTGCAGGCGAGTATTATGTTTTTTTCTAAACAGTTCACTTCTTGTAAGTAAAAACAAAATGCTCGAGCTAAGATCAAAATTAAAACCTAAAGACAATGAGCCAAGTATGATAACCATTAGACCTGCTTCACACGATTTTTGAAAAGTATTTTCAAACCTCGAGAAACAGTTAACAAACAGATAAAAAGTACCAAATTTTCAATTTTGATCCCTTAGTAGCCCTTTTTCTGGATGAAAATCGATTAAAAAGTTTTCCACATGTCTGAATACTCTATATACCAAATTTTAAGTTTATAGATCAAAAGGTTGTTGAGTATATAAGTTGAGAAGTGTCCTCTCTCTCTCTCACACACACACACACACACACACACACACACACACATACATTCTTACTTTTATAGATATACAGATTACATGTTTGATATCCTAGCTAGTAAGTTATAATTTAAAAAATTAATTTTTATTTCATTTTCCCTATTCAAACAATCTAGCTTTCTATTTCATCATAATTTATAAAAAAAAAAGAAAAATAAATATATTATTAAAGTGCCGTGTTTGAAATTGCTTTTGAATTTCTATATAAAAGCTCTTAATTTTTTTTTTATGAAAGCCTGACAAACGATAATTGAAAAATACTGAATTGATAAGTGCCGCCTCCTCCCATAAAGATCCTTGAAAGATAATTTAAATTCAAACCAACCCTTTTTTTAACTTATTTAAACGCGAATCAGATAAGTTAGTTTATTTTCTTTTTCTTTTCCATAATTACTTACCTATATGCTTTGATAGAATCAAAATTGTTGATTCAAAATAATCCTTTATCAAATCATTTCTCATCGTTGAAGAGGAAAATACTTTGATATTCAAAACAGATTCAAATTACAGGCGTTTAAAAGTCTGGATAAGACAATTTATTGAAATCGATATTAAAAATCAAAAGAATTCAGCATTTAAACCATCACAGAAAGTAGCCGAGTTCTGATACTATCTTCTACATATATACGAACCAGATATGAGTTGCCCTCAATAAGTTTCCAGACTTTTTTTTATACAGGCATTTAAAATTGACATAGACTCTCGAAAATGCAGTATGTTATTGCTATACATCTTATGAGATGACTGACCAATTTTTATGATTTCATGTTCAGATGAACAGCTACAGCAGGAATTGGAATACAACCTAATAAAGCCTGATTGTCACAGCTGGTCAATTTCAAAAATGCAATCTGGATATGAGGAAACTTTAGAAGAATGATATCCAATAAAATCCTGTTTTAAACTTGGAAAAAAAATGCCAAAGAAACGTATGGAATGCTTCAGACTGCTTTTGGGCCATCTTTCATGAATCTAGCATTAGTTTTTGAGTGGCATAAGAGATTCAAGGAAGATAGGAAGTCTGTGAGGTATGATGAGAGGTGTGGGAGGAGTAAGGATGTCAAAACACCAGATTGATTGGCCAAATAAAGAATTTCATGGATAAGGACTGTTGTAATCTACAGAGATAATAAATGCGCAGTTTAATGTCATTTGGTAACCGTACATACAATTTGCGAGGAACTGAAGATGCAGAAAATTTGTGCAAAGTTTGTTCCACAGAGTTTCCATCCTTGTCACAGACTATGTCACTAAAATGGGCATCAAGACAGTCCCTCACCCTCCTTACAGTCCAAACCTTGCTCCCTGTGACGGAAGACCTTAGAGACTGTCGTTATGAGACAACTGAGGAAATGAAAGGAATTTTGACGAGGGTCATTTACACGCTCACACAAGAGAACTACCGTGAGACCTCTCAAAAGTTGTTGGAACAGTATAACAAGTGCGTTGCAGCCGGAGGAGATTACTTTGAAGATGATTAGAGTTTCATGTGTGTACTATCAATAAAAGTGTCAATACGAAAAAAGTCTGGAAACTTATTGAAGACACCTGATGTCACATAGGAGTAGATGCTACTCAGACCATTCTTGCTTGCTTCGACAGTTGAAAATCAAGTTTTTAATTTTCTATTCGCTACAGCACCTTTTTTTACAGAAGAGACTTTTTGGTTTTTCTCTACTCTTTAGTTATTTCCATGGAAGCCAATAAGTTTAAATTATTTAAGTTCTGTAACCTTTATAGTGTGGCTGTCACAAAATGGTGACAACTATACGATCTCTAAAATTCACAATTATATTCGCAAAATAAGACATGACCACACAAATATACACATATTCAGAAATGAACTAACATCTGCATGAAATGACAATTTTTCATGAGTGAATGTTCAACCACATAAGATAGTCCCTCATCAAAATATACAAATTAGTCAAATTTTCTCATTTAGTTTTGATTGTCTTTTGATACTGTTAACATAAATATTGGAGATTTCTACGTACTTTTGATCTTCAAATATGGAAGATAATTTCATAGAAAAAAACAAACAAAAACAAACGAAACTGACAAAACCAGTGTTTAAATGAACATCTGTGTAAATACAGATTATTAAAAAGGAGAGAGGTTACATAGGCAACTTGTAATGGCGCAATTGGCAGAGTACTTCTTGTAATATTAATGAAGCTGTCATTAGTTGCTGTCACTGACATAGCAGGGGTTCAGTCCTAGCTTTGATGTTTAATTTCATTTATTCACTAATGTCCTTGGGGAAGACAGTAAGGCATTTCTTTTATCCCTCGACATGTAATACGCTTAGTCTGCGATTGGAGGACAAATGTTATGGAGTTTATCGTAAAAATTCAATTAATTAGCTTTCTTCATAGTTGGATGTTCTCAGCAGTGTTCACTTCGGTCGATATCTGATCTTTTGACATATGAGACTAATGCAACTATTCTGGAACATGCGAGGATTCAAAATGGGGAACATGCATTTAGTTGTGCAAGTTTTGGTAGAATTACTTTCATTGGAATGCATTGTCTTTCTTAACGGATAATTTGAGTTAATTCATTTTTTGGAAATACTGCTCTTCATTTTCTAAGTTCATTTTTTTTTTTTTTTTTGCTCAGCTCATTTTTAAAACACTGTTGTTCAGTGTTTTTTTTTTTCTTTGGAAATACTGTTGCCGAATTTTTATCCGGAAATACTGTTGCTCAGTTCTTTTGCTTTTGTTTTTTGAAATACTGCTGCTCAGTTTTTTTTTTTTTTTCTTTTTGCAAATACTGTTGATCAGTTCCTTTTAGAATTTCACTAGCCTGAGTGCCCGGCGTTGTCCGGCATTTCCCGGGTGTTTGGAGGTGTCTGTTGAACAACAAAAAAAAAAATGTGGTAGTAGGCAAACAGGCTTGAACCCGTACCGCGAAGGAAAAGAATGTGAAAAACAAACAAAAACAAAAAAAGTAACATTTTTGTCGTTGTGTCCATCGTCAAACCGGAAGTGGTTAAGGTTTAAATTAAAGCTAGTCAATCGAAAAGATGGGATGAATTTCGAAAATATCGGCAAAAAAAGCGACCCTTTCTTGTAGAAAAGTGGCCAGTTGAGGGCGAAGGAGTTAATGTTTATAGCCTATTTTTCGATATTTGTTGTCTGAAGGATCAAGCTTTAAAACGATACCAATCTTGTGAAAATCCGTCGCCTGTGTCGAAAGTTTTAGGTAGACCTACATACATACATACATACATACATACATACATACATACATACATACATACATACATACATACATGCGTACATAAATTTAAACAGACAGGTGAAATTTATATAATAGATTACTTGGTTTCCTTTTGCTCTGTTCTGTTCTTTTGCAAATAGTAAACTAAACTGTTGCCCAGTTTTGTTTACCATCGCTCAGTTATGTTGGAAATTACGGCTTCTCAGTTTTTGTTAGAATGCTATTGTTCAGCATAGAAAAAAATTCAGCTTGATTATTTTAAAAACACTCCAACTCAGTTCATTTTTTAAATATGACTGTTCAGTGTTCAGTTGTTAAATACGCTGCTACTTAGCTAATAAATGCAGTTTCTTAACACTTACAGCAATACTGTGGCTCAGTTTTTATGAAAAAAAAAAAAAAATACTGTGGCTTAGCTCTAATAAAAAAAAAAGATAGAGATCTTTTAAAAAAAAATAATATTACTCAGCCCTTATAAAAATATTTTGAGAACAAGCTTTCTTAGGGGGTCATCATATCTAAACATCTTTTTATGACATAGGTTTGAATTTACAATTCTTTGAATAGACACACGAAAAAAAAAAACACCCAAGTGTGTATAAATCGAAACGCAGCAATAACAACCAAAACAATGGCACACATCCGTGTGGAAAAAAATATACATCATGATTATGCATCAAAAAAAATTCTGACAATTTTTTTTTTTTCTTTTGATACGTCAACATTTGTTATGTTTTATTTAAAGTTTACGATTCCCATTTAAGGGCGGTTTCAATTGTTTACTTAAAATTAGTGGCAGTGAAAACTTTCGTTTAATGTCAACTCCAGAAAAATACGATTGGACGTAACATTTTTTCTTTTTTTTCTCTCTTTCTTTTTCACAGTCCATGTAGAATTGGTATGTCTGATCGTTAGTCTTTTCTAAAGGCTAAATTAGTGTTACGTTTTTTGACCTAATAAAATCCAAAGTCAGTGATCTGCAAATTTCGCAGTGTTACAATCAAGCATCTCTCTCTCTCTCTCTCTCTCTCTCTCTCTCTCTCTCTCTCTCTCTCTCTCTCTCTCTCCCCCCCCCTATTATATAAAAAAAACATTGTGTGTGTCCGTGTGTTTGAGTCCGTTCCCTATGGATTCGAAAACGGCCGGACCGATTTTTATGAAATCTCACACGAAGGTACTTTATGTGCCTGGCAGTGTTCTTAGATAGGTTTTATATCGAAATGTCTTATATCAAGTTTCAAGTCTTTATACCAAAGAATTAAGGTATAAAAAAAAAACGAAAAACATTAGTTCCTTTTCCATTTCATCGGAACAAGCAACAACTGACGTGAATGAAATGTGAGAAGCAATCAACATCAAAAGACTGGTTCGCATTAAAAGTGTTAGCATCAACTTTTGTTTTGATTTCTTTTTTAGATTTTTTTTATTTGTTACTTTTAAAAAAGTTTATTTCACCTTTCATGTTTTCTATTGGATTCATACATCGTTGATTTTGGACATTTCAGAAAGCGAAGGAGTCATTTTAAGGGACGTAATTTGTTGCACGTGTGTGCATTGTTGCACACGTGTTTCTGTTGCTGTGAATATTAACACTTTCTGCACTCGCGTGCACAAGCTCTGTCATTCTCTCTTGCATGATTGCACCAACGTACAGTGCACATAATCTTCCCCTCCAATGTTTTCTCACATGTCTACCCAGGCTCTTCCTCAAAATTGCCCACCTCTCTCTTCTTCATGCATCAACCCGCCTTTATTTTTCTCTCATATTCACTTTCATCCCCTATTTTTCACATCTGCTCTCCCCTTTCTCTCACAAACATTTGCTGTTCCCTCTCTCACACATTTACTCCCCCTCTCTCTCTCACATATTTACTCCCCCTCTCGCTCTCTCTCACACATTTAGTCTTCTTTCTGTCATCTTTGCTCTCCTCTCTTTCATGTAAATTTTCTCACACACTTACTCTCCCTCTCTCTCTCACACTTACTCTCCCTCTCTCTCTCTCACACACTTACTCTCCCCCTCTCTCTCACACTTACTCTCCCTCTCTCTCACACTTACTCTCCCTCTCTCTCTCACATTTACCCCTCTCTCTATCGCACTTTCTCTCTCACACACTTACTCTCCCTCTCTCTCTCACACTTGCTCTCCCTCTCTCTCTCTCATTTGCTCTATATTTCATATTTGCTCTCATAAATTTTATCTTCCTTTTCTTTCTATCTTTTTCTCTCTAACACATTCGCTCTATTCCCTTTCTCTGACATTCACCCTTTCTCATGTCCCATTTCATCCCTCTCTCTCTCTCTCATATGAAGCCTTCCTCTCCATTTTTTGTCTTTCACGCGTGTCTACCCCCCTCTCCTCTATATTTCTTTCACACACTCTTTCTTTATTGCAGACTTTCTAACAAACCTTGTAAGTTGAGATAACGTTTTTATTTTTTTTTAAATATCAGCAATTGTTCGAATCTGTTAAAGTTTTAGAATGGGGTTAAGACAGCAACAATACGCCACACGGTTTATGTCAATCAAAACTAACTCATCAAACTATAAAAAAAAGTAAAATCTCAAATATTGATCATTTCTGCTGTTCTCATTTTGTTATTCTTGGATAACAAAATTGCGATTTTGTTAAATTGAATTTGCCTGGTCTGTCAAATTTGCCTGATAAAACTGGTCTGTCAAATTTCAGGAGGAAAAAAAAATCAGAAATGGATTCATATATTTCTGAAAGATTTCAAGAAATAAAATGTAAGTGGGTTTTTCCAAAATCGCATCTAATAATTTAAAAAAATTATTTCCAAATTTTTCACTTTTTAAAAATCAAATTTTTTTTGAAGTCATACACTGAACACATTATGTTTATTAGCAGTGTTTTGATTTCTCATTAGCTAGTTTACTTCACTTCACCTTTTAGGTCAGAAAACCGGTAACTTCAGACAGCCTGATCTGGTAGTACCAGACGCTTAAATCAAATCTATCGTTTACAGATATTTTACTTAAAACATACAGGCCTTCAAAGCAAATTACTTTATAAATAGGCAATTTGAATTATAGAATTATAAATGATAGAATTATAGAATTATAGAGGGACCAGAAGACATATGTTGCCCGGTATTAAACTTAACGTTAAATTCCTTTTAAAAAACGAAGTAAAAAAAAAAACAAAAAAAAAAACGGAAAGAAACTGAGACATGTGCATGCGAGTATTATGGTTTTTCGAAACAGTTCATTATAAGGGGAGAATCAAGGATAAGTGAAGTAATCCTGGTAATAATGGCGCCTTCCCCTACACGTTGGTGTAGCAGCTAATTAAAAGAAAGACTTTGGGTCGCCCTTAACTATAGCCGACCACTTAGCTTAACTTTTATACTATCCTGATTCGATACGCTATGTTGGTAAGTAAATGTCTAATTAAAAATTATTGAATTCTTCACTTTTGTCATTTGATCTGTTTATCATTGTCTCATATTAAACGAGCAACCAAATTGGCACCACCTCCAAAAGATCCAACTTCTTGTATTTGTTATTTATTGTTTGTAATCGTGATGAACACGTCTTGTTGGGAGATTCTGACATCCGATTGTTAGAACTGATTCTTAATACCGTTTTCCCTTGCAGCTCATCCGAGTTTGACATAAAGATTTCTGAATTCAAAAAAGTGCACCTTACAAAGGTTGGAGGTCACATCGGCCGAAACGTTGTGAGAATAACAACCAAGATAAGAAAAACTGTCCAAATAATACAAAGGAATGAAACTGTAATAAAAGTAAAATGGTCGACTATAGTCGAGGGCAACTCTAATGCTACTTTTTCATTAGCTACTTCACCAAAATGTAGACGAGAGTGCCGCTTGTTTCCCAGGATTATCCCAGTCTAAAATTTTTGTTTTTACTTGACAAAGGATTACTCCTTCGGTAGATATCTCACTACTGATTCAATCCCCTATCTGCATAAGAGCCAAGTATACCCTAAAATAGAATACTGTTGCAATATCTGGATAGAAGCTGTTTGGCACGCCCTATCCTGCCTTGATAGAGTTCAAAACCAGCTACAAAACCTAGTAGGTGACATTCTTTTCTCTTACCTGCAAACTCTTTCCCACAGAAGAGACATTGCGAGTCCATCTCTGCTCTGTCGTTATTTTCATAGCAAGTGCTCGACTAAACTCCAATCTATGGTCACCCCTTCGCCAAATTCACTAAAAAAAAACACTCAACTAGCTATAACCACTATAAACAATTCCTTCACTCTCTATCTGTGTCTAAATCTAAACACAGATTCCATGAACAACGGTTCTTTCTCAAAACTGCCCACCTGTGGAACCTTGTTCCGCTGGCCTACTTCAGTTGGATACGTGATAGCATTCAAATCCAATGTAAACAAGTTTAGTCGTCCAATTTACACCATTAATGAATACTACACTACAATATTACATTCATTAACTCTTAGCCTCGAGTTACATTTAAGCCTTAGTAAGTAGTAACTCCCAAGTAAAAAAAAAATAAAAAAGGATTGAACTCTGGTCTTCTGGCTCATAAGCGAACATTCTTACCATTTTGCCGAAAATGCTGGTTAAATAAACTACAACTTTGTAATTTTTTTTTTTTTTTTTTACAAAGAAGTCACCACTTATCAAGGCCTGGAGGCCACTCGAGGATGAGGGTTATTGAGTGTACAGTAGTCAATGGGATAATTTCTTAGTAATCGTTAGTAGTAGAAATTTGGTAAATTGGATTATTTAATGGGACGGTTCATCAAGAATTTGTTTACGTTGGACTTGAACCAAATTATAGTCACCTGATACACGTATTAGATTTTCTATTAATAAAAAAAAAGATCAGGACTTTTTGGTGTTAATTTTAATTTATTTTTTGATGTAGTAGTTGTAATAATAGTGTGGATTAGCAAAACCCATGGAAATTCCACGGTAGTCGAAAATTTTTAAAATGCAATATAAATAAAATGAATAAAGCATAAAATAAAACAAATTTAAAACAATTTTTTTTAGCAAATTCTTGTTTAACCTTTTAGAGCTAACAAGAATTGATTTTTAAAAATTTTGATTTTTTTTTTTCAATGAAAATTCAGCAGTTAACACATTGTTTTGTTTTTTGTTTCAATTCACTTGCACATTTTAAAAAAAAGAATTAAAAGAAACTATAATAAAAAAATAAAAAAAACTTAGTCTCCTCTCAACAGAACTTTTTTTTAAATTATAAAATAAAATAGCCGGTACTTGTACAGTTTAGTCAAAACATTAAAAAATGAAAATATCGAAAAAAGCTTATATTGCACGTATGGAATGAAGTTCTCCGGAAAAAAAATTTCACTTAATTTCATCAAGTAGTATTTTTTTTTTTTTTTTACTGTGAAAAAACAATTTGTTATGATACCGAGCAAAAAGCTCGATTTTTAGGAAGAAAAGCTAGAATTAAAGATGGGGAGGGAGTATCGGCGATTTATATGGAGTTATCTCCCCGTGGCGTGTTCAGCAAATTTCATAATGGCTGACTTCAACGCGCTGTCATAAGAACGTGTTTTTCTACTGTAAAAAAAAAAAAACCTACTCGATCAAATTAAATGAACTTTTTTTTCCGGAGATCTTCAGTCCAAAACGGATACGTACAATATAACCTTTTTTCGATATTTTTATTTTTTAATGTCTTGATTAAACTGTACAAGTACCAAATAGCCAATTTGAAATCGTAAATTGACAGCCATGTTTTTGCTTTGAAAATCTTTGGAGAGGAAATGGTTTTAATGATTTTTAATTGATAAAGAACGGCTATAAAGGGGAGGTAATTTGCTTTTCTCATTAATTAATGTTTGCGATGATGATGTTTTTTTTTGTTTTTTTTTGCGACACTGGACGTACGGACAAGTAAATTAATATTTAGATGTTCCTACATCTCATTGGTAAATTCTGACAGCTGTTCACACCGAATCTTCAAATGTTCACCAAGCATCATGAAGAACAGTTAATACCTTGGCCTCTTCATCAACAAATGATGGAACCTTGTCAGATTCCGTCATCCTTTATTGATCGAAGCTTCTATTGATCGGCCATTGTCCATTCACACTTTTTTGTACTCACTGTCTCTCTTCACACTTGTCCATTTTCGTCTTCCCACATCTGACAACCTCGATTTATACAACGACTCCGTTCACTACGACTTCGCCCACCCCACTCTTCAATCTTTATCCAATCTGATGGTCATCCGTATTCCACCTTATCAGCACTTATAATGCTGAGACATTTACCAACTTCCACGGGCGATTATAATATATGTACGTATCTATACATGCATTTATTAGTGATGGGACGATTCCAATATTTTTTCCCGATTCCAATATTTTTTCCCGATTCCAATATTTTTTCCCGATTCCAATATAATTACCAATTCCGTACTAAATTCCCGATTCCGATTTTTAATAAATTTCTATATATTTAAGTGTATAGATGTTTAAATGTGCAGATATTTTCTTAAGCGTAAAAATAAACACTTGTGAGGGGATGATCTATAGATGTTATTTTAAAATCAATAAATACAGTGTAACTCCTATAATTTGAACATCCGCTTTGTTCAAATTAGAGGATGCTGTTCAAGTTTTGTGATAAAAAAAATGTGCTGCAGTTAACTTTAATTTTCTAAGAATTAAGAAATAGTAAATGAAATTCATTGCTATATGATACTTCAAGTATATATTAAGTTGAGTTTACAATATATTACAAGTAAGAATTGTTAAATGTTATTACCAGGAACAAAAACATTGAAAATAAATTAAATCTACTCTTACTTGTTAGGTATTTATTACCTAAGTTATCATCTACAGAAATCCTACATTTATGTAAAATACAGTTTTTTATTTTTTTATTTATTCATTGAATGAGTCTCATTGCAGTTTCTATTTTCAGCGGTTGAGCTCTCGGGTGCTGCCACTGTATTCCGTAAGCGATCACGAAAATCTACAATTTTTTTGTTCTGTAGCTTCTTTATGATTATATCTCTTCGGGGTGACATTGCTTGCAAAACATAATTTTCACTAAAGTAAGGACTTTTTTCTTGAAATTTTATAACCGTCTCCATAGACTTTTCTGCATCATCCCATGATATTGCTTCATTAGTGTTCCTGGTTATTTACATTATGGTCAAGAGAATGGGAGCTGTCGCTATTTTCATCACCATTACTGCCTTCAGGATATTGATCAGTAGTTTCCTCACCTTGTTGCAGCCATTGTGATGGGTTGTTTTACACTATTTTAAATATAGCAACCTGAAAATAAATTTACAGTTAGTGTAAATTAATTATCAATAGCTAATCTACATTAATTACATAGCACCAATATTAACATTTCTGCGCAATATCTGACTAAACCACGTAAACAGTTTTACTGCAACTCCGCATCAAATATGCTAATACAATCTCAATGATGAGACATTTCAAGTTTAGAGGAAGTCCAAACGAGAGGAAGTCCAAATGAGAAGAAGTCCAACTTAAGAGGAAGTTCAAATTAAAGGAGTTTTACTGTATTTATTATTTTATCCTAACTACTAGCAAGGGGAGATGTTTTTATTTTCTTAAAACAAAATCGAGTAAAAAAAGACAATTAAAAGAATCATTTTTGGCATTGGAAAATTGGCACATATTTTTCCGATTCTGATACCCCCCCCCCCAGAATTCTGATTTTTCCAATTCCAATTAATCATCCCAACACTAGTATTTATTATGTATGCATTTATGTATGTTTTTATATATATATATATATATATATATATATATATATATATATATATATATATATATATATATATATATAAATTTTCACTTCTAGACTAATGAACGGATTATTATGAATTATGGAGTACCTATATCATCATGACAGTTATATTAGTGACATTTATATTTTTGTAAACAGTATCATTTAGGTGGTGTTTTCCCAAACTCCCCCCCCCCTTCAATGCTTTTTCGATACAAAAAAATTATAAATGCTTTAAATCAAATTTGGAGTTATTTTATGTACTAAAATTTTAACTGGATTAGTGTGCGCACTTGTGAGAGTAAATAATATGTATGTACAAGGTGAACAAATGGACATATTATGGGATACATATTCTAAGCAATATGGTGATTAATATGGGCACACTGTTTTTGTCAAACTTTACCATCGACAGTTTGCTTCATATGAGATTTTGTTTTTGTCCGAAACTATATATATATATATATATATATATATATATATATATATATATATATATATATATATATATAGTTTCCGACAAAAACAATTCATCCATACCTTCAATTTCATGGCAACACTGGTGACAGCCTGCAAGGCTGAAATTTCAAATGTAACCGATTCTTCAGAATGTTTTGATAGTGTAATCCCTCTCTCTCATTGCTGTCTTTCTCGCTCTCTCATATATATATATATATATATATATATATATATATATATATATATATGAGTGTGTTTGTGTCTTGAATCTAAAGTCAGTCAATTCTTCTGCAATTGTCATAATAGTTTGCTTCTAGTTTTAATACAGAATTTTGGTCCTACTATTATATATATATATATATATATATATATATGTGGCATACTCGCGTTGACATACCGGTTCTCATCAGATCACCGAAGTTAAGCAACAGCGAGCCTGGCTAATATCAGATGGGTGACCATTTGGGAATTCTAGGTGCTGTATATACTCTCTGCTTATCTCGGCATTTGTTTCCAGTCGTCCTGTACTTCGCTTGCCACTGGTATTTAACAATGTCGTCTCAGGAGAGGTGTGGTTGAAGATTGCGCAACTCTTGACACAAAAATTTCATGCACAGGTAACACTTCGTGGGTATCCTTAGTCTGTCCTAGAGTGAAGGAGCCTGTTATATATATACATATATATAGTAATTTATAGAATATATATGGCGATTAAGCTACACTGAATATTCCGCGTTTCATCCACTCTAGGACTCCTCAGGCTTAGCTTAATCGCCATATATATTCTATAAATTACTAACTAGCTCTACCTACGTATTGAGCACTTTTGAAGTAAATACTTAAAGTTTACACATAAATCTATACTTTCGTATATTAATTTTATGTGAGTAAATTAAGTAGTTATACGTGTGTGTGTGTGTGTGTATATATATATATATATATATATATATATATATATATATATATATATATATATATATATATAAACTTTCCAAATGTAACATTAGAGGAATCGAGAGCAGGCTATGTGTTGAGAATGAGCGATGACAGAATTCCCAAAATGCTGACGTATGGTGAACTTTATGGTGTAGTAAGGAGTGTTGTGAAGCCTTTGTTGAGATACAGAGATAAATTGAAAAGTAACTTTGTGTCCGTAAACATAAAGCCGAGAAACTATAAAGAGATGACCATACAACGGGTTGCATATCGTTTCAAGTGTTAAACTGGAACTAAAAAAATCACAACTTGACAGCAATAACTCACATGCACAATGTGAAGAGGAAATGAAAAGACGGCAGTAAACAACTATTCATCAAACGCTTCGAGTACTCACACCTGCAGTTGTTGTTGGTTACAATGCAAATCACTGACGGGGTTTAAATGTCAGCAACCATTCAAGCAATAGTGAAACAGTGAAAAATCTTATTGCCAGAACCTCATGTCGGACACGACAGGAGAATTCATTATATATATATATATATATATATATATATATATATATATATATATATAGTTATAGTGAGTTATGAAAATATATATGGCAATTAAGCTACACAGAATATTCCGCGTTTCAGTCTCGTGAGAATTCGTCAGACTTATGTGAAAAATTTCATAACTTACTACTTAGTTCTACGTATGTATCGAGCACTGTTGAAGTAAATACTGAAAATAATGCATAAAATTATATCTTTGTATATTAATTTATGTGATTAAATAAAATAGTTATATATATTAGCAGAGAGACCCGATGTTGTCCGGGATTGAATAATGATCAACAAATGTTCTACCCTCTCCTATTTTTATTGTCATCAAAATCGGTAAAATCGCTGATTTTTTTTTTTTTTTTTTTACATCAAATCGATTAACTGCTCTAGTTAACGCCTTTCTTTCTTGCAGTGAACCTGGAGGAAGCTTCGCTTTCCTCTCGCAATGGCTAAGTCCACAATGCAGTGTAGTCTACATAGCACTGTAGAGATTCTGCTGTGGATTTTATAAAACTATCTGTAAGTAAAATTGAAAATAGAAAGGATGAGTATCATGGGTTAATTGCGTTACAAACAGAAACATTCATTTTGGACGCACCCCTGTCTTATCAAAGAATCTACTGTTGATTTTATGAAATTATTTTTACATAATCACTTGAATTAAAGTTAAATCCATAAAAGTCAAGTATCATGGTTCAATTTTTCTCTAAAAGAAACATTCGTTTCGAATGCCCCTGTCTCATAAAATAATCTGCAGTTTTCATAGGTTGTGCCTTTCTGCTTGTGCGGTAATAAAAATTCTCAAATGCACTTTTGATGTTAGGTTGTATAAAAGTGTTAACTTTGGCAAAAATTAGACTTCCTTTTTCAATCGGATTTTTTCAATTATCGATTTTCAAGACCTATTAGAAATATTCTGATATAAACTCTACATAAGAACACTCCCAGACACATCAAGTACCTCTGCATGAAATTAAAAAAAAAAAATTGGCTCTGCCACTTCCGAGTCTATAGAGAACTCTGTCTTACTGTTTGTCTGTATGTCTGTCTGTCTCTCTCACACACACACACACACAAAATTCCTTTTATATAATAGTAGATATATGTTTTTACAATTTTTAAGATATTGAGAGATTCTAGTTTGTTTTAACATTTTTTTCTATAATTTTTGTATTTTTCTTCATTATTTTGCAAGTCTATTTTTTATGTCTCGTTAAAAAAAATCTGAATGTCTGTTTTATATATTGTGAATTGTGTATCGTTTTTTTCATGTCTTCTATTTTTTTATCTCTTGTATTCTTCGATGTCTGGTGTTTTTCTCAGATTGTTTTTTTTTTCTTTTTTTTTGTAATTTATTTTTCTTGTTGTCCAAATGCAGTCGTCACCCAACAAAAAAACTTTAAAGCAATTTTCAACTCATTTCAAATCGAATCTCACATTTTCACTGTGTCATACAGCATAATTCACGTGACTGGTATCAAACATACAAAAAGAAGGGGTTATAGGCAAAATTGTCTTCTTTTATTTAACTTCCTGTTTCTGATCTGTGGACGGTGACAAGCAAGATATAGTCTCTTCAGATTGATGATTATCTTCCTCTCAGACAACTTCCCCCCCCCCTTTTCCCATGTTAAAAATAGCTTTCTTCTAGTGATGGGACGATTCCAGTATCTTTCTAGATTCCGATACAATTACTGATTCCGTCCTAAATTTCTGATACAATTACTGATTCCGATTCCTTATAAATCTCTAAATATTTAACTATAAAAGTTATTTTTTTCTTGATTACTGTAAAACATGTTAAATGTGCAGATATTTTCTCCAAACGTAAATACACACTTGGGGGGGGGGTCATTTATAGCTTTTAGTTTTACTGGTAGTTTAAATCAAATATTTATTATTTTAGTATTACTACCAATAATGGAAGATTTTACTTTAAACAAAATGAAATTAAAAAAAAATAATAATTAAAGGAGTCGTTTTTTTTTTTTTTGTTTTTTTTGCATTGGAAAATGGGCACACATTTTTCCGATACCACAAAAAGTTTTGATTATTTCTATTCGTGATTCCGATTCTAATTAATCGTCCCAACATTACTTTCTTCTCCACTTGAGCACATATAATTATTTAGCCAATGGACGACAGAAACCGGAAGTTAAAAAGAGCAGACAATCTTGACCGTAACCAAAGGAGGTTTATTGCTTATTAAGACAAACGCAGAAATATCAAATACCTAAAGATATAGATGATTTGTAGAAAAAAAAAAAAAGTGTGAATACTTTGGCTCAATGCACAGATGAAGACATCAAAATAAAAAGGTCTTGCCGCTTCAGATTCATACAAAACCTATGAATCCATCTTCAAATATCTGTAAGATTTACAACCGTCTCGGCGAAAAATAATGCTAACGTTTTACGTTGTAAAATTAAATCCACAAACATGTTATATCCGGTCGTCTCTAGTTTCCGTAATAATAAATGAACATTTTTCTGGTCCGAATACTGTTTGCAGTCGATAATAAGCTTCCAATTATTTAGCTTCTTCAGGTCTGTAGCGTTTCTGGTGTTCAAATACTTGTTTATGTTCCATTTGCAATTTTGATAATCTTTAAAATCATCGTTGGCCAGAAATAATCATTTCCTGTTAAATTTATATTTGATTTTCATAAAAAGTGTCTTGTCATTGAACGAATTAATAATTACATATATTTTTGAAGATTTCTTCCAAAATATGCACGCAGAAATAAATCATTAAACCGTAACAAAACATGGTTTTGCTGGGATACCTAGGTGGTGTTATTCCTATTTAAAAGCGTAAATAAAATATTAGTTTGTGTAATTATGAGAGACACTTGTCGTTAAAAGTAGAGTTGAGCCTTTTTTACAACATCCAAACAAAGTATTTTCATGTACAATTCGAAACCGTGGTAATAGAACAAATACATCACTCTACAAGATTGAAACTTTCCAAAGCAAATTACTGAGTCATTCAAATGACAAAACACGATTTCCAACAAAACCCTGTCGCACGTAATCAGCAAAACTCTTCTAGATAAAACCACTGTAAATGATTTTTTTTTCCTTTTTTTTTTCTCTCTGCACCTAAAACTAAACAAAATTTCTATGAACGAAATTTATCACAAAAAACTATTCACTAGATTGGTACCAATGCAGCGAGTTCGTTAGGACACATTCCATTAAAGCACTTGTCAAACAGGCACAGCGATGGGACAGAGGTTAAAGCTTGGTAGACAGTGTGCAATTTATTAAATTAAAAACTGCTTTTTGGACCTTGTCTAAGAATTAGAGACGAGGGATTGCCGCACAGGCCGAGATGAGTCAACAATGCTCCATGCATGAGTAAATGATGGTTACTGGCTGACAAAAAATGTCTACATTTTTTGTAAAATTCTGAAAATGTGGCCGATTAGTTTTTAATATGTCTCATTTAGAATCAATCAATTCCTCTTGTTTACTTCCCAAATCACTGGCCAACTCGAAAAGGGTTGATATGCCGTTAAAGAAAAAAAAAATTAATTCAGATGTGGATCATATAAAAACAGATGAAAACAATTTGATAATATTGCAAACATTTAATTCAGTGAAGTTTTCGACTTCAATTGTTTTTGTGAAGAACAACTTCATTTCAGTTCCAATATGCCAACCAATCTATGCTTAACTAGTCCACCAAATTTCAGTTTCAATTTTACTCCTGTTAAATGATATGTAAGCTTTCAATTTGCAACTGCAGAGTTACCCATGTAATAATTAAATTGCACATTCCTTTCTGCAGCTGACTTTTGGCAGCCTCATAAATCTTCCTGCCTTTATTTTATCCTGTAGTCCTCACGTTCCAGTAGCAATGTTTCTGACAAAGAGGGAGGGAATTGCTGTTTTCTGGCTAGGAATCTATTCTGATTAACACATTATCGTTCGTAAGTTTTTGACCTTGAAGCACTATATATATTTTAAGCTCCTTACATCAAGTGGCTTCAAGCCATGTCTGGAGCGATTTCCATAAAACAATCGGCCCATATTTGGTGAAAATAAACATTGTTTTGGTTATGAATACCTAATAGCTTTTGTTTTATTACTCTTCAATGATATTTGAGAGCACTTTGGTGATCGTTTCATCAGTAGGTATGATACTGAATTGCTATGTAACCATTATTAATTGATATACAAGGTGACCCTCCCAAAATGCCACCCATGGAAGCGTTAGTAAAATTCATAATCCTTTGTATAATCTAACTATATTTGGTACAAATAAACTTCAGTCTATGCTTGACTTGCACAATAGTTTTTAATATGTCTAATTTAGAATTAGTTAATTCTTCTAGTTTACTTCCTAAATCACTGGCCAACTCAAAAAGGGTTGATATGCCGTTAAAAAAAACAAAAAAGATAAAACCCAAACTCAACCAAACAAATAAAGTCATTGTCCATTGCTTTCCAGTGTAAGCCATTAATTGTTTTTCTATCTAACTCTGCTTTCCTCTCCGAGGAATTCTCTGATAAATATCAGTGTAATCTCTACTCTGGGCAATATCTTGTCTCTTCAAAGCTGAAGTACCTACATCACCCAATCTGTATTGACGTATTTTAATTACTGTTCTGAGACAATTTATTGCTATTCGGCGCTTTTCGACCGAAAATTTGCAATCAATTCCACAAAAACAAAACATAACAAAAAAAAAGTTTCCATCAAGTATCAATTATCTTTATACATACTTCCTTACAGCCTCTTTCTCACAGAAGAAATGTTGCCAGTCTTTCTCTACTCTATCTTTATTTCTATAGAAGGTGCTCGACTGAGCCCCAATCTTTGGTTCCTCCTTTATAAGACATTCACAGCAAGAACTCGTCTTATTACCACACTTGTAAAGAACTCTCATTTTTTGTTTGTTTGCCTAACATCAAACGGATTTTCCATGAACAGTGTTTTTTTCCCAAGAATATTCCATCTGCAAAACATGTTATTGGGTTGTTTTGCTTTAAAATACAATGAATGTTGACAAATACTTGTAAGACCATCTACATGATTAATGAAACTTTCCTCATTTTATTAATCATTTTCAATTCTGTCAGAATATTCATTACCATTGAACCACATTTTTCTTAATCTCGAGTGGCTCTTGGCCTTAATAAGTGTTGACTCATATATATATATATATATATATATATAAATGCAAAACAGCTGCACACATTTTTGTATGTCCAGCAAAGGCTATTTTCGCTGCAGTTCCCGGGGGTGGAGTTACTATATTTAAGAACTTTTTATATACTCCCTAGATTATAATATGTACGAATTGCAAACAGACATTGTATCTACATTTATTTACATCCACTTTTATAAAATCTCGCTCTTCTGTCCTTTTTTGCTGGTCTTTTTCATATAAATACAGCGAAACTCATTGAAGAAAAGCCGTCAGTGGCCTTTCGTGACGGCACGTCTTGAAAGCAATTAGCTTTGATCAATGTGGGGAAAACCCTTTATATCAGACAATTGCTATTCATTTGAGAGGTCCCCCTTTTCAGGGGAGCTTGGTTTCCCCAACATCGTGGGCAAAAAAAAATAAATGAAACGGCAGAAAGCTGAACTGGCCTTCAGCCAACGTCCATTTCTGCGCCTGCGTGAACACATTCACTTAGCAAATCAACTTTTTAATTGACATCGCTAAATTTGAGCACTTTTCACTTCCTATGGCTTCGTAGCGTAGCTGTAAGATGTTACGTTTTCTTTCACTTTCTTTTCCGCCATTGTGTTGCGGGTTCAAGCCTGCCTGCCTGCCTACTACCACTTGTTTTTCTTTCTTTTACACCACCAAACACCTGGGCAACGCCGGTTACCCTCGCTAGTCTTATATAAATAGATATTTTTTCGATCTGCTCGTGACTCACAATTATTTTAAACGCAATAAACACATACTTCATCTGTATGCTTGACATCAAATGGATTTTCCATGAACAGAGTGTCTTTCCAAAAATACCTTTTTTATAGAACATGTTACCACGGGATTGATTCCCTGAAAGCTACAACATGGTCGTTTTCAAATCCAATATCAACAAATACTTATAAGTCATGCTCATCATTTTGTTCATTTCATTCATCGTTTTCAATCCTCTCATAATATTCATCATTCAACTGACAATCTATTCATCTCAAGACCCTTTATTGTTTTGAATGATGAGTGATTACTCATGGACATAGAACCAATAAACAAGAACTATAAAAACATAAATAAAAGAATCCATGCCATAAAAAAAAAAAACTAAACAAAATAGAATAGAATTTCTAATGTCTATTATTCAAGTAGATTTGGTATCTGTCTGTCTGAAGTCTACACTATCCTAATACTCCTATTAATGTATTATTGCACTATTTTTTAATGCTAAATTAAGTTTAGATATTTGCACCAAGAACTCGTCTTCTTACGCCCACGGTAAAGAATTTTATTTTCTTCTGCACCTGAAACCAACCCAATTTTCCATAAACTGAGTTTCTTTCAAAGAAACTCCCATTTGTGAAGTGAATTACCACTGAACCACTTGAATCATCCTCTTAAATAATCAATTTTTTTCCCATTTTGTTCATTCATTGTTATCACTCTTCTCACAGTATTATTCATCGTAGAAGTTCATAAACCCTTATCCTCTATCCACTTTCTATCTCCTTTACATGAAACTAAATTAGACTAAATATATCCCACATTATTCACTCTTACCATAGCAGCTGTGTTCCAAAATTTTTAATCATCACTTAATTAATTTAAAAGTGAATCCTGTATCTATATAAAACTAGTGGGGTACCTGGCGTTGCCCGGGTGTGTCGAGATGGTGCAGTAAGTAACACCGGGAGGTGTTTAAAAAAAAGGTGTTAGTAACAGGGTAGGTGGGAATCTAAACAGCAGTGGGCAGCACGGGTGGAGAGAGGTGTTAAAAAAATGTGGACGTAGGCAGGAGAAAAAGAAGTTAAAAAAAAACCCTAACGTCTTAACCGATGCATCCATGACGAAACCAGATAGTCGCGAGCATTGGAATTAAGGCTAGTCAATCCAATGGAGACGATGACTTGCGAAAATGTCGATGCAAAAGCGACCACTCCTTGTAGAAAACGGCCAAGATGAGGGTGAAAGAATTAATGTTTTTTCACTAATTTGATATTTGTCGTCCGAGATGTCGAGCTTCAAAACGATACCAATCTCGTCAGGATCCGTCGCGTCTGTCCAAAGATTTTAGCAGACATACAAACATACATACACATAAACAGACGTTTGAGATTTATATAATAGAAAAAGAATAGAAAGGCTACAGATGTTCAACCACTACTACCTCTGCCAAATTCTGCGAGTACGCTGATACCATTTTGTATCCAATACATACTTCTGAATATGCTGCAAGATCATTCCTCTCAACCAATCTCTTTTAAAGAGGAGATTTTGCTGGTTCGAGTATGCTGCACGCTACAAGCCAGGAAAGTTCATCTGTCAAACGTATTTGGGAATACTATTGCAAATTACTTAGGACTTCTACCCAGTTATGGCTGACAGAACAAGAACATGCTAATCCCATGGATTAAATAAAGGGTCCCATTTGAAATTCAGAGTTTGACAAGATACACCTGAAGAAGATCGAAGTTTATATCAACCGAAACGTTGTGTGAATAACACTTAAGATGAGAACAGTAGTCCAAATATTACAAAACTGATTTGTGATAATATTAACACGGAAATTTTTGTCGCAAACATCAAAGATGAACGAAGAGGGTGTTAAAGAATTCTTCATACATTCACATTTTGGCGTCGTTTTCTAACAACTCTGTAGAATAGAAAGATCAATCAACAATACACCAAGTGGCATTTGCTCTTTAAACCTAGCTTTAATTGTGCAGACTGTGACGCCCCGTGCTTTATGCTAATACTAAACTCTGTGGACAGTCGTCTGATTTCACAACGAAATGTCATCGAGTAAAAAGCGAAAGAGATTTTGAACCTGCGGTTGGTACATTTTTAATGTTTTTGCTTCTCGTTGGAGTAATTTCTTATGTCTTGAGTGTTTTTGAATGCATAACGGCCTCTCTGATGTGCTCAGCTGCATAAACAACACGCAGACGGACGCAAGGGAATTTTCTTATCTATTGAATGAAGTTCATTAGATGTGGGCAACTTTTTATTTACCTAACAAACTGAACTGTTTGTTGATTACTGTCGACTTCTAAACGCGAACGTTCAACTCCGATTCTACTTGCGAATCCTGAAATTTTAAAAGATTTGAGCCCAACTGAAGAACTATTTTTTCCCTGGCACGTAATATTCTTTAATATATATACTTCCATCCTGTCATGCAAGTGTTAGCAAGTAAAAAAAAGAAAAAAAAAGAAAAAAAAGCCCCCTTTTCTATCCTCAGGACGAAGAAGACGTTTTAAGAGAAGTAAAAAGGCAAATAGCAAGTCAGACAAACACCACAAACTTTGTTCCGAACTGAAATCCTCTGCTCTATAATAAGTGGGTCCGTTTTTCATCCTTTAGGTCATCAAGTAATAATTTATATATGAAAATGTAATTCTGTGATTTTATATGAATATTTTAGTAATATATCGAGATAGTGATTGGACACTGGTGAAACACTTATATATATATATATATATATATATATATATATATATATATATATATATATATATACGAGCAAAAGTACCCGTCGTTGACTGGGTTCAAAAACATCCTACAGAAAATGGACTCTGATTTATGAAAGTATGATAGGTTATGAAAAGGAATGGTTGTAAAGAGATAGTTTCGAATTTGGGGGTATCAAAACCAAAGCAAAATATGATAGAAAGTAAAAATAAAAGATAAACCCCATAATTTATTATACCATACCTGTTCACACTGAAACACTTATCACAATATTCTGTGGATCTATATTAAAAAACCTTGTTAAACTTTGTGACATATTTCCATTCTATGGAGGTCAGGCACGAATGAACACTCCATAATTTTATTATACCATATTTCTTCAAACTGAAACATAATTATCAAAGTATACTTACGCAGATAGATATGAAAAGTCTTTATTAAAGTTTGTGCCTATTTCCATTCTATGGAGGCCAGGCGCGAACGCAGACCCTACAATTTTATTATACTATCCCTATTTAAGTTAAAACATACTTATCAAAGTATTGTGTACATCTACATCAAAAATACTTGTAAGCGTTTTTTTTTTAATTTTTAAATTTTTTATTTCCATACTTTGTGGACCAAGCGCGACCGCAGACCCCACAATTTTAATGAACCACTGTTCTGCCAGATCAAACATACCCATTCCTGTGTCTCGATACATCTTCTATCCTTATATGTGATCAGTTTTCTATAATAGTCAACCATATAGGAGCCTATTCGTGACCACACACACACACACAGCTTTATATTATACATATATACTGTGTGTGCAAAATCAAGACTTTAAGACAAGTTGTTGATGGCAACGAAAAGTGTATTTCATTTTATGTTACAATTGTTTCAATGTCCAATTCGACAGTTTCAAGCATTATGTCGTTTGAAAATTTGCTTGAAACTGTCGAACTGGACATTGAAACAATTGTAACATAAAATGAAATACATTTCGTTGCCATCAACACCTTGTCTTGAAGTCTTGATTTTGCACACACAGTATATTAATGCTCAATTATGAAATGTGATAATTTTGTAGCTTAATCCTTAAGTCAACCATTTTTGGCTTAAAACCTATTCGTATATGAAAATTTACTGCATTACACGAACTCAGTATATATATATATATATATATATATATATATATATACGCGGGGGTCGTTCCAAAAGTAATGCATCCTATTTTTTTAGTCCACCCGGATAGATCAGAGGGGATTACAAATAACATTGTTATGATAACTGAACTTATGCATTCATGACTTGAAAGTGTCATCATCTCTGTTGCAGATATTGACGGTGTGAGACAGTAGGAAAGTAACCCTTGTCATTAACGCGTGTCAGAAGCAAAGATGCGTCATTGAATTCCTAGCAAAAGTGCGTTGAGAATGGTGGTGACTATGTAGAAAATATACTTTCTAGAATACAAAAGGTTGCTTGTTTTAATGGTATCACTCTTGTCTTCGTAGCTCTTTAACTTTTTGAGTTAAAAAATAGGAGGCTTTACTTTTCGAAGACTCAGTGGGATTTACAGACAGTTTATTCTTTCTCTTTTTCTTTCTCTTCTTTATTTCTGTCTCCCCCCCTCTCTCTCTCTCTCTCTCTATAAATATATATATATTATTTTTTCTCTTTTTCTTTCTCTTCTTTATTTCTCTGTCTCCGCCCCCTCTCTCTCTATATATATAAATATATATAAGTTTTTCTCTTTTTCTTTCTCTTTCCCTCTCTTTATTTAGTATCACATTTCTCTCGTCGACGGCTATAGGCTTACTTTTGGCAACCTCGTAACTCTTATTTTGTTTTTTAGTCCTCACATTCTATGATCCATGCTTCTGATAAAGGGGAAAGAATCGCTGTTTTCTGGATCGGAATCTATCCATCTAACGCTTAGTGTTGACTAGTTTTTAACATTGAAGTGTTTGTTTTTTGTTTGCTTGTTTTTGGTGTTGTTTTTTAGCTCCTTACGTCAATTTGCGTTATGCCTTGTCTGGAGCGATTCCCACACAGGGAAATATTTTTTTTTTAAAAGCTGTATGTGTTTAAATATAGTCTGGATAAATGGAAAAAATAACCCGCATTTGTTCATTTAGATATGTCTGATATCCTTGCATTTATTTATTTGCGGACTGTACTGACATGCAGAAGTTCAAGTGTAACATGAACCAACATCTTGCTGCCCAAATCCCAACATAGTGCCCCAGTAGTTGCTGAACCTGATAGTAGCCCCCTAAACCACAGTGGCAATGTGCCTTGTTTGGGATGCAAATGTAATATATATATATATATATATATATATATATATATATATATATATATATATATATATATATATATATCTGAGAGAAAGAATAAAAAAATATATATAAAAAAAAATAAAATATTTGTTTAAAAAAAAAATCGATAACTTCCATGAAAGAATCAAAGAATATCGATCTATTGATCTCATTTTTTTCACTTTTGATTATTGTAGCAAAACCAACAATCAATGCTTCAAAGTCATCGACTTCAAGTGTTTTTTTTTATTATTATTTTGATTACTTTGAGTCTTTTGGTGTCTGGTGACAGATCGAAGAAAACCTGTCAGGAATGTTACCAATTTCTTTATTTGGACCGCTTTTAGAATGACACTGGTCATGAAATACATACTTTTTTTTTTTTAACCAAGATGAAATTTTCGTTTTTTTTTTTTTTGTTTGTTTTATTCTCTAGGAGACCAGCGGTTTCATATTTTTTCTTTTTTTTTTTTTTTACATCACAAATATTTCTTCTATCACCCATCACTCTTTATAGGAAATTAGCTTAAAAGCTTCTCTCCATACGGTCTTTAAAGTTATTTGGCTTTTCATCCTATAAAAATTATTTTTGCAGAATGGCGACTTTGGTTTTCAGGTTTAAAATAATGAAAATAAAAACAGTCTTTATGAGGTAATGCCTTGTGTGGAAACTTTGCATGAGTAAATAAAGTTTTTTTGTTTTTCGAAGCGGTGAATTTTAAATGAAAATATATCACTTTATTTTCGTATACAAATATGGTTTAAATTAAAATAAATATTTTTATATACAAATATGGTTTATTCCAAAGATTACTTTTTGGCGTTTATATTTTAAATATAATTTCAGGTATATGCCCCCCACGGAGCATGCATATATGGCGTAATCCAGAGGCCCAATTTTCACAAACTCTACACATTAAATAAGGCTGTATTTTGGCAATAACATGTCGAATGTTTTCCTCCAAGTGGTCTATTCTGTCTGGTTTATCAGTGTAGACATCGGATTTTCCTATCCTCAAAGAAAATCTAATGTGATTAAATTACATGAACGAGGTTGCCAGTTGACAAGTCCATATCATGAAATTATTTCTTCATCAAATGTTTCAAAATACATTTCACAATTTGTAACCGTTGTTTTATGATAAATTGCCAAACCAAGCTGAACCGACGGTTGTGAAATCTGCAATTAAGGAAATTAGTTGTCAATTTAAAGTTTGCCGCCTCTAAAAAACAAAACATCCTGCAAAAAGAGTAATATGCGAGAGTTCTATGAATCTAATCTTTGTTACTAGTGATATGTGTATATTCATTCATACATTTCCATACTTTAGAGAGCCTCACCACATGCTTGAACACAGAACTCTGCTCAACGGTCGATTGTTCGTTTCTATTGTGCTGTGTTTGGTTATAGCAGGTTATACCAAAGGCTCTCTAAAGTATAGAAATGTATTAATGAATATACACATATCATTAGTAATAAAGATTACATTCATAGAACTCTTTTTTTTTTTAATCATGACTTTCTTTTCTTTTTAATGTAGTTTGGTGAACCCTAATAGCTTATTTTATTTTTCGGTAATGTAAAGAAAACCAAAGAACATATATCAAACAGTTTATCTTGAAGGAAGACTGAACCGATATTAACGTTTCATGTACCATGGGGGTCCATTGTGCTAAAGGCATTATCAGGAGTGGAGTTTTTGCAAGAAGATGTCACCGTTCTCCTGCATGCAGTACCTGGTATTCCTAAATGGTCACCCATCTGGTATTGACTAAGCTCAATATCAGTGATCGAACAAGAACCACTGTGCTTAATGATGTTCATAGTTGGGAAACACTGACATGCGACAAGCTTTCAAACACATCTACTGATATGATTCAAAGGTTCTTGAATGACAAAGTCTGAGATTTAACTGAACGACAGCACTTGACTGTGTAATTTCTGAACTTGTAACAAATCTATTAAAAATGGACATTTGGTATCTGTCTGTTTGAAGCCGAAACTAAACTATTATTCTATTAGTGCACTATTGTACGATCTTTCAATGCTCAATTTGGAAGAGAGGGTTGTGTAGTATCTATTCTAGTATCATGCCATCATCCCAGGCATTACCTTTTATTTTGGTGGGGGGGAAGGGAGGTTGTGTAATAGATGTTTGTTTATCATGATACTATACTCACAATTAACACCTTTTTGTTGTTTTTGGAGGGAGATAATGTATTATCTGTACTGTTGTTATTATCATCCCATGCGATACCTCCTCTTTTTTGGGGTGGAGGGGAGAGGATAGTGTATATGTTTGTTCATCATGATACCATACTCCCATGTATTACTCGATCTTTTTTTGGAAGGGGGGGAGATAATATATTATCTGTTTGTTGTCATGCTACCATCCTTCTGAGCATTAGCTCCTCCATTTTTGGAGGGAAAGGTAGTGTAGTATTTATCCTTTCAGATATTGCTTCCTCCTTTTTTGGATGGGGGGGGTAGGGGTCGGGTAACGTACGTCAACAAGAAATTGTCATAATCGGCTGCTGTTCATTAATAAATTCAACTCTTGTAACAGAGTGCGTATGAGCGTGTGGAGAAAATAGCAGCAGCAGCAGCTGTAAGATAGTTGGCTTGCAAGGATATTAGCAGCAGTAGCCGAAAAAATGCACATATGCAAATTAGGAAGTGCACTCAAGTTGGCACGACAAGAAAAAAGAAAAAAGGACACCACGTGGTCGAGAGAAGAAAAAGTGAGGTTGGAAAAGATGGACGTATAAAGTCGAAGATGAGAAATGGTTGTCTATGGCTGGCGTGTAGTGGAGCAGAAAGAAAAACGCTACCAGGAAAAATGGACATGTGGCTCCTCAGTGACAGAGAGAGAATTTTTTAAGCTGGTGTTTAGACGGGGAGAAAGAACAATGGTAATAAACGACTTGCGTAAAAAAAAAAAAGAAAATCCGAGTTGGATTTATTTTTCGTTTGCTTCTTCCTTTCCAACAGTGCTGAACGGCATGGGGGTCCGAGAGAGGTTTGAACTCTAGCGGGCACGGTTAGAGCGTAACGGCCACGTTAAACATTTACATTATCTATCTCTCTTTCTATATATATATATATATATATATATATATATATATATATATATATATATATATATATATATATATATATTAAATTTGTCTTTACATAAGCAGTAGTTTGTTGCTGCACAGTCATGAGCATGTTTCGGTCTACTAGTATTTATTAACTGCTCATGAATGTATAGCAACAAACTACTGCTTATGTAAAGACAAATTTAAAATGTAACTTGCTCTACTACTACTGTATTGAGCACTCTTAAATAAATCTCGTTATATTTCACTGGTTACCCTACCTTTGAAAAATAGCAACCTCAAAGTATATATATATATATATATATATATATATATATATATATATATATATATATATATATATATATACACACTAATGAACATATTCGACCGCATAGTCTATATGAAGAATATCGATTCTTCAAAATCATAGATTCAAATACATCAAAAATAATGTAGACATCTTAACTGCTGATTTCATTGTCCCCTTTCCAGACCAGATTGGAAAGCACTAAGAAGAAACATACTTTCTAACAAGTTCGTATGTGAAGAATCTTTAAAAAAAAACAAAAACAAAAAAAAACAACTACACACAAAAAAAAAACAGGTTTTCTGTTATTGACGAGAAAAGCCCGGATGGAGTAATCGTCAGAAAACATATATTTGAAAGCACGACATTTTCCTGGCTCTGATAAAAAGAAAAGTACATATATAACTATCTACTAAAAAAATAATTTGTCTGCGAAAGGTTTCTTCTCCGGCACCATTCTGTCTACAAATTCTTTCCGTTTTTTAGCAAACACGTTCGCATATAACGTCAGGTCTCTTTCTAAATTGTTCCGGTGAGCTTTGGACATACTTAATTCGATTTCCAGTAAGACACTCGTACCACTTCCTGCTAATCATCTGTTTTTAATGATTTTGCTTAAAACGCGGCAGATGTTCAGGGCGTGTTTCGGTTGAACCAGGGAAATTGTTATTTCCAACGTGTCCCATTTGGCTCGGACAATATGACACCTTGTATTTTGTGATACATTCACAGCTAAAATTATGTTTCTGAATTTTTTAGGTGAAAATTGTTAATTCGTATTATTTGGACACATGTTTCTATCTTCAGTGTTATTTTTTTTTATTTAGTTTTTCACAACGTTTCAGCCGATGTAACCTCAGATCTTATTCAAGTATATCTGGTCAAACTGGGGAATCTTTCTGTCAAACTTTGGAACCTGCACAGAATATTTAACAAAACCCTTTATTTAATCCATGAGAGTAGCATGCAGGTAGAGGTCTTAAGTAATTAAGCAAGGACGCGTTTTGTCGGAGATGAAGTATTGAAGTACTTGGTACAATTCAATTGTGGCACTCTTCTGGAAGTCCGCAATGTGGATGATACAATTACAGATTACTTAGGACTTCTATTCAGTCATGGCTGATGGGATGAGAATATGCTATAATGGTTTCATTCTCAATTCCACGCAGATTTGCAAGTTTGACAGAAAGATTCCTGAGCCTGATAAGATACACCTGAAGAAGGTCGGAGGTTACATCGGCCGAAATACTGTGAAAAATAACTAGTGATGGGTCGATTCCAATATTTTTCCTGATTCCGATACAATTACCGATTCTGATTCTTTATAAATCTCTAAATATTTAACTATATAGTTGGATTTTTTTCTCTGATTACCATAAAAACACACATGTTAAATGTGCAGATGTTTTCGTAAACGTAAAAATATACTTGTGGGGCGGGGGGGGGGGCGTCTATCGATTTTAACTTCACTGGTGGTTTAAAATCAATAAATATTAATATCTTATCATTGTTACCAACAATGAAAGATTTTGCTTTTAACAAAATCAAATAAAGAAAAATAATTAAAAGAATCGTTTTGGCATCGGAAAATCGGTACGAATTTTTCCGATTCCGATAACCTCAAATATTCCAATTTTTCTGATTCTCAATTCCGATTCCAATTAATCGTCCCACCACTAAAAATAACCCTTGAAATGAGAACAGTAGTCTGAATAATCCAAGTTACATGGACCTGATTTTGATCGAAAAGCATTTCTTTTTTTTTTTTTTTTTTTAATGATCTGTTGTTAGGATCATTTTTTATTTTTATATTTCTATAAGAACGCAGGTCTTTTAAGCATTTCCTTTTCACTTTAAAAATGGTTACCTGTCCAAAACAATTCCATGAACTTACTCCATCTACTCCTAATTCTTGCAATCACACTAGCACCTGCTCCATCCTGTTCTCCAATGGTATCTTGCATACCAATCGATTATTCTCTCTCAACTTACCAGATCTCAAGTTTCCGGTTTTAATTTCCGATCATTTAAAATGTCAACAACTTTTTCCTTTTCATTTTCATTTTTAATCGTTTCATTGCTCCTAACGTTTTTGATGTTCACAAATATGGCGTCAACGCCCAAGCATCAAAGGGAAAAAATTTAAAAAAAGACAGATCAACGGTTGCATTTGTATTCTTTAGATCATCAGAAATGACACGTTTTATTCTATTATAATAATTTTTTTGCAAGTTATTTTGAAGGATGTACATCATCATCATCATCATCATCATGGGTTTTTACATTCTGTCATGGACGATTTGTAGAAATGGATTTCCAAACTAACCTATTTCTGGACAGGTCTCCAATTATGCCTCCTAAGTCGATCCTTATCACATCTTCAAAAGTTTTCCTTGGATTCCCCCTGTGAACTGACCTTGAACTCCCATCTATTCTTTCAATGTAGCTATGCTATCAACGTCTCCAGTTTTGCACACATCTCCCTATACTGTTCAAATTTAATCGTCCTCTGAAATCATCAGATCTAAGCCTTAGTTTAAGATTTACTTTATATTTTCATTTCTTTCCAATACACTCATGCCTTCAATTTCTCACCAGCCAGGTTTCACTTTCATATATAACTAGCATGGGTGCCCGGCATTGCCCGGGTGTAATAAAAAAAAAAAGAAAAAGTGGTAGTAGGCAGGCAGGCTCGAACCCGTGCCGCAAAGGAGGAAAAGAATGTGAAAAACAAAATGTGACGTCTATGCCGTTGCGTCCGTCTCCAAACCGGAAGTGGCGAAAGTTTAAATTAAGGCTAGTAAATCAAAAAGCGGGGATAACTTTTGAAAATATCGGCAAAAAAAGCGACCTCTCCTTGTAGAAAAGTGCCCAGAATTAATGTTTTTAGCTAATTTTTCAACATTTGTCGTCCAAAGGGTCGAACTTCAAAATGATTCCGATTTGGTGAAAATTAGGTATACATACATACATACATACATACATACATACATTTAAACAGACAGGTTATATTTATATTATAGATAACACTGCATCCACATGCTTAATAGGCTCTTCTCTTAGTCAAGAGTAGTAACGTTGTGTTAGTGATGACAACAGTTCCCTGAACTTATTTCATCAGCTCCAAATTCTTACAAAGTGTAATTAATAAAAATTTATCATCTGAGAAATATCAACTTGTTTTTCTCGGTAAATATTTTCCCAAAGCACAATCTTGACTGTCCATATAAGATTCATTTCAACAGCTAACACATTGAATTTTTGTATTATAATATTAATACATAGCACATTAGAGATTTTGCCAGATTTTTCTTTTAATAGTTAATAAAAAGCAATTTAGATGTGGATCATATAAAAACAGACGGAAACAATTTGATAATATTGCAAACATTTAATTCAGTGAAGTTTTCGACTTCAATTGTTTTTGTGAAGGACAACTTCATTTCAGTTCCAATATGCCAACCAATCTATGCTTAACTAGTCCACCAAATTTCAGTTTCAATTTTACTCCTGTTAAACGATATGTAACCTTGCAATTTGCAACTGCAGAGTTACCCATGTAATAATTAAATTGCACATTCCTTTCTGCAGCTGACTTTTGGCAGCCTCATAAATCTTCCTGCCTTTATTTTATCCTGTAGTCCTCACGTTCCAGTAGCAATGTTTCTGACAAAGAGGGAAGGAATTGCTGTTTTCTGGATAGGAATCTATTCTGATTAACACATTATCGTTCGTAAGTTTTTGACTTTGAAGCACTATATATATTTTTAGCTCCTTACATCAAGTGGCTTCAAGCCATGTCTGGAGCGATTTCCATAAAACAATTGGCCCATATTTGGTGAAAATAAACATTGTTTTGGTTATGAATACCTAATAGCTTTTGTTTTATTACTCTTCAATGATATTTGAGAGCACTTTGGTGATCGTTTCATCAGTAGGTATGATACTGAATTGCTATGTAACCATTATTAATTGATATACAAAGTGACTCTCCAAAAATGCCACCCATGGAAGCGTTAGTAAAATCCATAATCCTTTGTATAATCTAACTATATTTGGTACAAATAAACTTCAGTCTATGCTTGACTTGTCCACCTAGTTTCAGCTATGAATGCCTACCAGTTTTTGTTTTATCGCCATTAATAAATATGTGGGGACACTACGGCTATGTACTCAACTTGGTTTTCTCTCTGAATAGAAATATATTCCTAAAGTGCAATCTTGACTGTTCATATAAAATTAATTTCAACAGTTAACACATTGGATTTTCATAGCATGATTTAGAGCACAGCACAGATCAAGCTAGATTTTTTTTTTTTAACCAACTGAGAGAAATAAAGATATTTTCCCGGTTATGTGGATCTCTAATCACCAGACCGAAACTATTACCAGGCTCATTTTGTGCCAACAAGTCAATAACTTGGCTTGGATTAATAAATGGGTTTATATTTCCTAAACCAATTCTGAAGAAGAGCCAAATCTAATGATGTATTTGTTATGGAAACACCCAATAACCTTGATGCTTCAAGTTGGAACCTCAGCTTCGTTATTGATTTGCTACCTTTTTGCAATTTCGCACAATAGGTAATTATTGGCATAAGAATATCTATAGACAAGATTTCATGTTTTTCAATACCAACCCTGTAATCTGGGAAAACAATGTTTTACTGTAAATATGTGTTTGGTAGAATGTTCGGTGCTGTACCCTATCCTGCCTTGATAGAGTTCAAAACCGGCTTAAAAACTTAGTAGGTAATGACCTTTTCTCTTCCTTGCAACCTCTTTCCCACAAGAGATGTTGCGAGCCTGTCTCTGCTCTATCGTTATTTTCATGGCAGGTGCTCGTCTGAGCTCCAATCTATAGTTCCTCCTTGCCAAAAAAAACCACTCGACTAGCTATTTTCCCAACTCTATATCTGTGCCTTATTCTAAATGTAGATTTCATGAACAAAACTTTTTTCCTAGAACTGCCCGCCTGTGGAACATTGTTCGATTTGCCTGCTTCCCGGCTAAATATAGTATGGTAGCCTTCAAATCCAATGTAAACAAGTTTTTGTTGAACTGTTGCCTTAAATAATCCAAATTCTACCCAATCTATGTCATTAACGATTATGACACTACCAACTTACATTCATTAACCCTTATCCTCGAGTGGCATTTAGACCTTGATAAGTGGTGATTTCATTGTAAAAAAAACATTTCACTTCGGATTGCTCCCTCGTTTTTAATTGATTTTTTTTTAAATGGTATTTTATATTAAATTGTTAGATGAAAAAATAATTAAAGGAAGCTCGCCCTTTTCATATTAAGGACTTTTCTAAATAATGACGTTATTATTTAGAAAAAAATGGTCTTAACTTGAGGAGGGGCAACCGAGAGGGAAATGGGAACAGTAATTGTAAAGATAACTGATTTTTCCACGTGAAAAAAAAAAATTGGTTCTACGGATATAAGGTTTCTTGCTTTATTTATCATCTACTCTACGTCTTCCAAATTCAATGGCCATCCAGGTATCGAACTCCTAGACAATAGTTATTTTTATGTCTATAGATAAGACTGACCATTGAAGCTGATAATTATATAGTCTGTTACAAAGGATCAGAATATCTATATATATTCCAGCAAATAGGTGGGCAGTTGATTAATTTTGAGGGCAGGTTAGGGTTAGGGTTTGTGTGCCTCTCAGAAAGAAATGGTTTCTGACGTTCTTTGCTCATGGATTATGTTCACTTGGGTTTTGCGTTGGCTTGACCAAAAATTCTCATTTGCGAGTTTTTTTTTAGTAGAACAAAGCGAATATCAGTGAAACCCCAAAAGATAAAATTTTATTTCTTGTTTTAAACTGGATTTGTAAGTTCATATTTTTTTTATTTATTGGACTACTGTTCTCATCCTGAGTGTCATTTTCAAATTGTTTCGGTCGACGTAACCTCCGACCTTTTTCAGGTGTATCGTGTCAAACTCAGGAATCGTTTTGTTTAACTCAAGAATTTTGAACATAACTTTTTATTTACTTCATGGGAATAGCATGGTCTCATTCCATCGGCCATGACTGAATAGAAGTCCTAAATAATTTGCAATTGTATTTTTTGGTTGCCCACACTGAGAATTGAACCTTCAATCTGCAGAAGAATATCGCTTTCACAATTTATTTTTTCAAGTACTCTGGCCAATGTTGGGTCCTTGCAGACATGAAGTAAATAAAGGGCTTCGTTCGAAATTCTGTCAAAATTCCTGAGTTTGACAAGATAAACCTGAAAAAGGTTGGAAGTTACATCGACTGAAACATTGTGAAAAAAACACTTAAGATGAGAACAGTAGTCCAAAGAATCCAAATAATACGAATAACCAATCCTCATCTCAAAAATTCAGAAATGTGGATTTGTACATTTATTTTGAGTGAGAATTCTTCAATTGCAAGACTGATTGAGAGCAAACGATTGACACTGCGATCAGTATAGAAACTGAGCATCGAGTTTAGACCAGCATCAAAAGCAGATGATCACAGCCTGTACTTAAACGCACACAGATGTTCACATAGAAATAATGGGTTTACTTTTGGCAACCTCGTAAATCTCGTTTCTCTTATTTTGTCCTTTAGTCATCAATTCCATGAGCAATGTTTCTGACAAAGCGGGAAGATTTGCTGTTTTCTGAGTTTGAATCGATCAGCACTTATCGTTGACTAGTTTTTGATCCTGAAGTAGTATATTTTTTTTAGTTTTTTTTACATCAAGTGACTTCATGCCTTGCTTTGAGCGATTTCCATTAAAAAAACGAAAATGCCTTCAATAGTTAACTTCATATGTGGATTCCTGATAAATTCCCAAGAGAGGCATAAAGGAGCATTCAACATTCATTTGGAAAACAATATCACAGTATTTTATTTATTTGCTGATTAATGTCCGCATCTTCATAGTTGTTGTTTCGCCATGTTTCGGCCAACTACTCCTCTGGCCTTCTTCACGTGGTTAACACGACAGGCTAGGAATGCTGAATATTTAACTGTATCTTCAGTAATTACTGCCTTCCATAGTTGTCATCTCACCACGTTTTTACCAACTAATCCTCTGGCCTGCTATCTTCAGACAGCCCTGTGGCGCAGTGGATAGAGATGTTGAATCTCTACAGTTCCAGGTGAGCATTTTCTGAAGATAACGGTTTCAATCCTACCCAAATCCGATCAGAGTTGGCCAAAACGTGGTGAGACAACAATAAATATGGAAGGTAGTAATTACTGAGGATACAGTTGAAGATTCAGCATTCCTATCCTGTCGCGGTTAACCTGATGAAGGCCAGAAGAATGGTTGGCCGAAACGTTATGAAACAACAAAAAGGTGAGGATAATAGTCTGCAAATAAATGAATAAAATATACAAATTACTTATCTCAAAAGAATTCCAATAATTACATAATATCACGGTAATTGAAAACGTTGAATAATAGAAGTAATTCTAACACAGTGACCTTTTCAAAATACTACGCATGGAATCATCGATAAACTTCACGATCGTTTCTGCAACCCAGGCATATTTGGTTCAAATAAATTTCAGTTGTTGACCAAGTTTCAATTTTAATTTTAATGTCATTCAATAATGTAAAAACCTTGACCTAGTGACCTTGCAGTCTACAACTCCAATGTCACTCATGGAAACGTTAATGAAATGCACATTCCTTTCTACAATTGATCCATATTTAGTACGAATAAACATTTGGTTATGAATGTTCAACATTTTTTGTTTTATTACTCTTCAATGATACGTGAGGACACTTTGGTGACCGTCTCATCAGTAGATATGATACTAAATGGGCTTCACACTCATCGAATTTTAACCTTTCCAGATTTTTATCTAGGGAATTATTAAAAAAAAAAAAGATAATGTCCATCAACACAATCCCCAGACTATTTCTTAACTAAAAATGTCAATTACAGCCAAAATCATGCCAGTGTCAAAGTGACAATTTTGTCGTATCCATGTGTGCTTATCAGTGAACGTTCATAAAAATGACTGTTGGACAGGCCTGACTGAAACTTGGAGGACAAGTCAGGCATAAACTGAAGCTTATTTGTATCATATATGGTTGGATTATAGAAAAGTGTTAATTTTATCAACGATTCCATGGATATCATTTTGGAGGTTCATCGTGTATATCAATGTATTAATATTACGTAGCAATTATCTTATCTATATGTATAGTTCAGGAATCTGTTTAGAGTTTTGAGTGGAATTTGTTAGTTAATCCAGGGGGGTGGGGTGATTATTCTCATTCTGTCATCTATGACCGAATAGAAATCTTAAATAAGTTGTAATTGTATTTTTGGTGTAATGAATTAAAGTATTACGTATAATCAATTCTAAGCGACACTGTTCTGAAGGTTGAGGGGTCAATCTCTAGTGCAAACGATACTAAGAATACATTTATAAATTACTCAAGACTTCTACCAGTAATGAGACATTTTTGTTTTTGTTAAAATAAAGGGTACTGCTTCATATTAAAATAGACGTATCTCAGCGTTTGCTCGCTTTTGATCGGAGCATGACATCAACATCCGGATTATACCGAGTGTCGCCGATAAAATCATAACAACGCTATGTAAAAGAAAATAGCGAATGAAAAAATGTAAAAACCAAAAACAAAAACAACCTACCGTAATTTATTATTCATTAAAATATTTTTTGGAAAAAAAAAAAAAAAAAACTGTTAAAGAATGGTTAGGAGAAGCAAACATTAATTTTTGGCGGAGGGGGGGGGTCAAATAATTTAAAGAAAATATTTTTAAAAAGGTTCACAGAAAATGTGTTTGTTTTTATTATAAAATCGTTATAATTCAGCACGCCACGTTGTGATTGGCTGATCGGCGTGTTACGTCAGATAGCAGCTTAACCTGAGTTGTTGCTCGACATGATCCGGCTGTTGACGTCATGTTCTAGCCAAAGCTGAGTGAACATTGAGATACGTCTGGTTTACAATATGCACCAGTACCGAATCAACATATAATAATAATAGACTTTATATCTAGAATCCCAGTTGATGGAAGAAGATCAAGCTACACCCGTGGATTAAATAAAGGGTTCCGTTCAAAATTCCGTACAAAGTTTAACAAGCCACACCTGATAAATGTCGGAATTTGTATCAGCCGAAACGTTGTGAGAATGACACTCAAGTGGAGAACAGTAAAGCACAAATAACATAAATTTTAATTTTCCAAAAGCCCAACTTAATGTAATTTCCAAATTGTATCTCTGAAAATATATTTTAATAAATCTAAAATCATACGAAAAATAATCGCTTCTTTCCTTTTTAGCTTTTAAGCATTTAATTAGTGATACATTTTATATTGCGATAAAATATGTTCCAATTTTGGAGTAAAATAAATGTTTAACAAATACAAGAAAAATGTTACCCTTAAAAAGCATAGGCACTTGATATTTCTTCGTATTTCTGCAATCCGGAAATCTCCACCAATCATTTTTTTTTTTTCGTGATAAACACGTTTGTAAATCCAACATGAAATAGAGGATCCGTTTTTGTTTTTGTTTTGAAGAAAATATTTAATATAGTAAGTAGTTTCTCTCTGTCTCTCAGCCTCTCTCACATAGACTCTCTCTCTCTTTCTCTCTCTGTCTGACGTAGTTTTTCTTCTTTACTTTTAATCTCCCTATTTTTTTTTTTTATAGAAATAGCTTTTCTTCTTCCTCTCTATTTCTCTTACAGGAATATATTTGCTTTTTTTTTTGTCTTTTGATCCTTCTTTCTAAAAAATAGATTTCATTTTCCTCTTTTTTTCTGTTTCTTTCGGATGTAGTTTTTTTTCTCTTTCTTTGTTTTTCTCTCTCCTCCTTTTGTTTTTTTTTTTTTACTTAATTCTCTCTCTCCCCCCTCTCTCTTTCGCTCTCTCTCTCTCTCTCTCTCTCTCTCTCGCAGAAGTAGCTTTCGTCCTCCCAAATTTGTTGTCTTCCTTTCTATTTCAGAAGTAATTTACCTTCTCTTTCTTTCTTTCTTTCTTTTTCTATTTCATTTTATATCGGAAGTAGTTTTTTCTTCTCTTTCTCTGTCTCTCTCTCTCTTTCGTCTCTCTCTCTCTCTCTCTCTCTCTCTCGCACACATACGCGGTAGTATTCCTCCTCCTCTCTAGTCTTTTTTTCTCTTTCAAAGGTAACTTATCGTTACTTAATTTTTCTCTTTCATCTTATACCAGATGTAGCTTCTTTGTTCTATCCCCCCCCTCTCTCTCTCTCTCTCTCTCTCTCTCTCTCTCTCTCTCTCTCTCTCTCTCTCTCTCTCTCTCGGCTTTGGCTGCTTAATATGAAGCTACACGCTTTGTTTCTCTCTCGACCCACACCCAGAACTAGTTTTCTTTTCCCCCTCTTTTGTATTTATTTCTTTATTTTTCTCTTTCATTTTATATCACAAGTAGTTTTTTTTCTTCCCTTTCTGCCTCTCTCTTTTTCGCATAATATTACACACTCTCTCTCTCTCTCCCTGTCTCTCCCACGCATACTCAATTATTTTCCTTCTTTCTATTTTTTTTGTTTCTCTTTCAGAAGCAGCTTATCCTCTCTTTATTTTTCTCTTTCTTTTTATACCAAAAAGAAGTTTCTCCCTTCTCTCTCGGCTGCCTCATACGACAGCACACGTTTTCTATTGAATGATACTCTCAATTCCATTTAAGAATATTAACAATGGAAAATCCATTCCATATATCTCCAAGATCAACGTGTCATTTGCATATCACAACAAAATCAATATTTCCACAATAAGATAGGAGCTTCAAGCAGATAAATTGATTTCGCAAGAATTATTTTCATTCGTAAAGGTAGATTGTTTTGTTCTAAATTCTTCACAATCACCAAATATTGTTTGTTTATGAACTCTAGTGGCTGTAGGAGGAATGAGACACAAGTGATTGCAATGTTTCTCAGCAGAGATAAATTACATTGGTATAAACGTAGTAAAATATACGGTTATGTTAAATAAACATGTTTTTTTTTTCATTTCCTGTTTAGTGAAAGACTTGCCGGTGTATACCGAGGAAAAGTCCCTTTTGATTAATGCTTACATAATTTCAGATTAATTTTAAAACGATACATAAAAACTAGTGTTTACTTTGAAATTATCCAATTGACGAAGGAAAATCATGAACAGAGAATTCTGCGTTTCGTCTAATGAGACACAAGAAACTATCATATCCTCCTTTGCTTGATTCTGTGGACTCCATGACTTGATTCTGGGATGAAAAACCTTCTCAATAGCTACGTTTAAATTTTTGTTAATGTTTAACACCAGAAATGCATCTGCACACATCCTCCAATAATCAGAAGCCATGATGCATTAGCGCTGCATGTAACTGTTTGGTCATATGTAGGTTGACAACATATGAATATAAGCAGAACACAAAGTATTAGTGTTGGGATGATTGATTCGGAATCGGAAAAAGCGGGATTTGGAGAGTATTGGAATCTGAAAAATTTGTACCTATTTTCCGATGCCAAAAACGATTCCTTTAATTATTTGATTTTGTTTAAAACAAAATCTTTCACTGTTAGTAATAATAAATATTGATTTTAAACTACCAGCAAAACTAAAATTTATAAATCACCCTCCCCACCCATCCACAAATGTTGTTCAACGTTCGAGAAAATATGTGCATATTTTTACAGTAATCGGTAAAAATAACAATAATACGTTCTTTCAATGTGACTATACCAACATAGTCAACTCTTCCATATTTATTAACATTCATAAGTTCTGTCAATGTGACTATACCAACATAGTCAACTGTTCTGCACCCCCCCCCCCCCCGATAGTGATCAGATTTAATCTTCCTGAGCTTAACTCACATTATACATCCATTGTAATATTCTTATGTCATTTCTTTCCATGCAACTCATGTCCTCAACCCTCACTAGTTAGGTTTCACTTCTATATATTAATTATACTATACTCACATTCTTGGTTGGTAAATTCCAAAACCAATATTCAAATTAGTTAACCATGTGACTGATAACATCTTTATTTATCCCATATCCTTAGCAGTTAGTTCTCTCTGTGTAATCGTAGAAGTATTAAGATTTCAACTGTCTGACATACTCTGTGTCTTTGGGGAAATTCCTTAGTTTTGGAGCCAATAAGTGACCGGCATTTGGAGCTGAATTAAATATAGATGGTGTCACTTAAAGACGAGTTCGCAATTAATAACCTAAACATAAGATTAGAAAGAAAAGTTATGACATATTTCTTCTTCTTTTTCTTCTTCTTTTTATCTTTTCTTCTTCTTTTCTTCATCTTCTTCTTTTTCTACCGACGCTGCTTTATTCTTTCATAGCTGAGTACATCTTTTACCTTTATTGACCGTGGCATCTGGAACGGAGAAATTATGAAAATGGCATCGTGACAAAGCAAGCATTAAACAAAGTGCGCACCTATTGCCATGCCGTGTCTTCATCGGCAAGAAATGTATCACTTCCTGTAGCACTTCCTGTTTGGTTTCCTTTGCGGCTGTAATTAGTTGGAATATGGCACCCGAGAAAAAGAGGCATATTTGCCAACTTGGATTTGATTCCAAATTCATCGAAAGACAAAACCAGGCAGAATTTCCTTCGTTTTCCCGCTCTCTGGGACCTGGTCATTTGTGCTCGTCTATGTATACATACAAATACAAAGGATAGAAAATTTTCCAAATTCTAGAGGGCAATAATTTCGACAATTGTTTCGTATTGGTTTGTTTGAGTTTTTAATGTGAATTCCGACATTTCTACTCCGTAATGGCTGCCAAACGTTACACCGAACATTTCAACCAATGGAAGAGAAAAAAAATAAGACGCGCTTTTATTTTCGCCCATTTTGATTTGAGTGAAATTTTTAGTTCTATTTTTACTTGATTCTCACTTGGTGGAGAACCATGCTTTGTATTTCTTTATTGGATACTGCATTATTATAAAATGAACAAGTGAAGCATGCATGGTCCCAAAACAATTCCAATGCGTAGTTATTGAGAAAAGTGCAGACAGACGAACGGACAAGGGTGAATTTACAGGTCCACCCTCCTTTCGGGGAGGGGGGAATATAAATGTAATATATTTCAATTCGTTTGATTTTGTTCTTTGCTAATTAATTTGCAAGTTTCTAATATTTTTCAATTTCATTTATAAAAACGGTGTTTGATTTTATTAATTTGTTAATTAATCTATCTATCTACCTATACTCCTATAAATTCGTTTTTCTTTTGTGTGTTGATATTCATATTAAAAAAAAAAGAAAATACGATTTTCTTATGAGTTGTGGAAATGCATTCAATAGCAAAAGGTCTAGCTAATTTGCATATTCTTTTAAACATTCATTTTAATTAATTCCCTATCAGTTTTTTCGGTTTTCTTATGGGATGGTCATCTAGAGTTTACTATTACGTGTAATTATATTCATGCAGATATTCTACATGATTTATACTTGCATAATATTTGCATAAAATCTTTACAGTAAACAAAAAATTGTTTCCATATATATTTATGTATACGTATTTATTTTTGTTTAATCTATCAGTCTATCTATCTATCTATATATATCTATAAAAGTGAACGTGTGTGTGTATACATTTTCCTACGCAATAACTCTGTCAATTTTTAGTCTACAGACTCGAAATTTGATATACAAGGTAGTGAGATTTGGGAAAATCTTTGTAATCCGTTTTCAGCCAGAAATTTGGCTGTTAAGAAGTTAAAGTTCAACGATTTGACCTTTAAGAAATCCACCAAACTCATCCAACAAAACAATTGAAATTTTAGATATAGGTTCCTTGGACATGGATCTAACTTAATAACTTGATTTGAGCCCAAAACAAATGTTAAGAGGTCATAATAGGGGTCAAAGTTTAAAAAAAGTTGACCCCTGCGGTCTCTACCAAATTACTCAGATTTCTGGTCTAAACATTTGAAATTTTACATAAAGGGTATTCAGAAATAGGGCAAGCTTTTTAATTTGTTTGGTTCGAAAATTTGAGCTACCAATATATAAATGCATGTATGTTTGCATGTCTGCCTAAAACTTTCGACAGAGGCAACGAGTTTTCACAAGATCAGTATCGTTTTTAAGCTCGACCCTTCAGACGACAAATACCGAAAAATTGGCTAAAAACATTAATTTCTTCACCCTCAACTGGGCACTTTTCTACAGGGTGGAGTCGCTTTTTTCACCGATATTTTCGAAAGTCATCCCCTCTTTTCGATTGTCTAACCTTAATTTAAACCTACGTCACTTCCGGTTTGGTGGTGGTCGTTAACAGCAAAGACGTCACGTTTTTTTTCCTGTTCTTTTCCTCCTTCATGGTAAGGGTTCGAGCCTGCCTTCCTACTACCACTTTTTTTTTTTTTGCTCAACACACACCTCCAAACACCTGGGCAACGCCGGGCACCCATGCTACTATTAAAAAAAAAATGAAAATGCTGGTATAAAGATTTTGACTTTTGCTGACAATGAATCATGTAAACAGTCGAAAAAAAGCTGAATGAAGACGAGGCGAAGTTGCAACATAAAAAAAAATAATCAAACAACATTTAAAGCAAAGAAAATACACACTTTATGTTTATTTTTATGAAAACATGTTTACTTATTTAAAATTAATGAAGCAATATATAATTTTTTTATGAGAAAGTTACATTAAAAAAAAAGTTTTTATTCTTTTTCTTTTTTTTTTTTTCGGTACTGGTCCAACTTTTGAACTAGACAAGAAAAACAAAAAAAAAACTTTTTTTTTTTTTCTTCCAAACCTATCTACTTTTATTACCTTTGATAAGTTATTTGTTCACTATTTGTTTTTGGTATTTCATCCTCTTCTGTTTTTCTGTTTGAAATTTTTGACAATCACCAATTACAGAGAAAAGAAAATGGATCCAGGATTTACTTTCAGCAAAACTCTTGCTTCCCTGATATTATCTTTTAGTCCTCACATTCCATAACTAATATTTCCAGCAAAGAAGGAATGATTGCTGGCTTCTTGGTTGAAATCTGTCCATTTGGAAATTATCGTTATTTCGTTTTTAACCTTTTTTCTAGCTTCTTACATACCTTGCCTGGAGAGATTTCTTTAAAATAATAAAAAAACGATTTCATCAATTTATAATTTCATTAAGCTTGGAAAAAGGCTTGATGTTAGAAAAAATCGCCGGAAAAAAAAGACAACGAACAAAGTTCACTGATAGTCTCAACAGAGTCACTTTATTTATACAGGACCCGTGGCACAGTGGTTAGAGTACTTGGAAAAAATCAATGGTGAAAAGTGATATTCTCCTGAACGTTGAAGGTTCAATCCTCAGTGTAGGCGACCGAAAAATACAATTGTGAATTACTTAGGACCTTTATCCAGTCATGTTCTACGGAACAAGAGCATGCTACCCCCGTGAAGTAAAAATAAAGGGTTCTGCTCGAAATTCCGTCCAAATTCCCGAGTTTGAAAAGATACACCTGAAGAAGGTCGGAGGTTACATCGACCGAAACGTTGTGAAAATCACACTCAAGATGAGAACAGCTATCTGATGAATCCAAATAATACTCAATTTTTATTATTTGTGACCTATTCACAAAGTCGTCAATCCATCTTTTATTTGTCTACTTTTCAACCAGTTTCCTTGTATTATATTTTCAACACATTTTGAAGAACCCTATATTGGAACGATTAACTAATCATCATTTATTTATTTATTTATTTATTTTGCCTGCTTCCTATTAGTATGGAGTTAGATTTTAGATGTAAGACGAAGAAACATGTAAAAATATAAAATTGAAATAGAGGCTTTATTAGCATCCATGATGCATTTTACTGAGTCATCGCCAGGGGCCGTAACTCCGTCGTAACCAGTGAATCACCAATGGAAGTAACCTTACAGATAGGTGAAATGAAGTTCTACAAAAAAGGGAAACAAATAAACACACTTACACTGCGTCTTATTATTGCAACTTGTAAATCTGTTCTCTTCTCTAAAAGTTCCATTTTCTCATAAAAGAAAACGTTGTTAGTCTTTCTCTACTCTATTATTTTCATGAAAGGTGATCAACTGGATCTCAATCTCTGATTTTTTCCTGTAAGACATTCACAGCAAGAACTCGCGTCTCTACCACAACTGCAAAGAACTTTCCTTTCTTCATCCATGTGCATAACATTGAATGGAATTTCTATGAACAGACTTTTATTCTAAGAATTTCCCATCTGTGAAACCTGTTGCTACAGGATTGGTTCCCTGCAGGCTACAACATGGTATTCATCAAATCCAATGTCAATGTCATCAACCTTCCTCATAAAGTTAATCCCATTTTTTGCAATCCACTTATAATATTCGCCATTATTAAACGAACAAACCATTCATCCTTGATTGGCTTTTGGTCTTGATAAGTTCTACATATGATTTTTTAAAAAAAATGGCAAGGACCTGTGGCATAATGAGTAAAGTACTAGGTAAGATTCAGTTCGTAGCGAAACTGTTCCGAAGGTTGAAGGTTCAATTTTCAGTGCGGGTGATACTAAGAATGCAGTTTTGAATTACTTAAAACTTCTACCCTGTCATGGCTGACGGAATAAAAGCATGCTATTCTCGTGGATTAAATATGTGTTCCATTCAAAATTCTGTGAATATTCCCCAGTTCAACAGAAAGATTCCTAAGTTCGGCAAGATATACCTAAAGAAGGTCGGAGGTTACATTGGCCAAAATATTAGGCGAATAACACTCAAAATGAAAACAATAGTCTAATCAAAATAAGTAATACAAATAATACCAAAAAAAAAAAATTAAAAAGAAAATTTTTTAAAGTGTATTTTGGTCAAAATTAGAATAAGGATTCAAAGCATAAGGTTTATTATTATTAGGGCTGTGATAACAGCATATTCTTTTCATTGTTTTTACTCTTGAGTATATATCCGTTAATATCTTATGTTTTTATATAGACTGATGTGGCTCTCGGTTGATTGACTGTGTCTTACTGTGTCGGATATATACTAAAGAGTCAAAAGAATGAAAAGAATATGCTGTTGTCACAGCCCTAATTATTATCATATTTTGATTTTAACAAAAGCTCAACTGTTTTATTACTTTTTGGACACGTGATCTGGGCAAATGCAAAGAAAAATGCAACACCCTCCATACTCATCCCCTTCTCTCCCCATCCAAGATTTATGTGTCTGTTTCTTGTTTCCTGAACTGTAGCAATCCATCTTATGGGCAAGAGGTTTGAAGATCGATGGGACAGTAAAAAGGTTTCCTTGTAGAAGAGTGGGCGGCGAAGGGGGGGGGGGCATGGAGAGCAAAATATGGACAATGAATAAGCGCCCATCTTATTTATTATCACAAAGAGATGGTTTCTCTTTCATTCGTTTTTTTTATGAATGAAGATGAAGGGTGGGCCTTGCATTTGCAGCAACAAAGAAAATAAAAAGAAAAAATGACAAGAATAAACTATGAAGAATTTACCTTGCATTTGCAAAGCCAGAAAAAGTTTCCAAGAAGCCAAATTCAAAAATGGTAAACCGAAGTAGACCACTTAAAGTTAGTATCTCTACATGTTTATATATTTCTATGCAGAGGATTCACTCCTAAACTAATTAACTGATCATTATAAATTTTGAAACGCAGCTACTAGGTGTAAGAGCGGGTAATGTTGGTTTTGTTTTAAGCAAAGGCAGCAAAAAGAGTGTGGAAGCCATTCATGAAAATTCGGATACCTTTTGGTTTTTGTGAAATTATAACAATAGGTAATTACTAGGGCTATGGCAATAGAATACACTTATCACTGTTTTGACTCTCGAGTATATATCCGACACAATCAACCGAGAACGACATCACTCTTTATAAAAGCATATAAGATATCAACGGATACACACTTGAGTCAAAACAATGAAAAGAATATGCTGTTGTCCTGGTCCTAGTAATAAACATCAATTAATATATATATATTGCCCAAATTCATTAACAAAAAAGGAGATAGTTGTAGCAAACAAGAGAAGTAACGTTCTTATATATTCATATATATATATATCAGGTTTAAGGTATTCAGGAGTGATACCGAATGAATCAAACGAGGTTACTAAAAGTGCTCAATAAAAGAAGAGCAAGATATATGTGTATTAATATAAACAAATTTACATAGTCACTACACTGGACATACTCTGTTATCATGAGACCATCCTCCCAGGCATTACCTCCTTTGGAGGGTAGTGTGATATATGTTCATTCGTCATGATATCATCCTCGCAGCCTTTACCACCTCCTTTTTTGAAAGCAGGAAGTAGTGTACTATTTGTTTTTGTAGTCACGATTCTATAATCCCAGGAATTGCCTTCTCTTTTTTTTTGTAGGTGGGTGGGGGGGGCGTAATGCTGTAGAAACAAAAATAAGCAAACTTTGCTCATATAGTTTTGCTGCTGCTGATAATAATGATGATGATGATAATATATGCAAGAAACCTTCTTTATAAATATAATAAGACTGGCGGATGTCGCTGATTCCTATATGTTCCTGTCTTAATGCCCCCCCCTTCAATTCTTCTAGCCGGTCAGTTTTCTTGTCTTTTCTCCATCAGATCTTTGGTGTAATACAAGAAATGAGTCTAGTATGACTGCGGCAGTCGACAATCAGATTGCGAGATTCGGTTTGGATTATCAGATGCAAAAGCTGATTCATTTCGAGTAGATGGCGAGAGAACTTTGTTGTTTGTTGTGCGGGTCATAATGCAGTAAAGGTCTTTAATCCTTACAGCTCCATTCTTGGTTGGCCTTTCTTTTTCTTTTCTCTTTTATGGTTGGTTGGCTGGAGTCTCTGCATTGCATTTGTTGGATGATGCGTGATAGTGTCAGGATGATTTCAATAAGAACAGAGGGGAGGAGAGGTGCTGAGATTGGGGAAGTTATTGATAAAGGATAGAGAAGAAGGGTTGATATTACTACGGCCGTGGGCAGAGGTATGGGTGCTTGAGAATTAATGAGCGACGACTGTGTTTAGAGAGGGCATTGTTGACAGAATCTGTGTTGCATCGAACAAAATCATATCTCCATATGCTGATTGCACCAGTATTGCAAGGTTGGTTTGATTCCTCCGTGCGTTTCACTGCACAAGGTCGTTTCGTGGCAGTAACAGAATGCACTGCCTGATTTTGATTTGCGGAATCCATATTGCTACTTGGAAAGAAGGAAGAAAAAAATTATGACTACAAGAGGTTTCCCTAATAGTAGAATGCTGAAAATGGACAATCATATGAAGATCATATAATTTATTGGTGTATTTATTTATTGATATTTTTTTGTATTTTTTTTTTATTGCAGAATATTTTTTTTATATTTGATTTGTAGGGTTGGCCATTTTGTTTTCTGCTTTTTTTTTTTTTTTTACTTTTTCTCCCCCTCCCCCACTTCTTTCCTCCTTTTGTTTTCTGTTTTCTCATTCTTTTCTCTAAGAACGAGTGTGACTCATGGAGACTTCATGTTTGGCTATCACACCAAACATTAATGAAACAGCATATCACTTGTAGGTCGACAATCTCGTGACCCATTTGGTAGAGGTTGATTTGTTGCAGGAGTCAGTGCCGGCAGGAATGAGAGGATAAGATTTAGCAATAAATCTTTTTCGATACAGGACGAATTCTTAAAGGTGGATATCCCTGTCTCAAAGTGGCATTAAACTAAATACAGATATTTTGGTGTTGTAGAATTAAAAGCGGTGGTCTCTACCGATTTTTTTTCCAGTGCACAATGGTTGGTAATAACTAAATTACCTCCCCTGAAACAAAGAACTCTTCCTTGTTGTTTTGTCTTTCTTTGATGCTTTTGAACTGTTATTCGGTATTACAAACTAACTGGAGTGCGAAAATTGGTAAATGTGCCTTGTTTCAACCCTGTTCCATACATGAATGATGTTGGTTAATTAATTGGTTAATTATTTACCTTTGATGGTTAATTATGAATTAAATAAAAAAAATACATACCGTGTTTGTTTTATATAAGATTTATACTGGAAATCATATTGACGTTTGACAAAAAGATAAATTAACATGTAGCGTGTTTTAGTTTTAACACAAACATGAGAAAGAGAGAGAGAGAGAGAGAGAGAGAGAGAGAGAGAGCATCTGTCTTTATTTACATGTTGACACTAAAGAGAAAAAATACACGTAATCACACGTATATATATATATATATATATATATATATAACAAGCCGTCAAAAGGGAGGCAACTCCTACAACTTTCACAGTATTGCAACATGATGCAGTTAAAATCTATATCACATTGATAATCCCAACAAATGAAAGTTCATAATTGTAACTTGTTAGCTGCTTTTTCTTGTATGTACGCTTTCTGTGGTTCTTCCAGATTGGTGGAACGTCCCCTGCAAATAAGTTCTTTTATACTTTGAAAATAAACTAAGTCAAGACAAAACTGTTGACAGACAGGGGAGATTTATTCGAATTAATCTTTATTCCAAATCACTTTTCTAATCATATTTTATATAAAAGCATTTGAAAATAACATGTTCACACTTCTCATATTTTCAAGGAATTGCTGATTTCTCTAACTCGCTCTTTCTTTGAACTATGTGACGTTACACCCGTTTCTATCAATTTTAACAGCCCCAGTAAGTCTAAGTTGTCTTTCATAAAAAAAAAATCACAGTTGAATGAATTAAATGGTTGCCTTATTATGAAATTGTTTTCTTGTGTTTTTATGTGTTTCTTTTAATTTATTTACTATTAAAACCTAGCTTGATCTTTTATGTGCTATATATCATATTACGAAGATTCAATGTGTTATCTGTTGAAATCAATCATAGTCTAAAGATTTAACAAATCTTATTTGAATTATCTTGGTGGGAAAGAAGAGCGTGATCGAACCAGCGAAGACGTCTTCAGAGGAGAGCTTGTTGTTTTTGTTTTTATAGAAATCGCTTTAGACAGGGCATGAAGCCACTTGATGTAAGGAGCTAAAAAAATACAAAAAGGAATAATATTTCAAAGTCCAAAACTAGCCAACAATAAATATTAGATGGATAGATTTCGACCTAGAAAACAGTAGTTCTTCCCCCTGTGCCAGAAACGGTGAATGTAAGGATTAAAGGACAGAATAAGGGAAGCAAGAGTTACAAGGCTGCCGTTTGACTATTTGTAGGTTACTGAATAGAATAACAAAAGTCGATTGCTACCAAGTCCCGAATATAAATTGTGTCATCAAAACAGCATTGTAAGAAATTCGTTTCAAAATGGTAGTTCAGATAATAGAAATTATCAATCGCAAAATTTCCAAATTTCCAAAACTAAATATCATATTGTGCTTAGGAGCTAGTCGTGCTTATCGCTGAGCTAAACACAGGAAATGCTAATATTTTCTTTCCTATGTAAATGGTTATAAAACAACCATCTTCGACCATTATTCTGGTAATATCAAGTACTTTTCTTCACAAAAGAAAATGTCTTCTGCATTCATTAAGTAATTGAATGATTCAATTTAGATGAGGTACATTTGTATTGGCAGACATATTTTGGTCTGTATTAGCACAGAATTTAAGCCATTCTCTTCTCCGTGTTCTTATTTCTGACATCTTGACGAGAGAATACGATTGGCGAACTCTTTCTTATTTTTATTATATTTGCCTGGTTAGCCATAATTGCCGATAAAATAGAATTAAAAAGTGTGTATAACATCTGTCTTTTAAAACCCCCTCTCTTTCTCTAGCTCTTTGTATCTTTTCTGTCGCTGTCCCTTCTTTTTTCCTCTTCCCTCTTTACTTCTCCTCTCATTTTCTCTGCCGTGTGGAAAAGAATCGTTGACGAACTACTACATAATAACATTAAAAAGTCGCTCTAAATGCTGACCTCTCCCCCCAACGAATTCTATTCCTGTTGAATCCCTCCCAAAATGAATACATATATATATAGTTTCTGTTAAAATCTGATGAAGTTCGTGGGTCGTTGATACGATTCGGTAACCGAAACATGTGTAACTAAGCAGGTAAAACGGTAATAAAAAAATAAAAAAATATATTTGCTCTGCAACAGTATTGAACACTTTCTTCAGGTTTTTGCTGATTACAATTTTTGTTATATATATATATATATATATATATATATATATATGATTAGTTTTTTTTGGAAAAAGAATTCCAGCAGAGTGCTCAATTAAAAGGAAAATCCAAATTTTAAGAGCGTACTTATATTTTGTGTACAGAAAGTTGTTAGTTGAGACAGGTCATTGGTACCGTCGGTTTCAAGCCCGATAATAAGGCCCGTTTAAGGTATCCTTATCAAGCTCTCTTCAGCCAATATTCGTCTATAAGAGACGAATATTGGCTGAAGAGAGCTTGATAAGGATACCTTAAACGGGCCTTATTATCGGGCTTGAAACCGACGGTACCAATGACCTGTCTCAACTAACAACTTTCTGTACACAAAATATATATATATATATATATATATATATATATATATATATTAGACTTTTTAACTTGTTAAAAACCACACAAGTTATGACCTGTTGATTTAGAATGAGTGCTTTATGCCAAATTGATTGAATATCGTTAAATTTGTGCTCATGTTTGTATCAAATACTATTGATGACCTCTTTTTTTTTTTACACTGCAGTAAAATCGAAAAGTTAAAAAGTGTATATCGTATTTCTTTAAAAACCTCTTTCCAGCTTTCTCTTTCCCTAATTTTTCTATTCACCCCAAGCGAGGAAAATTGTCACTGAGACGTAAGAGGCTACTGTGAATTGTATACCATATATATATATATATATAAATATATATTTATATATATATATATATATATATATATATATATACAGGGACACTCTTAGTAGGGAGTTGAGCAGCAAGATATCTGTTCACTTTACAGTTAATTTTTGCATGTTAGTACAGTTGAGAAGAAAAGATGCAGGGAGGGAATTCCAAAGTCTAGCTCTTCCATGGGAAGAAACTTTCAGAGAAGAAGGCTTTTCGGCATTAGAAACTCCTACATGGAAGAGGTGGAATTTTGTTGCTTGTCTGGTTAGTCGTAGATATTTACATTGAGGTGACATCAGTCCTGTAAGTTCGTCAGAGCACATTTCTATCTATCTATCTATCTATCTATCTATCTATCTATCTATTTCTAACTCTTCTCTCTTCCTCTTAACCCTGTCTCTATCTACCCCAACTCTTACTTG
>NC_136495.1:14922283-14999783 GCF_053919585.1 Euprymna scolopes | reverse complement strand
ACTTAGCTTAAAAGCTAGTTTGCTTTTCTTATCAATTTTTTTTACCTGTCTGAATTCTAAAAACATTGACTTTGAGAAGATGTTGAAAAATAAATAAAAGCTTAAGACAAAAATAAAAAAGGATGCGGATAAAAATATATATAAAAAAAGAAACAAACAATAAAAAAAGGATGCGGATAAAAATATATATAAAAAAAGAAACAAACAATAAAAAAAAGGATGCGGATAAAAATATATATAAAAAAAGAAACAAAAAATAAAAAAAGGATGCTGATAAAAATATATATAAAAAAAGAAACAAAAAATAAAAAAAGGATGCGGATAAAAATATATATAAAAAAGAAACAAAAAATAAAAAAGGATGCGGATAAAATATATATAAAAAAGAAACAAAAAATAAAAAAGGATGCGGATAAAAATATATATAAAAAAGAAACAAAAAATAAAAAAGGATGCGGATAAAAATATATATAAAAAAAGAAACAAAAAATAAAAAAGGATGCTGATAAAAATATATATAAAAAAAGAAACAAAAAATAAAAAAGGATGCTGATAAAATATATATAAAAAAAGAAACAAAAAATAAAAAAAGGATGCTGATAAAAATATATATAAAAAAAGAAACAAAAATTAAAAAAAAGGATGCTGATAAAAATATATATAAAAAAAAGAAAAAAAAATAAAAAAGGATGCTGATAAATATATATATAAAAAAAGAAACAAAAAATAAAAAAGGATGCTGATAAAATATATATAAAAAAAGAAACAAAAATAAAAAAAAGGATGCTGATAAAAATATATATAAAAAAAGAAACAAAAATAAAAAAAGGATGCGGATAAAAATATATAAAAAAAAGAAACAAAAATAAAAAAAGGATGCTGATAAAATATAAAAAAAGGAAACAAAAAATAAAAAAGGATGCTGATAAAATATATAAAAAAAAGAAACAAAAAATAAAAAAAAGGATGCTGATAAAAATATATATAAAAAAAGAAACAAAAAATAAAAAAAGGATGCTGATAAAAATATATAAAAAAAAAGAAACAAAAAATAAAAAAAGGATGCTGATAAAAATATATATAAAAAAAAGAAACAAAAAATAAAAAAAGGATGCTGATAAAAATATATATAAAAAAAAGAAACAAAAAATAAAAAAGGGTGCTGATAAAAATATATATAAAAAAAGAAACAAAATTAAAAAAGGATGCTGATAAAAATATAAAAAAAGAAACAAAAAATAAAAAAGGATGCTGATAAAAATATATATAAAAAAAGAAACAAAAAATAAAAAAAGGATGCTGATAAAAATATATATAAAAAGAAACAAAAATTAAAAAAGGATGCTGATAAAAATATATATAAAAAAAGAAACAAAAATAAAAAAGGATGCAGATAAAAATATATATAAAAAAAAAAGAAACAAAAATTAAAATAAATTTGAATACTGATAAAAATTATACATTGTTACGTATAAACCATAAAAAATACAAGAAAGACAAAAAAAAATCATACATTAATTTTGGTGTCTATAAAAAAATGTTAGTAGTGTGGACTGCCTTTACGGAAAATTGTCTGATAAATATTGTCAATTCTTCATCTTTGGATTATTCGAACTACTGTTCTCATTTTTAGTATTATTTTCACAACGTTTCGATCGATGTAATCTCCGAGCTTGTTCATGTGTATCATGTTGAACTTAGGAATCTTTATGCCAAACTCGGGAATCAGCGAGAATTTCGAACAATGGAACCCTTTATTTAATCCATCTACTTCCGTCAGTCAACACCGGAAGTTCTACATAATTCACAATTGTATTTTGAGTGTCGTCTGCCCTAAGGATTGACCTTTCATCCTCCAAAACTGCAACACAACTGAATTTTACTTAGTATTTTGTACGACACAAATTACTTGGAACTTTTATCTGGTCTAATTGTCAGCACAGACGATACTAGTAATACAATTATGAATTACTTCTACTCAGTCATGGCTGATAGAATAAGAACAAGCTATATCTATGTATTAAATAAAAGGCTCCACTGAAACTGTAGATTTCTAACTTCGATATACAGACTCCATAGAATCGATTATTAATTAGGACTTGTCTCTGTTGCATTATAGGTTATTGCGATCTGTAAGAACTAGTTGCCACCAAATTATTAAATTTCATCTTAAAAAATCTGAAATTCAAAATAGGTTGGAATTTAAAATGAAATACTTTGCAAAATAATATTTTCTTATTCAGATAAAGTGAATATTTGGTAATCTGATAGGAGTACTACTATCTCCAATTGAATATTTTTTGTCGCGTTGTTTTGAAGACGAGAGTGATTCTGTAAAAATACTAATTTATTTAGTTTTTATTTCTTTTAAGTCTATTTTTCTGTTTATTTGTTTGTTGTGTATTAAATCTGCTAATTTATTTTTCTAATAATAAATTATTCATTTCTCTTTTCTTTTTTTAGGTAAGTATACAATTCTTTCCTGTGTTGCTTGGACCCTATATATATATATATATATATATATATATATATATATATATATATATATATATATATAAACAACCCTCTGAAGCGAAAAGATGACATCCACATGAAAGGTCAGATTTATATTTTACATAATTTATGTCTGTGTTGGGTTTGAAAATGAAAGGTCGCTACAGAAGCGATCCATTGGTTCTCCTGATTTCCTTGTATGGGCAAAATAACTTCTTGCAGAGAAATGAAGATTGATTGATTTTTGTTTTACGGGGCGTGGTGAGGGGGTGCTAAACATTTCGAAGGTCATTAAAGGTCAGCAAAGTAATTTAAGCTGCGAATGTTTAAAGGGTAAATGTGATTACGCAAAGTTTTTCTAAAGTGACGTCAGCAATTCATCTGTATATTAGTACTTTTTTACAGATATTCTGAGTTTTTTGGGGTTTTTTTTTCAAACACATCAAGATGCACTTTTTTATGTGACGTCATAAATAATGTACTCTTAACACGAACATCAAGAGTATAGGACATTCCTTTTTCTTGTTAATTGCGGTATGATACTGATCCTGTACATTTATAGGTGGTCCAACCTTCCAGGCTTTGTTTTCAGTTTGAGATGGGATTAGTTTATTGCTAATCGCCTGAGACACCTCTTCCAGGGAATACTGATGGAGGTGGCCAGGCATTTTGTTTTGCGGGTCAGTGTGCCTCCACAGGGTCGTTGACTCTTCAATCCCACTTTCCGACCCTTGTGTCACATTTATCACTGTGAAAACTCATTATAAATACGATACCATATAAGGGAGAAATGAATTTAGCAACGGTGTGTTCTGTCTTTTAACAGAATTTTGTTTCTTTATTTTTTAAATTGCTAGAATCTTTTATGGATACAAATTCTCCGCTTTTTAGTTGAAATACCTTCCCAGCTGATTACAACCTGGTCTAGTTTCTTTCAGAAAATACTTATTCTGACTAGGAAGACTGTTACAATGAAGAGATTTTTCAATAATCACATTAAAAGATAAGACTGCTTATGGCATTAATAAAAATATTTTTTAGTGATACAATGGGCCTTTTGTTACTCGTGGAGAACAGATCACTGTTGTTATCTTGTATTCTTAACTTTAATTCAATGTTAACAAATTCTTGTTGAGCCATCTTTTAAAAAAAAAAAAATTTCTGCCTCGTCTCAACCATTGTCTCCGATCCCCATGGTGTTGTTTTGCTGTCAACCTCACAAACTTGATTACCTTTATCCTCAAGTGGCTTTAGGGCCTTGATGATGCATGATGTAATGTGACGCCCATCAGAAAATAAATCTCATCCATCGATGCATATTTCCACAGTAAATATTTCAGCTGTTTATCAACAACATATATATTAAAGAAACAAAACGAATTCAATCTATACCTATCTAATATATATGATTGTATAGATTGGTTTCCTAGAGGTAAATCCAATAAGACCCGTGTGATTATTAAGGAGTGCTCGATGGAGGACAGAGCAGGTATATAATCTGTTTATTATACAAACATTATTATTGGTTACATATGTGCATACATATTTCAGTGGAATACTAATTCAAGGAGACCACCTCATCCGACTTAAAAAAGGAGCGATGTTGATTGGTCTCCTTGACACATGTATGCACATGTGTAACCAATAATGTTTGTATAATAAACATTCTATATACATATCTAATATATGAAGAAAAGTTAGTCTACTCATCGACTTTACATCTAAATAGCATTGCATCTGACAAATCGATATTTGATTTTGAGTAGCCAGTTCTTGCCTTTTATCCTTGCAATGTGTTGTTTATACTACAAAAATGCTATTCGTTTTAGTTTTTTTTTTTTTTTCAGACTAAGAAGATCGGTACAGTGGAGACATTATTTAATAATGATATTAAAAGCCATGTTTGCTTCCAATATTAATAAGAATATCCTTTTAAGGATACAGGAGCCTTTTCTTATTCATGGAAAACTAATCGCTGTCATTATCTTGCATTCGTACTTACAAAGGCTTGTAAGTACAAAGATATTCATTGTATTTTGTTTTTATATAACAAACGTACATAATACATAAAGTCAGTCCAAGGTGGGAGGTCCAATCTGGAAGAATACAAATAAAACTGAACTGGTGCACCTTAAGCGACATATGGTTGTATATAACAAGTATGATTGAATTGCAGAAAGATGATGAATTTCATTATCTACTAGCTGGCAGCCCATCGTTGCCCAGTCGTACAATACGCTTAAACATGATATTTTAATTTCTGCAGATTGCGTAGATAAGGATAAAAGTCTGCAATAAATAAATTTATAATCAATTCTCTATTAATTATCATATATTAAGAGGGATATTTGCCCCGTGGACTAACTCGCAAAAAAAAAAAAAAAATAAATAAATAAAATAAATAAGTAAATAATAGAATATTGATAATTCTGTCTGTGTTTGTTTACAATATCACGTCAGCTGATATTTGGGTTTGACGATGAATGCCTTGGAAAAGTCACTTCTGATTAATGTTTAGTTTTAAAATATGTAAACGAAGAAACGATTTGCAGCAATTTTAAATGGAATCTCTTCTTTTATCGCAAATTGAACTCATTAATAAAAAAATTTAAAATAAAATGGTAAGTTACACCTGGGCTTGAACAGGGGATCATTCGATCTGTAATCGAATGCTCGACTACTGAGCTATATCTCCAGATTATAATAAGTCTGTTGTTTTTAGAAGAAATCGTTTACTGAAATGTTATTATCTCCCTTGCTGGTGTAACGTAAAATATTCCCCTGTAAAAATGATTCTTTTTTATCTATAAGATAGAAAAGGTATTTTTAAGACTGGATTTTTTTCGATTTTCGATACTTATCAGATGAATTTCTGTACAAAACATATCTAAGAACACTGCCAGACATATAAATAATCTTTGTGTGAGATTTACGAAAGATAGGCTCAGCCGTTATGGAACTTATAAGGAGGGAACGCTCTGGCTCTCTCTCTCACATACACACACATACACACGCCACCCATACACATAAAATGACTTTTCTATAATAGAGATTTCAAAAGTACCGGTTTTTTTTTTATGTGTATGGGGAGGTGCTCTGTATCAACAATAAAAATTATTGAAGCTGAAACCTCTGCATCATTAGAGACGTAAAACAGTAAAATGTAAATTTTCTTAAAATTTAAAAACTTAGCTTTGTTCAGAAACTATCCAGATTAAAGCCATATCTACCAAAGAGAAAGTGGACGCAGAATAAAGCATTCTCTCTTTAAAATAGTCCTCTTGATGTTAAACGTGTTTATTCCGCATTGGTTGCGACATTTTCAACATTTTTGTCTTGAATCCAGATTTTTGTACTTCTTTTCACACTTGCAGACTTTATTGGCATAAAAATGGTATTAATATTCGCAGGCAATTTAAAATTAAATTTCAAATCAAATATGCATAAGGCACATATGCGTTCGGTCTAACACAATTTGATGTATATAATATTTCTATCTTCTTTATATTCGTTTTGGTTTCCTTTCATTCGTTTTTCTTCTCTTTTTTATAGTTTGTCTTCTTTTTCTTTCTCATGCCCATTTTGCCCCCCCCTCTCTCTCTCTCGTATTCTTTCTTCCTCTCTTTTTCAGATTTTATTTCTCTCTTTTTCATATCCTTCCTTTCTCTCATTCACCCTTCCTTTTTTTCTCTCTCTCCCTTCTCTTTCGACCTCTTTTTTTCTTTCTGTCTCATCTTCCCCCCTTCCTTCTTTTCTCTTTCTTTCTTTCCCTCTCTCACCTTTCTTCCTTTCTTTCTCTTACCTTCCGTCCTTTTTGCTTTTTCTCTCTTCCCTTACCTTTTCTTTCTCTATCTCATCCCCGTTCTTTATCTCTTCTCTCTTCTCTCTCTCTATCCACTCCCTTTTTCTCTCCCCTTCCTTTTCTCTTTTTATTTCACCCTCTTCCTTTATTCTTTCCTTAATGGGAAGAACCACTTCTTAACTTCTCTCACATTTTCTTCTCTTCCTCTTTCCTATCTTTCTCGCTCCATTTTACATTTCGTTTCGTTTACTCTCGTTCCAGTCCTTTTTCTTTCTCGTCCCTTTTGCTTTTCTTTTTTTTTTCTCTTGTCTTCTTTCTTTTTTTTCTCTTTCTCTCCTTTCCTTTCCCTTTTTCTATATTTCTTTACTTCTCTTATTTTCGCTTCTCTCGCTTTCTCTCTTTCTTTTTCAGCACACTTTCTTCCGCATCACCACCCCCTTCCTGTCGATTTCTTCTATTCCTTTTTTTCTATCTACTTCATCTTCGAAATTATTTCTTAAATAATCTTCCTTTATCAGTTTCATTCACCCTTCGCATAGATCACTAATGTAAAAACAAAATAGAATGCAGTCCTTCTTCCCAATTCTCATTTTATTTTCGCTCTCTCTCTCTCTCACACACACACATATATACCACTATATATATATGTATATATATATACATATATATATACCACTATATATATACATATATATACCACTATATATATATATACCACTATATATATATATACCACTATATATATATATATACCACTATATATATATATACCACGATATATATATATATATATACCACGATATATATATATATATATATATATACCACTATATATATATATATATACCACTATATATATATATATATATATATATATATATATATACCACTATATACATATATATATATACCACTATATACATATATATATATATATACCACTATATATATATATATATATATATATATATATACCACTATATATATATACCACTATATATATATATATATATATATATACCACTATATATATATACCACTATATATATATATATATATATATATATATATATACATATATATATATATATATATATATATATATAGCGTGTGTGTACCTGTGTCTATGTAATCCTCATTTCCTTTCAATTTCATTTCATCAATAAAACTCATTTTGCGTCATCATTAACAGCCATCCTTTTCACTTCCAATCCCGCTCTCATCATTTATCCCCCCCCCACGCTAATTTCCTCCGGCCTCCATCTGAAACGTATGTTCGCTATCTCTACATCCATTCCATTTACGACTGCATTTTCATCAATTTTATTCATGAGACATTTTAAACAAATATTAATCTCGATGTAAATGCAAGAGACCACAAAATACGAAAATAAATGAAAATAAAGAAAATAACATAAAAAAAGCTTTTCATTCGTTTCCCTCGCGCGCAATTGTCAATTAGGAAACACTTGTAGGGTTTACCGTTAATAATTTCTTGTAGCTCGAGAACATGTACAACACAACTGTTTGTCCAAATTTATCGGAATTGTTTTTCGATTATTTCAGTTTGTTTCATGGAACGATTCTGTCCATTCTTTTCCCAAACATTTTCCTTTGCTTTCGTAAAGTATCAGATCAGATACGTGTATCAGAATTTTTGTAGGAATTTTTGACACCCCTAACACGGAACTGCGAATAAAATATAAAAATCTCGTAATTTCTCTTTTAAAAGTGGGTTGTTTATTTTCTTTATAGATTATACTTCCAAAATAAATTATTAAAGTTGTATAAAAAGTAATAGAAATATTATTTTTTATTAAAAAAAAAAAAGTAATGAAATTAATTGAATTTTACGAGTTCATGAATTTTACGAACTCAATATTTTTCAATTTTTAAACTTTAAAAATTTATCAAAATGTTTCTATTGATTTTATTCTTACGATATTTTCAGGGTCAATGTGAAATCTTATGCTCTTTCCAATAAACCGAATATAATATTTAGATAAACGTTTTTCTTTTAATTCACGCCCCCATTTTGAAATGTCTACTAAAAAGTAAATAATTAATTTATGTGCCAAAGTTTTATATATCACAATTTGAAGATAAAAGATCAATAAAAATATATTCTAATTAAAAAAAGAATATTTTTTTGGAAATTTACCTGTAAAGTCCGAAGTTAAATTTTTTTTTTTTCAACCACGTTGTTTGTTTGTTTTTTTTTTTTTTTTAATGAAACATTGGTCCTTGCTCCTTTAATTGAAAAAAAAAATAGGGTTTGAATGACATTTTTCGAGTAGTTATAAGCTTGGAAAGACAGGGGGTCGAATTATTCAATATTTTTCATGAAGTTTCTGACACACCTAATAAGTCAGAATTTTTCTATCCCATGAATCGAGTCTGATCTTAGATCAGACTCGATTCATGGGATCGAAAAATTCTGATTTATTCCAAATATTTTTATTTGGATTCCTAAAATTGTCAAATTTCGACTCCGACTCTTAGAATTCTAAAACTTCTGCCTTTGATTCCGACGTTTTATTTATTTTTTCTGCTTCTCTGAATGTACTAACACGAAGAAATTTAAATATAACGCAAACAGACTACTCATTATATAGTGCCCCTGTTAACATGGTCTCAAATAGTAACCATTTATGTCTGTGTAGCAACATACCTTATTTGGAGGTTAATAAAGGTATTAAAAAATCGTAAGTACTAAACCTTTATTTGCTCTCTCTCTCTCTCTCTCTCTCTCTCTCTCTCTCTCTCTCTCTCGTACTAATGAGTTCCCTTTTAGTATTTCGTTGGTCTGTCATGATTTTAAGTAGCGTTTTCCTAGTCTGTAATACTTTTCTTGGTCTGTCACACTAAAAATTTTTGACTTGCTGATTAAAAGAATGCATCTTCAAAAATTGCGCGCGAGGGAAACGAATGAAAACCTTTTTTTTTTTTTTTTAATTATTTTATTTATTTATTTTTCCAATATTCAGACTTTTTTGTTGGAGGGGGGGGATTAAAAATCCAAACTCTGATTCCAACTTCTAGCATCCATGTGAATCTAACGTCAGTTCTTTCCGAAACCTCCGGCTCCGCAACCCTGGTTAAAAGCCGTCGTAATTGTTAATGATTTCTAATTGTTGTGTATCACTAATGCGCTTGTTAAACGTACTCGTACTGAGATATGTGTTTTGTTAGGCTGGCGGATGCATCATTTAACTCTTGTCTCTTCTTACGTAAGATTTTAGTATTAGCGGTTTGCACTGGAGATCTCATCATTCGAGTCAATGACAATCTTGACGAATCCTGACAGCAAGGGTTACATAAACAACCAGTTAAGTTATAATTGGCACCCTGTAAAGTTTCATCCTGAGCAATCTATACGGGTAAAAGAAACAAAACAAATTGGAAGCGCAAAATATCTGCAGTATGTCTATATGTTTCTCTCACTCTCACTCTCTCTTTCTCTCTTTCTCTCTCTCTCTCTCTCTCTCTCTCTCTCTCTCTCTCTCTCTATATATATATATATATATATATATATATATATATATATATATATATATATATATATATATTTCTTCAGAATAATTTTATTTAACAATCAGTTGGTATGGAAACCTGTGATTATAAGATTTACAAAATATTACTGGCAGTAATATTCTATAAGTATTATCCCATCTAAATAAGAATTGCTCGATATGCAAGATAAATTAATTGTAGTGATTCAATGAATTTCAAAAAAAAAACTCTTTTGGAAATGAAATGTTTGAGTTTCATAACAAAGAATTTTTATTAGTCTAAGCAAGACAAAGAATACTTTAGAAATTTCATCTCCTTAACCTATAGGGTTTCGATGTCTACCATCTCTTCAGAGGGAAAGTCAAAGTAAAAATAAATGATTAACCAGAAGTCATATAGCAAGTCTCACTGACTTTAGCAAACACGGTACATACCTTTATAAATATTTGCTAATATTTTCTCCTCTTGAAAAAAAAAAATTAATTGATGTCTAATACTGCAAATTTAAAAAAAACTTTTATAAATATCTGTTTCATTAGTTTAACATGGTTCAGTTTTGAGGAGCACATGTGCCCCTTCAACGTAAATACCCCGACTGACCCAACAGGCGGCAAAATCCCACCTCTTTATTTTAAAACCCCCTAGATGCCGGAAAGCTTTCTACTCTAATACCCCCACCCCACTACCTCAAACTGTTAGACTCTAATTCCTGCTCTCTTTCCTGCTTCCCTGAGTATACTAACATGAAGAAATTTAAATATAACGCAAACAGACTACCTATTATATAGTGTATCTGTTAACATGATCCCAAATAGTAATCCCTTATGTCCGTGTAGAAATATGCCTTGTATGGGAGTGAATATATAAAATCGTATGTAATCCTTTCATTGGTCTTCTTTTTTTTTTATACTAATGAGTTTCCATTTTTAACATTTTCGTTAGTCTGTCATGATTTTAAGTAGCGTTTTCGTAGTCTGTAATGCTTTCCTTGGTCTGTCATACTTAGAATTTTTGACTTACGGATTAAAAGAATGCATCTTCAAAAATTCATTCTTATTTTATTTGTTTTTGTTTTGTTCTTTTATCATCGAAACTATTTCTGTTCGTCATTTCTAAAAGTCAAACCAAATGCGTGGCTAATCGACTTAAATTAGCCTCATTGATAACTTCATAATAAACACTGAATTTTCTATTCAAAATTTAGAATGACTTAAATACTGCACAAAATGGCACTACATTTTATCATTTTTTTAAAAACATTTTTTCTAAAAATTCTCAAATGAAATATTAATTTTGCACAAAGTGTTTGGGCATCAGATTAGAGACTATTGATGAAATTCTTAAATCTGAAATTGCCTAATTAATTCAATTTTTTTTTTAATTCGACGCAAAAAAAAACCCTACTTATTCACTCAAAATGTTGCCTTCACATGGTCATAAATTCCAACCATAAAGAATTTTATTTAAAAAAATTGGTAAATATAATGAAGGCTTCTTTAATCAGGGATCTATCTGATGATCTGTTTACGAAAATTAGATCTGTGTTTTCATATTACGTGTGCTGTGAGATTGTATGTAAATATGGATATACTAGCAGAGAGACCCGACGTTGCCCGGGATTGAATGATAATCAACGAATGTTTCCCACTCCTACATTTTTATTGTCATCGAAATCCGTGAAATCGCCTGGGAGGAAGCTTCACATGCCTCCATGCAGTAACTTAGTCCAAAATATATGTTATTTTACATTGCACTCTAGAGAACTTACAGTTTCTTTTATAAAATTATTTTATATAAACTTCTTTCTTAAGAAATTTATGTGCGAGGTTTGAACCTACGGACCCTGTCATGCAAAACAAACAACAAAAAAAACAAACATGTAAATTTACAAGTCTTATAACATTCTTTGCTGTTAATGAAAAAAAACACAAGAAATTTATGTGAGGAGTTTGAACCCACAGACCACATCATGCAAAAACAACAAAATAAACACATTATCAACTTACCCACAGTAGAATTTTCACAGCCTGTTGTTCTATCAAAGTTTTTAAACAAATATATATACGTATACATAGATATATATACAAAGAGTTTTCTGTTTACTATAACCGTTTTATGCAAATATTATGCAAGTATAAATCATGTAGAATATCTGCATGAATATAATTACATGTAATACTTAACTAAAGATGATCATCCCATAAGAAAACCGAAAAAACTAATAGGGAATTAATTAAAATGAATGTTTAAAAGAATATGCAAATAATCTAGATCTTTTGCAAATGAATGCAATTCTATGATTCGTATATAACAAGATTTTTTTTCTTTTTTTTTTTAATAAATAGAAAAAATATCCTTGGCCTTTGGGCCAGAATCAAAGTGTAGTATCTGTTCTGATGCTACACTTAAGTTATCCTTTGTCAATAGAGGGGAAACCCTCTATACTGAGAAAATTATTATTTTTGGCTACTACAAGAGTGCCCCTTTTTGCCTTTCTTTTGGGAAGCTGGTTTCCCCCACATTAAAAATTACCTTGTGTCACATTTTTTTTTTGATGGGAAGCAAATAAATACCAATAGAAAAAAAGGGTTTTTAATATGAATATCAGTACACAAAAAAAGAAAAAAATTACAGGAGTATAGATAGATTGAAATCAAATATATCAACGAAGATGTTTGGAAGGCTAAAAAAAAAAAAAAACACCCAAAAAGCGCATTTTTTGTTTTTTTATAAAGAAATTTATTTGTTTAATATATATACATCCTTGTCAATGAAGAGTCTGTTTTTTTTTCCCTTTTTTCTGGTCTGCATAGAGTAATTCTGCTAGCAAGAGTATTAGTCCGTTGGTCTTGATAACGCCATGATTTTCAATAAACAGTAATCAGCAGGGTATCGCGTTAGCCGAGCAAAATTAATTAATGGAATATTACCTGCATTTGAAGCGCTGCACATTAATTGAAATTAAGAATCACTTATATCATGTAATACGTTTGGAAGGCTAAAAACACAACACATATTTTCTTTCTTTTTTTTTTTGTTGATATAAACAAATTTTTATATATATGTATATATATATATTAGCAGACAACCTAGCATTGCCCAGTCGAAAAATGCTTAATATTATATTTTAATTCATGCAGATTTCTTAATTTCTTTTGATTATTATATTGAACCTAATATATAGTAATGATTTCAAAAGTAAAAAAAAAAAAAAATTGATTTGTGTGACATCAATTAGAATCGAAACCAAAACATATAGCTCTCCAACCTTATCCATAAGCATATGACCTAAATCCATACATATACAAAAACTGCGAAAAATAAGGGTGTTTAACCTATAACTTTTAATTAACGCATGCACAGAAAATAAAATGTGCTGCCAACTTACGCCAGGTCATAATTAATGTTTTTTTTTTGTTTTTTTTTTTTAATTTTGACCCTTTAGCAGCTATTTTACCATCTAAAAACCAAATCAGTGTTCCGCAAGCCCAAATACTTATATATCAAATTTCAACTCTGTAAACCAAATATTCAGATAGGAGTTTGATAGAGACTTTTTTGCACACACACACACACACACACATACGAACAACGTTACTTGTATATAAAGTTGTATATGAAAATATTTTTGTGTGCTTGAATCTTTTCATCTTTAATTCTATGCAAGTATGCAGAATGTAAAAAATATACATAGAATTCAACGCAATATTGAAATGAAGCCAATCATCTAATAAGGAACCATAAAAATGAATGAGTAATTAATGAACCCTCGTTTTTTAAAGGAATATGCAAATTAGTTTACCTTCATGTAGTCACATTCAGTATATTCAGTATATTCAGGAGTTTGCTTTAATAATTTCTTTGTTCAGGGTGAGAGTGCTGGTCCGATGCCCAACCTTCCCAGAAAGTACATACAGCACCTAGTCTTCCTTAATGGTCACCCATCTGGTACTGGCCAGGCTCAACGTTGCTTACCTTTGGTGATCTGGTGAGAACCGGTGTGTGAACGTGATTGTGGCGTACTTTTATTTTTTCATTTTTATGCGAGGACATTTTACATAAACAGCCGGAAGATGCCAATGAAAATTCGGTTTTAGCATGGGTTTTTACATATTCTAAAAATTCTATGTTCTGATTTTAAAGATGGAATAAAAAAAAATACGGTCAAGATAAAATGGCAACATTGCCGGAAAAGATAATCATGCAACAGACTTAATTCCACCAAAATTATGAGAATGGAAGCGGCTTTTAGAAATTCTACGAAAGAGGAAATTTGTTTTTGCTGATCATCGTTAGTCACGCAAATATTCCGCATTTTTAGTTGATCACAAAAAAATCACGAGAATGAATGACGTCACTGGTATCAAATGTGATATTGGTTGAATGCAAGGATTTTGAAAGAACTTTTTAAACGAATATTAATCTAAAGATATGTCGACACTTTTTAGATGAGGATTGATAATTTCTACTGTTTGGATTAATCGGACTATTGTTCTCATCTTGAATCTTATTCTTACAACATTTTTCGACAGATGTAACCTCTGACCTTCTTCGTCTGCATCTCGTCAACCTCAAGAATCTTTGTTGAACTACGGAATCTGTACAGAATTTCAAATAAAATCTTTTATTCAATCCACAAGGTTAGTTTACTCTCATTACTTCACCATGACTACAAATACCCACGACGTAACGGATAAAGTACTAAGTATAATCAATTCTAAGTGACAGTCTTCTGGAGGTTGAAGGTTCAATACTCAGTGCGAGCAATATTATGGATACAGTTATGAGTTATTCTCCCCAATCATGGCTGTATGGGACATTTATTGTGTATGAGATATGGTTTGTTTACTGCACTATAACATAGCAAACAATGTTATAGTGCAGTAGCATTTGTTGCAGGCTTATCCACCAAAAGCATGCACTTATTTTGAGCCTGTAAGACTCCAAATATGTTGTTCTAATGAAACAGATTTTGCCTAATGTTTTTATGGTTATTTTTATTATGAAAATTATTTTTTTTATGAAAATTATTTTAATTATGAAAATTATGAAAATTATTTTAATTATGAAAATTATTTTAATTATGAAAATTATTTTAATTTTGAAAATTATTTTATTTATGAAAATTATTTAATTATGAAAATCATTTTAATTATGAAAGTTATTTTAATTATGAAAGTTATTTTAATTATGAAAGTTATTTTAATTATGAAAATTATTTTAATTATATAAATTATTTTAATTATTTTAATTATGAAAGTTATTTTAATTATTTTAATTATGAAAGTTATTTTAATTATGAGAATTATTTTAATTATGAAAGTTATTTTAATTATGGAAGTTATTTTAATTATGAAAGTTATTTTAATTATGAAAGTTATTTTAATTATGAGAATTATTTTAATTATGAGAATTATTTTAATTATGAGAATTATTTTAATTATGAGATTTATTTTAATTATGAGATTTATTTTAATTATGAAAGTTATTTTAATTATAGAAGTTGTTTTAATTATAGAAGTTGTTTTAATTATAGAAGTTGTTTTAATTATAGAAGTTGTTTTAATTATAGAAGTTATTTTAATTATTAAAGTTAGCAAAATTTATGGAAGAAAATTGAAGAGATGTGATTCATCAGCAATAGGATGATGAGCATCTATACTTATATTAATGATAAGTTGCTGTGAACGGCACATTTGCTGCAAACGTTAATTGTATAAGTTGAGTATAATTTGATTATTTAAGAGGACGATTCAACAAGAACTCGTTTACATTATATAAGCTATGATATTGTGGTCATGTGGGAAGTAAGCCAACGGAATAGTGTTCCACAGGCAGACCGTTCTAAGAAAGAAGCTTTGTTCATGGAATCTGTGTTTAGATTTAGGCACAGATAGAGAGGGCTGTTTAAGTTCCTTGCCTGTCTTATGGAATAAACAAATCGCATATATTATATATTATTATTATTAAACATTTTAACTTGATGTAGATAATGGTTTTCATTTCAATTATTTTACGGTTTATGCAGTCCATTATTCAGTTCTGTTGCATATGGAACATATTTTACTGAAAAACTTAACCACCAACTAATGCAAGCATCGAAAGGCAATAAAAAATTTTGTTATACAACTTATTAAAAAAATGTGGTCAAGATTTAAGCAGATGTTGTGATTCACTAACAAAAATGAGCATACTCATTGGAACGCAGCGTAATTCTACATAATTCTGGTGATATTGGACCAAAGCGCCATTGCCTGGGATATTTTTCAACTCACTCATTTTACAATGGATGTTGTTAATCTCATTTCAATATGAAATTTATATAATTTCATGTGAATGATCACCTCATCTTCATCTCACATACACAAGGTAGTTGCTTCTTCTCTCAATAGGGCATTCCCAAATCCTCGGAAAAAGGTCTAATTTTGAATGGACACTCTCCGTGAACAAAAAAAAAAACAAAAAACTTACCATGTTTGGTCCATAAATACTTGATAATGTCTGTATGCCCCCCCCAAATGTTATGAAGCACATCATTTTTTGTTCCAATATTGGAGCGCACATGAATTATTCCAAAATCTTATTAAATCTTGTAGAAGGCTTCATGCTATTTTTTTATTTTGTGTGTCAAAACTCTTCAGATCAAACATCTTATCTGCGTGAATGTTCAGGTTCATATCAAACTGAAAATATTCCAGAAAATGTAATTATTAAAATGTCGTCCGAGCGACATCTTGCATGATTCATGCAAAATCGGAAAATGCTCTAAATTGGAAATCGCTTGGAGTTACATGCTCAAATTTTCAGAATTTTTCAGTTTTTATGATGTCCCTCTGAGGATATGGTTTTTAGCCGTGGATGATTTGACATGGGATTTATTAGATACATTCATATATTTTTATATGATCTTATGTGTTTGCTGATCTTGCTACTAGTACTGCTGATACGAAAAAAGATAATGAAATCACAAGATCTTGTGTACGATATGAAAAGAAACTGGAATCTTAGGAAGATTTCCTTCATTACAGTAATTAGAGGAACAATTGAGCTCCTGAGAAAGAATTTTAAAAACTACCTGGCAAATATACCCGGTAAACCAAATGCAAGAGAGATTCGAACAATTGCACATAAACGGATGGTTTGAATCTCTCGGTTGGAATGTATGAAATAACAGGTGAATGCCTGGCCACCGGTAGGATGCCCCATCCTCAGCTTGAACAAAATGATTAAAAATTTTTTAAAAAATCTCTTTATAAGCTTGCATTTGTAGGCTGATCGCATTACAGTTTGAAATCTCATATTTTGATGTATTCATGTACCTTTATATGACCCTTTGTTTGTAGTTTAGATATGGCGTTTTCGTTTCTAAACACATGGATTGAATGAAAGCAACTTATGAATATTCATTCTTGTTTAGTGAATCTTTGCTGTTGTGGAGATTGTGTGTTTTTTTACAGCACTTTAACACATCAACTACGCCTTCGTCATTCCTTGTCTTCTGTTGATTTTATTTTGCATCTTTTTTCTTTTGTTTTTAATCTCTCTGATAGCTCGGCCTCATAGGAGTTGCTCCTCGGTCCAGCCCTCACAGCGGAATCCATTTGAATTGATGCAATTTTCATGCACTTAATAAGCCGACCGCTATCAGCTGAGAGTCTAAAGAAACAAGATATGTCAGGTGTGAAGCGCTATTTGCTTAATCCGGGATTCTAATTCACAGAAGAAAAAAGATAATTGTTTCGACGGTAGCCCTCATCGTAATGCTTCTGTGGGCAAAGTCTCTAATCATTTTCAGGTGTGAGGCTTGCGGCCATGACACGTATATGATAGAGAAAATAATTACATTAGATTTTTTTTAAGCAAAACCTGTCTAGATTTCGTTCCCTTGATTTCTTTTTTTATTTCATTGTTTGATGTCGGCAAGTTCTTTCCAAATCTGATGTTTCATCCAGAAGTAATAATAATTATTTTTAACTTAATTTAACTTTCAAGCAAAAAGCCATATGCATAAAGTGCATTGTCAGAATCGAATTCACTGCAGTACACTAGCTTTCCATCTATACAAGGTGTTAAAAAATCGGTGGCATAACTTTAGGATTATGTTTTATGTGTGTGTAACGTGAGTATCATTTATATGTGTGTGTAACGTGAGTATCATTTATATGTGTGTAACGTGAGTAGCATTTATATGTGTGTAACGTGAGTAGCATTTATATGTGTGTAACGTGAGTATCATTTATGTGTGTAACGTGAGTAGCATTTATATGTGTGTAACGTGAGTAGCATTGCAGGAACAAACAAACAAACAATAAATAAATACGACTTGGATTTTCTTCTTTTTTAACAAAACCATCTATTGCCGTTACTCTCCTGTCTTGACACCACTTGAAAAGTCTCTCATGCCACATGTCCATCTAACCTGGCTCGCATTTCTTTCTTCTGACCAAATGCTGGCCACAGCTAGCCCATTCTTGCCTTCACTTTACACGTCCGTCTTCTTCAGTGCTGACTTTGTTTCTCCCCGACCACATGGTATGCTTTTCTTTTTCCTTTTTCTTTTTGTGCCAGCTCGTAAACACTTTCTAATTTGCGTTCGCGTTCAAATGCTGCTCCTGCTGCTAATAAAGTCACTTGCCAGCCATCCTTTGGCTGCTGTTAATATTTTTGCATGTGTTCATCTGCGCTCTGTTACATATGTAAATGAGCCTCCTTGGGTGAGGATTAGTTTTATAATAGTGTTTCTTTCTGATAACAACTCCCCTTATTATCTTTCTGTGCATAAAACTCAACATAAATTTCATGAGCAAAGTTTCTTTCCTCGAATTTGAACGCAATACTTTGGGGCTGCTTCCCAGCTGACTATAACACCGCCATTTTCAAGTCTAACATGAACTGTTGAGCTATCTTCTTAAATGAACCAATACTACCTAAGTTCTACCAGTGTTGATTCATCGTATAACAGAGTGTGGATATGGGGATGCAAATGCCAAGCCATGTGCAAAAAAAAATTTATTTGAGAAAGTAGCCGGGAATAAATTTTGTTGTTACAAAAAAAAAGTCAAGTTATTACTTGTCCTATGTTCCTTGTGAAATACTCTGCTACAACCTGCTGGCTCTACGTGTGTAACGTTACAAGCAACCAATGACACCCATTAATCTTTATCCTCAAGCACAACATTGCAAATCCCTTTATTTGGTTTCTCCTTATTTTTTCCTTTAGTCCTCATATTCAATGAGCGATGTTTCTGACAAAAGGGAAAGAATTGTTTATTGTTGGTAAGTTTTTTTTTTTATCTGGAAGGAATGTTTTTTATTATCTCCTTACATCAAGTGGCTTCATGGCATGTCCAGAGCGATTTCCATGAAAAAATTTTTCTCTATGACACTTTTATCACCTAAAATAGAACGCATAATGCATAATTTTTATGTATAACAACTAAAATACAGTTTAATTCTTCACAGGTAATTACATCTTGAATCAATTTGTAAGCGAATTGTCAACGTTTAAAAATAAATTCCATAAGGATTTTAATAAAGAAGAATTTCCTCTTTGATTCGTTCCTGTTTTAGACATTTGAAATAGGATAAATGTCAGCAGCAGATTTTGATATTGTCTGTCAAATTGTTTGCTTCTTTGAGTTCACGCTTTTATCATAAAAACAAATACAACTCTAACTTGCATGTGACCAAAGCCAGAGTTGGCACATTATACACAGGTGGAACGATAAAATTATCGCCCTAGAAAAGACAGCATGATTCTATTTCTGTTTGATGAAAAACCGGGTTTTTTTTTTGTTGCAGACCATCTCCTAGTTGGCCAGATGTGTACAAATCACAAGAGCAATAGGAGCCTTCTATCATGTCTGAAAGTGACACAATGTTCAACGAGCGAGATTGGAGATGTGCCGTTGTACACCCCATGCTCTTTACTGATCCAAGTTATGACAACAGGACCATTGCCAGCACTCTCAAAATGCAAATCCGAATGGTTCAACACTTGAGGGCACAGCTCATCGGATCACATCTGATGACCCACGGTTATGGTCTTTGGTGTGGTTTCAAGTGAGGGCTACATCATGCCACCACATACCTTCAAGGTCGGCTTGAAAGTCAACATCAAAGTATACCTGAATGTACTGAAAAATGTGATCTCCTGGTGCAATCAGGTGGCTGCTAGCTTACCCTGGGTGTGGCAGCAGGACTCAGTGCCAGCCCACAAGTCCAAAGAGATCTAAGCTTTGCTTCAGGAGAAGTGCTATGACTTTATACCCTTCTCTCACTACACCCCCCTCCTACCTTGACCTGAACCTACTGGACTATTTTATTTGGTCATACGTCGAGAACATCACCAGCATGACCTACCACAACATAAAAGCCAGCTTGATCGCTGCCATCTGCCCAGTATTCATTTCAAATTTTAACACTAATTAACGATAATGTTTGCAAGAGTGTACATTTCGTCTACGTGCTTATTCTTCCCAGTCCCACTTACTGGCTTCAAGTAAGTCTTTCACTCTCATGACTAAACTCCAATTCTTTGACTCTAAACTTCCTGACCTCAGTTCCGGTGATGTAACCGATTAAAAGACATGTCTCCTTAACGTAACCTCCTTGTCACATATGCCTGCTCAAGGTTATTGTGTTTATATTTAACCTAGCTAATTTATGTAAACATCTTCAGCTAAAACCCATTGCTACACTTCATTCTATAAACAATAAATAACTCCTAATATAAACTATTTTAAGAATATCATAATAGATAGATAAATAGATCAATAATAACTAATTAACTTTTAACAATGTTAATTATCCATCACTATCCTGGATCGACAGGTTCTGTTGTAAATGCCATGGATATAGATGGTGTCTGGTTGTGAGAGCTCTGTTGCAACCCTCTGTCATCTCTTCTCCTCATTCATCTTGGAGCATGCCTTTTACAGCTCTTCTTCAGCGATTGTGGTCTTCATTTACAAACTCCCAACATGTTGGGTTGAAGTCACCTGCCCTCATCCCTTACTTCCAGACATTCTTGTAACATAAAACAAGTCTTTCTGCTGGTCTGGTTCCACTTGTGAGCCTATTATATAGGATTAGATATAAAGATTTTGGTGTTCAAAAAGACAAAACTTGACGAAGGTTTGAGATTACGTCGCCTGAAATGTTTTGAAAGTAACATTGAAGATGAAAATAGTAGTCCAAATGATCCCAATAATAAAAAAGTATCAACCCTCATCTAAAAAATTTTGAAACATAATTTTGAAGCTTGTATTGACAGAAGTTAATTCTGATTGGCTGAAAAATATGTGAAACAATTGCTATGCAAATTAGGTGTCAATGCAATCTACTTTGATCATTCGCCTCCTCCACTTTCCAATTAGTAAAGAGAAGATAACTCTAATCCTAAAAAAAAAAACTTTTTTTTTTCTCTCTCTTGATGAATTAATTACTTTCTCTCCCATAAATGCATATTTTTCACGTTGTCTCTTCAAAATTCAACCATTGCCTTTTCTTCCTTCATCTTTTTGACATCCACACCTATTTCTGTTTCATTAACTCATTGCATGTTACGGTATCGATTATGTTATTCTTAAAAGAGTGATGTTAAGAAGTCAATTTGCGAACCCACAATGGCTACGCACCATTTTTGTATTGCTTTTGTTTTTCGAAAAAAGGTTTAGAAATTGGTTAATGAAAATGTTTTTTTTTTTTTAATTCATTTCAAAGAATGATTCAAAATGTCTCAAGTATGTGTTGGAATTAAGAAGGCCTTCAAAGTGGTTAAATGCTGGCTTTTAGCTTTATGCAATAACTAGCAGGCTGCCCAGCGTTGCCCGGTCGTAAAATATACATGAATATTATAGTTCAATTAATGCAGAAATCTTATTTATTATGAGCAGAAGTATTGGTTCTGTTAAAAAATTAATGTAATAATAAAAAAAAACAAAAACAGAACAAAACTAAGACATGTGCGTGCAAGTATTATGTTTTTCCTGGGCTGTGGTTGAAACCAAAACTTAAGACAGTGAATCACGTACGGTAACCATTAGACCAGCTTGACATGATTGTTAAAAAGTTTTTAAAACCTACTTATTCTTAACATAAGGAATCTGTCACGTGAACGATTTACACATGCATATTCATGAAACAGTTGACAAACAGATAAAAATCTGACGACCTCATATACCAATTTTTCAATTTTTACCTCTTAGCAGCCCTTTTTTCAGATGAAAACCAATTAAAAACTTTTCCACATGTCTGAATACGCTATAGACCAAATTTCAAGTCTGTAGATAAAAAATTTGTTTGGTATATAGGTTGAGAAGTGTCTCCATTCACACACACACACGTTCTCACTTTTATAGATATATAGATTAGACATTTTGGTCTGACAAAAACAGGAAAAAGTTATTACCCATTGACTTATAATGAGTTCTCTATGCCAAATTAATGATAGAATATTGTTAAATTTATTCTTATTTTGTATTAAATATTAATCCATATTAATGCCTAACTGGGCATAAAATGGATACCATAATGTTTAGTTCACTACACCTTATCATAACAAAGAGCTATACAAAATTTCAGCCAAATTGGCTTGGTAGTTCCCCAGAAAACTTCAAGAGTAAATGTGGTATTGTGGTGACTAATCCCTATTAAAACCTAATTGTGCATTGAACGGATAATATAGTACTTAGTTTTCTTCATCTTATCATAACAGATGTCCATACAAAATTTCAGACAAATCGGACAAGTAGATTAAGAGAAATATAACAGACTTAGCTACAATTAACTCAACTCAGCATTACAATAAAAAGGGGAGTATTTTTGTATTCTTCCTTACGGATTTACTTCCCTTTGTTTAGAATAGAGAAATAATATTTTTTTTAAAGTAAAAAAAAAAAAAAAATGAAAACACTACTGAGCAACGCTGAGTCGGAACACCTAGTTTTCACTAAAACTAATAATATAGAGGATGTTCGATGGGTTCCCTCTGTGAGGAAATTCGCACTTTGAGCTGAAATCCAAAATTAGATTGAAAGCTAATCTGGAAAAAAAGTAAATAAAAATATAATAGTATTGATCTACAAAAGGAGAAAAACATCATTACATTTCGTTTGTTTTTAGAAGAGTCCAATGCATTAAGTAGAATCGATATGCTGAAAAAGAGAATCAAGAAAAATAGATTCCACTCAGATAAGGGAAGCGGGAAAACCATTTCTAATGTCAAATTTCACTTTCAGAACAAAACAGGAAGAGGAGGAGGGGGAACAATAATTGATTCCAGGTAAAAGTATTTTACGTTTTTAGTTGAATAATGATGATTAAAACGATGATAATAATAACAATGGTGAAGATGATGATGATGATGATAACAATGGTAATGATGATGATAATAATAACAATGGTGACGATGATGATGATAATAATAACAATGGTGAAGATGATGATGATAATAATAACAATGGTGAAGATGATTATGATGATAATAACAATGGTAAAGATGATGATGATGATAATAATGATGATGATGATAATGATAATAACAATTGTGAAGATGATGATGATAATAATAACAATGGTAAAGATGATAATAATAACAATGGTAAAGATGATGATAATAATGGTAATGATGATGATGATAATGATAATAACAATGGTGAAGATGATGATGATAATAATAACAATGGTAAAGATGATGATGATAATAATAACAATGGTAAAGATGATGATGATAATAATAACAATGGTAAAGATGATGATAATAACAATGGTAAAGATGATAATGATAACAATGGTGAAAACGATGATGATGATGTTAATAATAATAATAACAATGGTGAAGATGATGATAATAATAACAATGGTAAATATGATGATAATAACAATGATGATGATGATGATAATAACAATGGTGATAATGATGATGATGATGATAATAATAATAATAACAATGGTGAAAACGATGATGATTATGATAATAAAGATGATGATGATAATAACAATGGGTAAAACGCTGATGATGATACTAAAGATAAAAAATCAGAGTAAATAGAAATGAATTATATGGCAAATAGTAAAATTAAATTAAATTCTTGGCTGCATTTAATACGAAATAAGAAGTGAAAAAGAAAAAAGTTTTTCTACAAATTCTTTAAATTACTAATTTTCAGATGGGAAATCCTCATTCCATGTTATCTATCTGAATATTTACTATTATGTTTAACTCAGATTTCACGCATTATGGTATAAAAAAAACTATGCATTTAGAAATTGAATGAAACTATGTAAAATGCCCCCCCCCCAAAAGGATTACAATATAATTTTACTGCAGATAGATGTGACAACGTGCATTTGAATAAAAAGAAATGATAATTATGCATATAATATATTATTTATTAAACGTAGAATATTATTATATTATAATTATATATACTAGTAAATTTAAAAAAAACAAAACGTGTTTTGATATTAATTTATTGCAGAGTAAGCGGTGAATCAAAAAATATGACTCTTAGTAAAAATTTAATCCCATGGTTATGGGTGGAAGGGGAAGTAGATGTTAACGAGAGGGTAGAAACTCTACAAAAAATGGTATGTGAGAGATTTAGACTCATTAATAAGAAGCTGTAGCTAATCGGCATTGAACCTGCACATACCAATACTATGTGTTTTATTAGCATTTTTAGTGGAAAAGTAGTTACTAGCTTCCTCTTCCTTCTTTTATAATTATATCAATTTGAAATAAAATAGCGATCACGTGTTAGAAAATCTTGCAATGTATACGACATGAATTCGGGAAGGGGGATATATGGAAAAAATACCCTGGAAAAAAAAAAATGGAATTTTCTTGTCGGATTTTATTGGCTCTATTTGGTTTGCTGGTATTACAACCTGCTGCCTATACACATATCTCTTACTACATTGAAAAAAGTCAGTTAGCAGCCGAAAATCCTGTTTAAATAAAATAAATGAATGATAAAAATTGAATGGATCACCATTCATCGGTGCCAAAGCTGTCGATGTTAACACAGTTAGGAATTGGGTTCGTCGATTTCAAAGTGGTGACAGATGTGAATGACAAAGTGTACTTCGGAATTCTAGAGGAATCAAAAAGGGGAGGTTGGTGAAAGTCCATTGAGAATGCTGATGACTATGTAGAAAAATAAATTCTGCAACTCAAAAACTTGCTCGTTTTAATGGTACCACTGCCGTCTTCAACGTTTTAGTTTTTGAGTAAAACAAATAGGAGGCCTTACTATTGAAATGACGCTCCTCTGTGTGTGTGTGTATATATATATATATATATATATATATATATATATATATATATATATATCCAGCTACCTTCGATTTATTACAATACGCGTTGGATCTTTTTATCTGCCGAATGCCAAGAGCTTCCATTACAGGATTTAGCATACACTTTCGATTTGAAGTTCAATATTCTTTTTTTTTTTTTTTTTTTTTTGCAGCATCAATATCCAGTTTCCTTTATTCTATGTAACTAAAATGATTTAAAAATTTAAAAACATTTAATTTAATTTTCTATGTTTATTACCTTTATCAAATTAGGTGCAAACTTTTATAATATTTGCTAATATTTTTCCTCTGAGGAGATGTATGAACATCGAAAGCTCATGGGTTAAGGAAATACATTTTACTATACTGTATTCTTTGTCTTGCATACAATAAAATTTATATATTTGAAATTTAACTTCTTCAAATCACAAATTTTAAATTCCTAAATTATGAGTTATTTGCTCTATCTAGTATATTGAGCAATTTTATTTAGCTGAGATAGTCTTATATAAAATATTACATCCAATAATATTTTGTAAGATCGAGAATCACTGGATTTGCACACCAGTACATTTATTGTATTTCATTATTCTGATATAGATGTTTTTATTTGTTTTTGTTAGCGATACTCTTTGAACGAATTCGATTATTTATACGAAAGTGCATTTTTACCTAAATGCGAGTTGGGAATAATTTTCCCTTTGACCAATTTGGTACCCCCCAAATGGGGAGCGGCATATTTTTTTTTTTTTTTTAATATAATTATCCACTGACATGTGTTTCGTCGTCTACGACTCATCAGAGTGGCTGAATCTTATTAAATTATTCTGATATGTATATATATATATATATATATATAATTATTATTATTATTATTATTATTATTATTATTATTATTATTATTATTATTATTATTATTATTATTATTAATACATTTAGATAAATAAATGAATCTAAAATGTATTCTATTAAAAAAGAAATGATAAAAAAGTTATTTGTAATCCTCCATCTTGTATGACCTCTATTCTTGTCTTCATTGTTCTGCAGCTAACAATATAATCCTTGGGAAACTAAAGGCTACGATCCTAAACCAATTTAAAGGATTGTTTTGTTCATCAAAAATAGAACCTCCTCTCCTTTCTGGTTGCCACTATCTACTGTTTAATGGTTGGACAGTCCAACAAAACACAAAAGGAAAATAAATACAGAATTTGAAAGAATACATTACAATGAATTATATCAAGTTTCTGGATTTTTGAGATGATGATCGATAATCTGTATTTAATCAAACTACTGTGCTCATTTTGACTGGTATACTCTCAATGTTTCGGCTGATATAACCTGCAACGTTTTTCAGATATATCTTGTCAAACTCTGGAATGTGCATGGAATTTAAAATGGAACCCTTTATTTAAATCAAAAGGTTAGCATGCTCTTATTCTGTCAGCCATGACCTAGTAGAAGTTTTAAGTTGGTTGTTTGGTTGGTCGTTTTTGTTTTACGGCATATCAACCCTTTTCGGGTTATTTAATGCCGAATCCAAAGATTCTGAAGAAAAGATTTTTTTAGTAGAATATATTTGTTGTTTTCACGTCGGTTTCTATTTAACCCATAGTTAGGACCCTAACAGGTACTACCACTCCGGGTCAGAGTGGACCTGAGAGCAATGGTAATTAAAGGGTGGCTCCACACTCCCCAAAGCCCACAAGCTGGGGCCTCACCACTGGATATAGTTTAAGGTCATATCCAAGACCCCCATTGAGGGACTTTTACCCTCTGCAGGGGGGGGGGGGCAGTCGGCGTATTCTAATGCCCCACCGACAGGGCCCGAAGTTTTGAGTGTTTCGCAATTCTCAGTATGACTCTCACTGAGGATTAAACTCTCAATCTCCAGAAGAGTGCCATTTAGAATTGAATGTTACTTAGTGTTTTATCCATTACACAGCAGGTCCTTGCAGACAAGATATGCCTGAAGAAGGTCGGAGATTACATTGGCTGAAACGTTGTGAGAATATAACTGAAGATGAGAACAGTATTTCGAAAAATTCTAATAATACAAATTTTATCACTTCAGCGTGTTTGTTCAAATTTATGAACATTTTAATTGGCAATTGATTCATTAATTAAAAAAAATGCTATTTATATAAGCTGGAATATTGATTAGAGTATTTGCAAATAGGCCCGAGAAACTGGTTTCAATCTTTGATCAAGTCATACCCAAAACTGTAGTCTTCCTTGCTAAACTCTGAGCATTATAAGATGAGGATAAAATGTATATGTATGAGCTGTTAAGACTGCTTCCCATCATATCTCTGTCCTCCTCCATATAAACTGCATTACACCAACGAGTTCTGGGGTTACTATAAAGATCAACCGAATGTCTATACATTCAAACAAACAAACAGATTTTATTAGGGGAAAAAAATTGTTGGGCTGCATTCTTATGAATTTTCTTCAATCTTGGTATTTCTCTTGCATGCCAGAATATGCAGGTGCTCTCTTCTGGAAGAGGAGGAGGAAGAGGAGAAGGGTCAGGAGGAAGTCAGGCATTAGTTTGTTATCATATGACTTCTTTATTCCATCTTTGAGAGAAAAAAATGTTATACACTTCCAGCCATTTAGATTTTCACGATTTCAGCGTATGGAAAATTTATTTATATATTTTATTTTTATTTTTTGGAATCCTTTCAGATGAGGTTTTATAATTTGTGTATTCATTTTTTTGCCCTCCTTTTCCTAGTTGTTGTCGTTTCACTACGTTTTGGCCAACTCATCCTCAGGCCTTCTTCTGGTGGTTAACCACGACGAGATAAGAATGCTGAGACTTGTAACTTATCCGCAGTATAGTTGTTGTTGTCACGTTTTAGCCAACTAATCCTCTGGCTTGCTTGGGGTAGGATTGAAACCGCTATTTTCAGACAATTCTCAACTGGAACCGTAGAGACGGAACTGTAGAGACTGAACCTGGAACTACCTGAGGAAGACCAGAGGATGAGTTGGCCAAAAACGTTGTGAAACAATAAAAACTTCATTTTGCTTGGAGTTTTTCTGTTTATCTTTATTTAAAAAAAAACAAAAAAAACAAGCAGTTTATTATCACTGGTTACCATTATCAGCTATTTTTGCCTTTATTTCTCTTAGTGTTAGGTTTTAGTGTTAGGTTTTAGGTTTTAGTGTTAGGTTTTAGTGTAGGCAAGAGAATTTTATTTGTTATTTTATCAGAGTATCTTGAGTTAAGTAATGCATTATTGAAAAAAAAAAAGAGAGAATTTTGATTGTAAATTAATAGTTAAAAGTTTAGAGATTCTTTTAGAAAATAAAAGGATTGTGGATTTAATAATTGTAGTGGAGTCGGAAAGGGTGAAAGTAGGAACACGACTACTTGGTGAGAATACAAAGAACATTTATATTAAGCAAGGGTTAGTGGTGCAGGAAAGGTTAGTAAGTCCGTGGGGAGTCGTCTCTGTACGACATCCGGGATAGCTCTCATTGAGCGATCTAGACTTGCTGATTATATGCCTAATGGACAAGTCCATCTTAGCGATTATAAGGGTGTGTATGTCTCCATAACAATAATTGATTTGAGGTGATTAGAATGTTTACAAACATAAAATAATGTCTGATTTGATTTATGATACGAACTATAGGATTCAGAGTTCAAATTAAATATTACATTAATCCTTTATATATAATATATATACTAGCAATATTACCCAGCCTTATTTGAAGGTTGCTTTGATGCCCTTTTTATGCTTATTTTGATCTGCATCTCTGGTAATTCCAATATTTTCTTTTTTTTTTTTTTTTTTTTTTTGTAATCCTAAAATTATTTTAGTAAATTTCGGTTATATTGGCACCTTACTGATCAACGTAGCCCCCACACAATGGATGCAACGTGCCAACAACAATCATATTTCTCTCATTTGTCCCCTTAGCAGCTATTCTTATAGCTCAAAACCAACTACTTTGGTGAGGTTTTGAGGGCCATAATTTCTTGAACCGTATGCGAAGGAAGCCACAGGATCAACATCGACTATCTATTCGTTGTCAGAATTTATGCAGTTGTCGCTGTAGAGTTCAACTGTCGAAAAATTCCTAATCTTATGTTGTCGTGCAAACTACTTGTGCTTGGCTGTGTTTTGTTAAAGAGACATAAGAAACCTCTGAATCACATTTTCACTAAATATGTGTGTAGACTGTTTTGCAATTTCTTCAGGATCAGTTGCTTGTTCAATGGACGTTCAAAAACAGAAACAATTTACTTTTGCATTGCTAAAAACAGTTAATGAAAACAAATTAAGAAATTTACGAGCTGAGTTTGAACCTACAGACCACGTCGTGGCAAAAGAAAAACACGCTATCAACCTATCCGTTGTATAATTTTCACAGTTCATTATTCTATCATTGTTGCTAAGCGACATGGAAAAATGGCATTACCGATGATAGATAAATTAAAATATCGGTATCGATTATCAGTAATTATCGGGGGTATTCTAAGACAAATCTTAACTAAGATAACTCCCAGCCTTATACACTAAAGTTCTGTAAATTTTAAAGAAAATGTGTTCAGCCGTTTCGGAGTCGATAAGGAACACATACACACACACACACACACCCACACACACACACACAGTTGCCTTTATATAATTGTAGATATATATATACATATTGTGTGTGTGTGTGTATATATATATATATATATATATATATATATATATATATATATATATATATATATATATATAAATTACAATTAAATTTACCAAAATGATCCAAGATGGTAAAACTAAAGTATATTATAAATATTAAAGAATTAATATTTATAAAATAATCTCAACCAGATGTAAAAACTCGATAAAACCAAATAGGAGATAGATATTAACTGTTTGCTCCTATATATATGTGTGTATATATATATATATATATATATATATATATATATATATATATATATATATATATTTATATGTAGTGGAAATGGTAATTAATAAAAACTGAAGAAAGTGCTCAATACCGTTGTAGAGCAGATATGCGTTTTATTTTTTATTACCGTATCTTTCTTTAACTTAACAGAAATATACGGTAATAAAAAATATTTATAAGGTATGCACCCTATTTGCTAAAGTCAGTGAGACATGGAAAGTCAAAGTCAAAATAATACATTTATCAGAAGTCCTGTAGCAGGGGGATTTGCAGAAAAAGGATATGGAAGTTTTTTTAGATCCAGCTTGCTTGGTAAAATCCATGTTATGCGTTCTTTACATCCATTCGGTAATAAGGTCCAAGTTATATATTGGGTAATCCGCATAGCTGTGTAGATATCCGAATCGGGCAAGTGCTTGTATAAAGGGTGCATACCTTATAAATATTTGTTAATATTTTCTCTCCTCTGATGAGATGGTAGACATCGAAACCCTATAGGTTAAGGCGATTAACTTTCTAAAGCATTCTTTGTCTTGCTGAGAATAATAAAAATTATTTGATATGAAATTCATTTCAATGATAGCTTTTTGAAATTCATTGAATTACAATTTAATATATATATGTATATATATATTACATATAGTGAGGTGTTATGTTATTTAACAATGCAACGAATGGAAAGTTTCGATGTTATAGAAGGAAGGCTAAAACAAGTGATATAATGTATATACCTATATATATCCAACTACTATTTCAGCCCGGCGTTCAGCACATATGTTGATAATGTTATTTGAATGGTGAATAATAGTTTTCAATATATGTGCTGAAAAGCAAACTACGTGTCCATTCACAACTGAACATTTTGCTAACCGCATTTCATTTCCTCTGATGATATGAGCCATTATTGAAAATCCATGGATTAAGGAAATCAACATAACTCCCCTCTACATATTCCTTGTGTCAAACAATAAATTTTTAACTCAAATATATGTGTTTATATTTTGGTTTTCAGAATTTAGCTTTTTTATAAAGTTTTGTGTTCTCATCAGGGCTTAATTAATTCGCAGAAATAAGTAAACTATTAGCTAATTAGCACAATAAAAAAAGAAGAAAATAATACATAAGTAATATTGACTAACAAATAATTTTTAAAAAACACCAAGCATGCAAATTTACAATCGACTATAAATTAATAACTATATTCTGTTTACTGGTGAGTTATACTCTGCGACTCAGCCGAAATTTATAATTCTCAGTCCGCACAGTTACAGGAGATTTGGAAAGAACACGATTTGACAAAGAAGACTTCCTTCAAATTCTATTATGGAACATTATCACACACAATAGATCACTGCGTAGAAAGTTGACTTTTCAAGTAAGATTTATAATTGATGAAAAAATATTAAATACAAGTACATACGTATATATATATATATATATATATATGTATATATATGTGTGTGTGTATGTGTGTGTATATATGTGTGTGTGTATATATGTGTGTGTATATGTGTGTATATATATGTGTGCGTGTGTGTATATATGTGTGTGTATATATGTATATGTGTGTATATATATGTGTGTGCATATATGTATGCATGTGTGTATATGCATGTGTGTATGTATGCATGCATGCGTGTGTGTGTGTGTATATGTGTATGCATGTGTGTGTGTGTGTATATAATATATGTATATATATATATGTATGCATATGTGTGGGTGGTATATATATATGTATGCATATGTGTGGGTGGTATATATATATATGTATGCATATGTGTGGGTGGTATATATATATGTATGCATATGTGTGGGTGGTATATATATATGTATGCATATGTGTGTGTGTGGTATATATATATGTATGCATATGTGTGTGTATATATGTTTGCGTATGTGTGTATATATGTATGCATATATATCTGTGTGTGTATATATGTATGCATATATATCTGTGTGTGTATATATGTATGCATATATATCTATGTGTGTATATATGTATGCATATGCATATATATCTATGTGTGTGTATATATATGTATGCATATATATCTATGTGTGTATATATATGTATGCATATATATGTACGCACATATATGTATGTGTGTATATATATGTATGCATATATGTATGTGTGTATATATATGTATGCATATATATATATGTATGCATATATATGTATGTGTGTATATATATATGTATGCATATATAGGTATGTGTGTATATATATATGTATGCATATATAGGTATGTGTGTATATATATATGTATGCATATATATGTATGTGTGTATATATATATGTATGCATATATATGTATGTGTGTATATATATATGTATGCATATATATGTATGTGTGTATATATATATGTATGCATATATATGTATGTGTGTATATATATATGTATGCATATATATGTATGTGTGTATATATATATGTATGCATATATATGTATGTGTGTATATATATATGTATGCATATATATGTATGTGTGTATATATATGTATGCATATATATGTATGTGTGTATATATATATGTATGCATATATATGTATGTGTGTATATATATATGTATGCATATATATGTATGTGTGTATATATATATGTATGCATATATATGTATGTGTGTATATATGTATGCATATATATGTATGTGTGTATATATGTATGCATATATATGTATGTGTGTATATATGTATTCATATATATGTATGTGTGTATATATGTATGCATATATATGTATGTGTGTATATATGTATGCATATATATGTATGCGTGTATATATGTATGCATATATATGTATGCGTGTATATATGTATGCATATATATGTATGTGTGTATATATGTATGCATATATATGTATGTGTGTATATATGTATGCATGTATATGTATGTGTGTATATATGTATGCATGTATATGTATGTGTGTATATATGTATGCATGTATATGTATGTGTGTATATATGTATGCATATATATGTATGTGTGTATATATGTATGCATGTATATGTATGTGTGTATATATGTATGCATATATATGTATGTGTGTATATATGTATGCATATATATGTATGTGTGTATATATGTATGCATATATATGTATGTGTGTATATATGTATGCATATATATGTATGTGTGTATATATGTATGCATATATATGTATGTGTGTATATATATATGTATGCATATATATGTATGTGTGTATATATATATGTATGCATATATATGTATGTGTGTATATGTATGTATGCATACATATGTGTGTGTGTATATATATATATATTTCTGTAGAAATATACTTTATTTCCTCATAATATATACCAATCCTTATTTAAGAAGCTCAATGTAATTACAGAGCAATATAGTGAATGAATGAAAAAGTCTATATTCCAAAGTTCATGATGTTGAGCATCTTATAATTTATTCCTTTTCAGTTGACCATTACAATTCTTGATGGTATCTGTTTCGTAGCACAAAATCAATGACTTAATTATTATATCAATTAGTGAATCTATTTTGCCCTTAACTCCTCAGAAGAAATAGCAACAATCAATCCGTCAAAAGGAAATAAAGTGCGTTTTGACATGATTAAAATCCGAAAATTGAAGAGAAGCTGTAAATGCCTTACAATGTTTCCATTACGCCATTTTGAATTTTAGAAATAAAGTGACTAACCCCATCTATTCGGATGAACAAGTTCTATTAATTTAGGAATATTCTGCCAAAAATGATAATTAATAAATTAAATTAGATTACATCCTATTATTATTCACTATTTTGTTTATTTTACCACTATTGGGACTTATTATAGGCAGCGGTTTAGAATGAAAGCTTAACTGTGTTCTTTTTAATTATTTTACTTTATTTTCTGGAGGGAAGTTCTTATCAATTATTTTGTAAAATTCTTTAGAGATATTATTTTTTATATGTTCACTGAAAGGTGGATATTACCAGACCTGTTTTTTGCATTTATTTATCTTATTCTTAATAGCATTATTACGATTATAATCTTTTTAACTATTTTTAATTTCATTCTTTTTGTTCTTATTTTTATACCTATTCTTATTCTTCACATTTCTTCTTCCTTTCATTGATATGATATTGTGTAGTTTGTTCTGCTATCTTTAATGCATTTGATCTTTCCTTTATATCCTGATCTTGTTAAAGCTTCATTATAGTAATTCTCATTCTTTTTTAATATATTCAATTATATTAAACATTTTAGCTAAAATATATTAATAATAATAATAATAATATATATATATATATATATATATATATATATATATATATATATATATATATATATATATATATATATATATATATATATATATAAAGCTGAATGTCTCTGTGTGTGTGTGTCTGGTCACGAATAGGCTCTTATATGGTTGACTATTTTAAAAAACTTATTGCATATATATTACATAGAAAATGTATGGAGATACAGGAATTGGTATGTTTGATCTGGCAGAACGGTGGTTCATTAAAATTGTTGGGTATACGTTCGCGCCTGGTCCACAAAGTATGGAAATAAAAAAATTGAAATTAAAAAAAAAACGTTTACAAGTGTTTTTGATATGTACATAATAATACTTTGATAAGTATGTTTTAACTTAAATAGGGATGGTATAATAAAATTGTGGGGTCTGCGTTCGGCATGGTCTCCATAGAATGGAAATAGGCACAAACTTTAATAAAGACTTTTCATATCTATCTGCGTAAGTATACTTTGATAATTATGTTTCAGTTTGAAGAAATATGGTATAATAAAATCATGGGGTGTTCGTTCGCACCTGACCTCCATAGAATCGAAATATGTCACAAAGTTTAACAAGGTTTTTTAATATAAGTGTTTCAGTGTGAACAGGTATGGTATAATAAATTATGGGGTTTATCTATTTTATTTTTACTTTCATCATATTTTGCTTTTGTTTTGATACCCCCAAATTCGAAGCTATCTCTTTACAACCCTTCCTTTTCATAACCTATGATACTTTCATAAATCAGAGTCCATTTTCTGTAGGCTGTTTTTGAACCCAGTCAACGACGAGTACTTTTGCTAGTATATTTAAGATTATACAGAAAGTGTATTCGTTTCAGTTGTAGTCAAGCAGCAGAGGGTCACGACCCACTCATAAATATGGCCCCATATCTCACATTTACAGGCTGGTTGAAATTAAAACTAAAACCAATTAACAGATCAGCCGTTTAAGTGATTAAACAAGTTTAAAGCGTTGTAACTTCAGGAATTACTTTTTTTTCAACCGTAAATAATTTTTAAATTTCAAGAGAATTTATCAGAACGTATTTTAATTTCTAAGCATGTTTTCAACACTAAAATACATGTTAACACTTTTATTTTAAAAATTAAAAGGATAAATAACGATCAATGGGGCCATATTTATGAGTGGGCTGTGAGGGGGCTCATATTTCATCCAGCAGTGGGAAGGCAATTAAATAGAGACTTAACGCTGGAAATATGTTGAACACATTATTTTAAGGTGCAGATGGAGTAGTGAAGAGATCGACTCCATTATTTTAGGAGTCGAAGCTGCTCCTAAAAATAATGGAGCAAGCAAAGTTATATATATATATATATATATATATATATATATATATATATATGTGTGTGTGTGTGTGTGTGTGTGTGTGTGTGTGTGTGTGTGTGTGTGTGTGTGTGTATGAATAAAAAATAAATACCAAAAGTATTTAAATCTTTATATCGTTTCTGTATTTATTTCCTATGTGTTGACTTGTAGGAATACAAAGTCTTTTTGAAAAAAAAAAACAAGAATGTTTCTTTCAAAAGCACAATTTTTGACCAATCCTTCGGTCTTTCTCGGTGTGAATCATGGAAATGTGAGTGTAGGGCGGGCATGGTTAGCAGCAGGAGGGGCACGGGGATAGCCAATAGGGTTAAGATCCATATGAATATGACCCTTCCAACATTTTTGATTTGGAATGGTCAGCAACTTGTGTGGCCTCTATTCAAAATCAAGTCTTTCATAAAACTTTGAACTGTACACCCACGCATCTCACGAACCCACTCGCATATGTGAACATATATGTATATACACCCGCACACTACCACATCTGCTTCTACACGTACCCATATACACACAGGATATACACACACATTTATAGGTGTACGTACACACACACACACACACACACACACACACATATATATACATCTTTTCGAAATAATGAAAAGTATCTGATTAATTGTAGACCCGTTCCTATTTATGTAGAGAGGTGAAATTTGGGTTCAGGACTTTTCTAAAAGAATGAGTGTGTCGTTAAACACAATGTGAACTTGAACAAATACATAGAGGACATTGCAAATGCTGCTGCAAAGAGGAGGGGTTCCTCTATCAAGTTAGATGGCTACTTACACCTGAGAGTATCCTGTACCTCTATAAGGCCACCATTCGCCCATGCATGGAGTATTCTTGCCACATCTGGCCTGGTGCATCTACTAGCAGCCTCTCCCTTTTGGATAGGGTCCAAAATTAAATCTAATAGGTCCCACGTTGTCAACTAAGCTCTAACCCCTGTCCCATCACCGCATTGTTGAATCTCTGTGCCTGTTTTGCAAATATTTTAATGGAATGTGCTCTGATGAACTTGTTGCAATTGTGCCTCCTCGATGTACATCTCCCCAACAAACCCGTTTAGCAACAAAATCACGCCCCTTCACTGTTGAGGTCCCTAAATGTCAGAAAGCTTTTTACTCTAATAGTTTCTTTCCTCAAACAGCTAGAACTTTGAAATTCCCTTTCTCCTACTCACTTCCCTGACTGTACTGATATGCAGAAGTTTAAATGTAATGTAAACTAACATCTTGTTGATCTTTCCTAGGCATGGTCCTAAAAAGTAGTCCCTTATGTCCAAGTTGCGATACGCCTTGTTAGAGATGAATGTGAGTTAAAAAAAAAAAAAAAAAGATTCAATAGGTTTTTCATTCGTCGTAGTCAATTCCATAGTCCATGGAAGTATCCACTAGCCCAATTACTCCTCCCCTCCTTACAAGAAGTCTTATATGGAGAAAGGACATCTTGACAAAACAATGATGTATTTTTCTGCCTAAATTCTCTATTTGGTAAAAATATAGAATTTCCCCTTTTTTCGTTGTTCTTTTAATTTATTTCCTAAAATAAACCTTGAAAAATGTCACCGTTGTCTCCAAGGTTGAATATTACTTCGCTTATAGGCATATACTTAATTATAAAGAAGGAAAACATGCAAACGATTTTTTAAATTTTTTTATTTCAACAGAAATATGAAATTTGAAATTCAAATGAAGCCCCGCTTTGTTAAACGAGAATCGTTCAGATTTTTTATGTTTTCTAATCAAACAGAAGATAAAGCTTTCGACCGCGGGAAACAAAAACAAGAACGGATCTATTCTTAAGAGAAGTCCACTTAATCTACGCGTTTAATGATGCGGATATTATTACAAACTTAAGTATGACAGACCATTGGAAACAATATTTCCAACTTAAGCATGACAGACCATTCAAAATTCTAATTCTTACTTAAGTGTCAAAAAGTTATATTGAAAACTTATTCTTGACAGACGATCCAAAATTCTACTTCATACTTAAACCTGACAGACCATCAATAAATGGAATTTCACGCTTAAGCATGACAGCCTATCATAAATATTATTTCACATTTAAGCATGACAGATCAATGAAAATACTATTACACACTTACGTATGAAAGACCATTGAAAATATTATTTCACACATAAGTATGACAGATTGAAAAGTACTATTTCATACTTAACCATGACACACCATAGAAAATTCTATTCACACTTAAGCGTGACAGACCATAGAAAATTCTATTCACATTTAAGCGTGACAGACCATAGAAAATTCTATTCACACTTAAGTATGACAGACCATAGAAAATTCGATTTCACACTTATGCCTGAATTTAAAATTCTATTTCACATTTAAGCGTGACACATGATAGAAAATTCAATTTCACACTTATACATGACAGAACATAGAAAATTCTATTACACACTTAAGCATAACAGACTATAGAAAATGCTGTATCACAGTTATACATAACAGAATATAGAAAATTCTATTTTACACTTATGCATGACAGATCATAGAAAATATGCATGACAGATCATAGAAAATTCGACTTCACACTTAAGCATGGCTGACCATAGAAAATTCGATTTCGCACTTAAGCATGACAGATCATAGAAAATTCGATTTCACACGTAGGCATGACAGACCATAGAAAATGCTATTTCATGTGTAAGCATCAAAAATTCAATCTAAAACTTCCTTTTATTATTTTACTCTTAAGCATGACAGATTGGACCATGAGAGAGAGACTATCACAGAGATACCTGGCCGTATTTAAATTAAGATGCGTCCATTTTATCTGTGCATTTAACGATGAAGATGCGACTTTAAACTGAAGTGTGACAGACTGACGTCATATTGAGATCCATGGACGCTGGTAAAAATTGGAGAAAATATTTAAATTATTGAGTTTCCTTGCGGTGAATATGTTATTATTTCTCTTAAAATAATCCCTGCAAATAAACCCTATATTTTTGAGATTGAAAATTCTGTTGCTTCCAGGCAGAAGCCTAATTTTATTGGACACATTTTCAGGCTATTTTTCAATGAAGGTAGCGGTGATGGGTTTGAATGTAGTTATTTTCCTGACACATTTCTTGTGCCCTCACACCATATGTTGCTTTTTAGTTTTATTTATTTTTTAATTCCCTTTTCAAAATTCTTGGTTTCTATCCTTTTATTTATTCTCTGAATTAATGAGATGAGTTCTATTCTGTATTCCATATTTTTTCATACTACTGTCTTAATCTTCCCCGTTTCCAGTGCTACATTTCAGCTAGTACAGCATATTTTTTTTTTTTCAAGAATACCCTTCCACCATCCCGCATTCCACAAACTATCCTACCATCCACTATAACATTCGTCCTTTCGTTTTCCTTCCCACTCATTAGTACACTCCACCTTTCTCTACATACGTAGCCACCATTTAAACACCATCATCAAACAATAATCTTTAATCACTCATCGAACGTTCGACTTACCCCCAATCCTCCTCCCTCGTACCAGAACACCATTACTTCACCTACTCTGCCTTTGAGCCGTCCTTTCTCCTTCCCACTTTATGTATATCTGTTTTGATTCTGTTCAATAAATACAATTCTTGACAAAGTTTCTTAAATAAAACGAAATAAGCATGATTCAGTGTTATATATATATATATATATATATATATATATATATATATATATATATATATATATATATATAACTACTTCATTTACTCACATAAATTTAATATATGAAAGTATAGATTTATGCGTGAACTTTAAGTATTTACTTCAAAAGTGCTCAATACGTAGGTAGAGCTAGTTAGTAATTTATAAAATATATATGGCGATTAAGCTTCTGGTTTTATCTGCTTTTACAAAGATTTTATTAGAGTTGTTTATGTTTCTAACGATTTTGTGTAGTTTCCGTTGGAAATTGTTAGGTTGATTGTAGAATTCTAGGTTTTTAATTACGTTTAAAAGGTCATTTTCAAAGTTTTTCAAAAGGTCTACTGTTTTCGCTTAATCGCCATATATATTTTATAAATTACTAATATATATATATATATATATATATAATGAGCAAACAGTTAATAAAATATGTTAAAAAAACACTTTGAAATGAGTTAAAAACATTTAATCTGAAAAGGAAATACTAGATAAATGGATAGTCCTTAATCCACGGAGTTTCGAAGAAATACTTTCCTTCTCATCAGAGAGTAGGAATTAGCAAAATGCGGGATCGGATTTTGCATGCAGAAGGATTTGATGAAATAATAAGTAAGTCAAAGATCTTACTTGTAAACAAAAAAAGTGAAGCAGAGGGAATAGGGTGACGAAAAAGGTGATTTCACATGAATGGATAGTCTGGTGGAAGATAAAAAATCCATGACGGTAAAATCCAAATGTAAAACTTCAAAAAAGTTAAAAGAATTTCCATTTGTACAAGTAAAATCCAAGGAAATCCCCTAATTGGAAGAAGATGGTCCATAATATTCCAAAGGCAGAAATCCATAGAATAATTCACAAAAATATGTACAAGGAAAAAAGAAAAGATTCCAATAATATTAATAAAAGAAAAATAAGATGTGCTTTTCACTCTACTTCCGAAACATAAAGATAAATAAGAAAGATCATTTTGTATATATATATATATATATATATATATATATTCTTTTTATTTATATATTATCATTCCTGTTTAAACCTGTACTTGTTGTTTATCATTAATTATTGTTTTATAGTCTTTATTTTTGTTGTATCTTTTGAATTTCTGAGATGAATTATTTTTCATTATTTCGTTGTGCTTAAACAACAAAAACATACTGAACTGCACATTTTATTATCCATGGATATATACTAGCAGGAAGACTCGACGTTGCTTGGGATTGAATGAGGATCACTACTACTTATACTCATAACATGATATTATTTTCTTCGTTTTTACTACCCCCTCCCCATCCCCCCCACCTTGCTTCTTCATTTAGTTGGATGAAACTGAAATGTTAGAAAACTCTCTCAAGACATGTCCAATACACATGATTTAAATTTCATTAAAATCGAATATATGCGTTTTAAGTTTTAAAGGTGCGCTACTTGGATTTTTTTAAAAGGAAGTTTGACCCCAATATAGCTCCCTTGAGTTCAAAGGATATTAATAGGTTTGGCCCCTATGTAACGTGACCGTTACGTCGCAAGTGGACAAACAAATAAAGCAAATAAATAAACGGCATTTTTTTCTCTCTTTTAACAAACGTTTTTATTACTGTTACTTTCAACATCACTTAAAAAAGTCTTTTGCTGCCACATGTTTATTTTACCAGGTTCTCGTTTCCCCTTCCTCCGACTGCATGCCAGTCACAACTGGCCCATTACTTTCCTCGATATTCACATCCATTTCCTTTGACGGTGACTTTTCTTTCTTCTCACGAGCATGTTGCATTTCTTCTTTCTTCCTATTCTTGTGCACACATCCTAATTTGCATATGTGTGTTTTTCTGCTGCTGCTGCTGCTAGTGCTAATCTCTTTGCATGCTGGCAATTCTTCACTGCTGCTGACACTTTCCACTCACTATGTTACACCTGCAGCTTCCTTAAGTTCGGAGGGTATTTAGAGATTTAGAACCGCTTCAATTGTCGTCCCCAGAAGATTTTATATATGGTTTCAATTTCATAAAAATATATTAAAAATTTTAAAAGGGTTACGTCCTCATAGTCACTTTATTGTGCACTTAGAGCACAGTACTTTTTTTTTTTTTTTTTTACATGGAGGTCACCACTTATCAAGGCCCAGAAGCCACTCGGGGATAAGGGTTATTGTATGTACAGTAATCAATGGGGTAGTGTTGTATTATTCATTAGTATTGGAGATTTGATAAAGTGTCTTACTTAAGGGGGCGGTTCATCAGGAATTTGTTTATGTTGGACTTGAAGACATCCAAGTTGAAATCAGGAGGAAAACAGGCAAGCGGCAGAGAATTCCACAGGCGTGCAGTTCTAAGAAAGAAGCTTTGTTCATGGAATCTACGTTTTGATTTAGGCACAGATAAAGAGTGGGGAAAATTACTGACAGTGGATCCTGCTAGATGGGTGTTGTTCATGAAAGATAGGCGGGGGGGGGGGGCAGAGATTGGAGCTCGGACGAGCACTTGCCATGGAAATAACGATAAAACAAAGACAGGCTCGCAACATCTCTTCTGTGGGAGAGAGGTTGCAGGGAAAAGAAAAGGGCATCCTCCACTAAGCCACGAATTCTATTTTGTACTCTCTCAAGGCATTTTTCATGAGATTTAAATTTCAATAGATTTTCTAACCTTTTTCTAAAGGTAACACGCAAATATCACACACACACGCACAAACATTGAGCAGATATACATAAAGTTGAAGGGAGAAAATAATGATAATGTACCAGAAGATTAGAAAAAAACAAAATGAGATATTTTTGTATTTAAAATACATTCTCAAAAATACTATTTTTTGATGTCAAGGGTGTGAATTCCATTATAGAAATGTTGATTTAATTGTGCTTGAACGTCAAATCATAACATAATATTAAGAAAATAAACAAATATTTTACTTGCTTGAAATTGAACATTCTTTTTTATTTGCAAAAAAATCCAAAACTATTTATCTTTTGCAAATATATATATATATATATATATATATATATATATATATATATATATATATATATATACTTTTATAATCTGGTTTTTATAGTTGGCATCTTATTCATATATATTATAAATTTCAAACAAGTAAAATATTTGCTTCTTTTCCTGAATATTACGTTGTGATTTGGCTTTCAAGCGCACTTGATACATATTTTATTTTATATTTTTTAATGATTTCTTTTATACTCCTGTCAACAAATACTTGTCATAAATTAATCCATAAGTAATAAAATCTTGACAATACCATTAGGTATTGGGTAATTTCATATATCATTCAGAAATTTCAAAAATATTACCCATACTTTTCAAATTAAGTTAAACATGTACAATAATTACAAAAAAAAAAAAATTTGATTTTTAGAGATTTCAGGTGTTACTTTTTAATTATTTGTGCAAAAATGTTGCTTGATTTTTTAAAGATTCTAGATAGTATAGAAGTCATTTTATGCACAAAAATGCAAATTTCTAATGTGACGATTTTGCAGTCTTTCAAAACAGCTGGAATCATAAAAATACAATATTTTGGAAACTGGTTGGATTTTACAAGCTTGAATTTTCAGGATTATCTGATTTTTATGATACCAACAATTTTAAGAAATTCTGAGAGGGTCGGGTGACATGATCTGGATGATTTGATGTGGAATTACCGAGAAGTTACATAATTACAATTTATTATTACTTCGTTCCCCCTCTTTCAGTTTACAAACTTTTCATCCTTACCCTCGAGTAGCTCTTGGCCTTGAAAGGTGGTAATATCAACAGCAATAATAAAATCTCCTCAGCTTAACGTTTTCAGGGAACATGAATTGGAACAAATACATCGAGGGCTTTACCAAGTGCAAAGAAGGCGGGCTCTCTCTATCATGCTAGAAAGTTACACCTTTACAAGACCACCATTCACCATACATGGAGTATTATTGCAACATTTTGGCTGGTGCATATGCTACTAGTCTCTCACTCCTAGACATGATTCAGAAAAGAGTTGCCAACCTAATAGGTCTCGCACTGTCAACCAAGCTTCAACATCTGTCCCATCGACAAAATGTTGCATCCCTGTGCATATTCTACAAGTATTTTGATAGAAAGTGCTCCGACAAACTCCAATCCTTTGTACTCCTTCTACGGAAATATCCCTGACTAACCTGAAAGGCAGCAAAATCCCACCTCTTCACTGCAGAGATTTCCATATGCCGGAAAACCTTTTTGTCAAATAGTTTCTTTTCTCGAACTGCTAAACTTTCAAATTCCCTCCTGGGTCCTTGCTTCCCTGACTCTACTGACATGCAGAAGTTCAAGTGTAATGTGAACAGATATCTTGCTGCTCAACTCCCTACATAGTATCCCTGAAAATTTTGTCCCAAATAGTAGTCCCTTACATCCAAGTGGCACTGTGCCTTTTTTTGAGTGAAAAAAAAAACAGTAAAAAGAAAAAAAAACAGTAAAAAGAAAAAAAATCACAAATATCATGAGATTGGCAAAACTTTTCTAAATCAAACATTTAATGAAACCATGCAAAAAAAAAAATCCTCGCCTATAATAATTGCAAGTTGCATGATATATAGCATGCTGATATGATGTCAACGAACGGCTTTTGTATTCAGCCATAAAATTTGTTTTCACTAATTGTTGTAAATAATTAGCAAAATCCTTAAAAGAATTTCTCTTTTTTTTTTGCCGTTTAAATCTACCAAAGTAAACGTTCTTATCTCTTTATTTGCTTTATCTTCAAACTTTTGTCTTTGGGCAAAAGAAAAACAACTTCCTATTGAAACAGAAATATAGATTTAGACAAAGATTCTTGTAGCTTTACGTGTGCAAAGAAAGATTATATATATGAGAGAGAGATACACGCATGTGTGTGTGCACCCCCCGACACACCACACACACTATATATATATATATATATATATATATATATATATATATATATATATATATATATATATATATATATATATATATATACACGCCCAGATACAAAATGATATCAGGATAGATATCCACTCCAAAATGCATACAAGTTGGTAAAATAGAACCGGTATTTTTAAGAATTCTGCTTTTTGTTTTGTTTATTTTTTAATGAATCTCTTCTGAATCAAAATATCCGAATTGCCGGAAGCAAAAATTTATGAAAATTAAACTTGAAGAACTTAAAGAGTTTCTTCAAACAGATTGTGAAGCACCCTTTACAGTTGAAGTAGAATGTAATTATTTAAATCTTTTACGAAAAGAGAAAAATATAAGCTTGGATTTTGCATATTTTTTATTGTCATGATTTTAAATTTTGAAATTTTTTGAATTTTGTTTTAATATTTCTTTAGACTTAATGTCTATTTTCTTAAGAAGCATATATTTAGATCTGTTTTATTTCATTGATTATGTTACGATTTTGTAGAGAAAAAAACGCAACACTTTTACCTTTTTCTGTGAAAACCTGTTATGTACTTTCTGATATCTGGTGATTTCAGAATTATTGAACAAAGGCAAATTGTGTTTTAGATACGAGATGCCTTCAATAAGGTTCCACACTTATTTTTGTATGGGTATTTTTATTGATAGTGTATACACATGAAACTCTAGTCCCCTTTTAAGTAATCTCCTCTGGCTGCAATGCACTTTTTCTACCATTCTAACAACTTCTGGAAGTTCTCTTGTGTGAGCGTGTCAATGATCCTCATCATAGCCTCTTTCATTTTCTCAATTCTCTCATAATGACGGCCTCTAAGGTTTTCATTGAGTAAAAGTCACATGGAGCAAGGTCTGGACCATAGGGAGGGTGAGGAACTGTCTTGATGCCCATGACAACGTCTTTCTTTCTGAAAGACCCTTAGGACAAACTTTGTGCAAATCTTCTGCATCTTCAGTCCGCTGTGAATAATTGTGTGTACAGTTCCCACACTGACATCAAACTGTGCACCTATTGTCTCTATAGACACACAATGGTCCTTATGAAATTCATTATTTGGCCGATCAACTCTAGTATTCTGACTTCCTTACTCCTTCCATACCTCTCATCATCCATCACAGACTGCATGCCTTCCTTGAATCTCTTATGCCACTCAAAAACTGATGCTATTTATGCAAGTTGGTCTAAAAGCAGTCTGCAGAATTCCATACGCTTCTGTGGCATTTTTTCCAAGTTTAAAACAGATCTTTCTTGTATATTATTCTTCTAAAGTATCCTCACGTCCAGATCGCATTTTTGAAATTCACCAACTGCGACAATGAGGCTTTAGTAGGGTGTATTCCAATTCCTGCTGTAGCTGTTCATTTGAAGCTGAAATCATAAAAATTGGTCAGTTATCTCATAAGATGTATAGCAATAACATACTGAATTTTCAAGATTTTGAGATAATTTTAAATATAAATAAAAAAATTCAAAAAAATTATTTAAGGCACCTTGTATATAATAACGTTTTTCTTCCTGTTTTCCGGTCACCGTTCAGTTTTTAATAGAATTTCGGTTGCACTGTGACACTTCATGACTTTGAATTTTTGAGATGAGGATTGATAATTTGATTTGGACTACTGTTCTCATTTTGAGTATTATTCACACAACGTTTTGTCCGATCTAACCTCCAACATTTTTGTATCTGGTTAAATTTGGGCATCTTTCTGGCAAACTTCAGAATCTGCATATAATTTTGAATAGAACTCTTTATTTAATCTATGGGGTTAGTATGCTCTTGTTCCGTCAGCCATGACTGGATTTTAAGTATTTCACAACTGTATTTTTAGCACCCTTCAACCTCCAGAAGTGTCACTTACAAGTGAATTTTACCTAATACTTTATCCATTGTGCCGCAGATCCTTGAAAATTACTTAAGAATTCCATATTCGCAAAATGTCCTTGAAAGTTCAGAAAAAGAAATGAACAGTGAAAGATCTTATAGATTTATGAAGCAATCCACAAATTGGAGTCAAAATGTTTTGGAATTCTTAAAATCAGAATTTTTGAAATCCTAGGAGTCGAACCTGGACTTTATAACTTCCGACCCAACAACCCTGATTAGAAATGACTGTAGCTTTTTTTATTGGTATTAATACATTCATCATTTATTTATTATTATTTTTTTACTTCAGCGATTTCTCTTTGAATTTATGTATTAAGTATCAGAATTGTTATTTTTATTTGTTGTAAGGTATGTGTGTGTAGGGGTAATTGGAGTTAATACCTTTTCTATGTGCATAGTATATGTAATAGATTTAGGAGTGGTGTTTGGACTTAGCTTACCGATTTCGTAGTTTTGCTTAGTAACCAATACATCATCTCACACCCTATCCGCATCCCCAGCTGGTAGTTGAATTTGGTTTAGAAAGTATTTTCCATTAAGCCGTCTTGATGGTCGTAACCTTATACCTGCCTTTCAAACATGAGATTATGACATAAGCACAATGCTTATTTAGTCTTGCTTCCCTTATGATTTTCCTGTTTACTTATAAAATCCAGCTGTTTAAACTTTATTTTTTTTTTTTAAAGATTTTCCGATCTTTTTTTTTTATTTCAAGTTGGCTTCTAATTTCAACGTGTCTTCCTCACAGTAAAACTAACGGAGGAACTTTGGTAAACAATTTTACAAGTGGAACCAAACGCTGTCCTAAATACGCAATAAAATCGGAATCAGAATCGGTTTAAGTTCTACCGAAAGCCGTTAACTTCCTCTCTTCTTTTTTTTTCTCTTTTTTTCTTTTTTTAATAGTCTTTATATCACCGCATGTACATAACCAGACCTCTTTACAGCTACCGATATTCTTTGACAAGAAACCCTGAGAAAAGTACGGAACCTTTAAGACCTTTCCTACTGAATGAATAAATCTTTGAACATTTAATTTCTTTGCTCAGGTGACAAGCTTAATTTCTGTAGATTTATGTACCATTACATTTTACGTTTTATGCAAATTGTTGACACTTTTATGCCGGATCTCGCCTTCAAACATTGCTTTGTCAGCAAAGGTAGATGTGAATATTTTACTTCTCTCTTTTTTTTTCTATATATAATATCGAGCAACATAAAACTTTGACATGGCCTTGCATTGTGGACGACAATAGATTTTCTCGGATTAGCAGGTATTGTTCGATATAAAAATGGCGCTACTGCTGTATGAAAATTTGGTAGCTGAGAAAAAATGTGTCTAGCACAACAGGGGTGAATGACATCACTGAAATGACATCACTGAAATGACATCACTGAAATGACATCACTGAAATGCCGCACAATTCACAAACACAAATAAAAAATAGTTTCAACTTGATTTTGTCTTGGAAAAACATTCTTTTTTATTTGGAAAAAAATAAAAAAATCCAAAACTATTTATCTTTTGCAAAAAATATATATATTTTTTTCATAATCAGGTTTATATAGTTGCCATCTGATTAATTAAAAACTTGAAATCCAGCTTTTTTAATTTTCTAAGAATCAACAGACAATTTGAATTATGGAAAACTTTAACCCCTTATGACATTCGTTCAGTTGTAAATAAATTAATATAATGGCATGAATAAAGTGGGAATTGATTCAAACACGTCTTGTACGTATTAGTTCAGTAGCTGTGTAGATGCCAGATACCTCCAGATTGCAATTATCTATTGCTTACATTGAGTATGCCGTCACGTGTCTCACAGAGCGGAGAAACACATTTTTTCAAGCACTATGGATAATAATCAAGTTTATTAAATGCAAAAATTTTCAATTTTAGTTTAATTATTGAACTTCATAAATTTTCCAGTTTGAAGACCACCATAGTATCATTACTCTTTAAACTAATTAAAATTAACAATAAGTTTTTTTTTTTTAATCATCTACATTATAATTCACGTCATAAATGGTTAAAATAGGGAGTCAGAGTTTTTAAATTCTAGAAGTCGGAGTCAGAATTTTTTTAATCATCAGAGCCTGTGTCGAACCTTATATCTCCCAACTCTGCCATTCAGGTATAACAACGTTTCAATTGTTTTACCCTCCGATCTTGTTCAGGTGTTTTGTGTTAAACTCTGGGACTATCATAGAATTTGTAAACTCTGCTCTTTATTAGAGCCCTGGGTTACATCATTTAACCCTTTTGACATTCTTTTTAGTTAAGAGTGTGAATATTGGAAGATTTAAAAATAAGCAGTTGAAATCGGATATTTTTGGAAATGCTGAAGTCTTTATTTGAAGATTTTCAATGCTAAACTCGATAAATCCAATTTCTTTAAAGACGAACATTTCAAATCTCAAATTTAACCATTAACCATAAAAGCTGATTTGAATAATAAAAAACAGGATATTAAACAAATATCACGTTTTCTCAACAAAATGATTTTGTGTGTATGTATATATATAGATTAACTTCATAATAAAATGCAACTTTTACCGTCTCAGTAATTCAACAAGTTTGAAAACGTATACCGCGTTTTGCATTTTATTTACACGTGTAGGTTATCTCATCCTATCGGTCATGGCAGAATAGAAGTTTTGTACATTTATTGGAATAGCCACCAATAAAACGAAAAAGGAGTTAAGAATTAATGTACAACACATAAAAGTTATCAAAAGCCAGATATGTTACTCTTCTATCTAAATAGATAAGTTTTTTTTGTGTTTTAACTTATTTTAAAGTGTTTTTTAATGTGAAAATAAAAATAGTGTAAAGGCTGTCAAGTTAGAATGAAGAAGAATTGTGGTTTTATTAGTTAAACCTCAATAATCGGTAAAAAATCGAAAATTTGGTACGTTATGAGGATAACATCGAAAAATGAGAACAGTCAAATAAAAAGAAAATATAAATTTTTGTTTAACATATCAAGGTTAAAAGGTCGCACCTAGAGCAGAATACGAAAAAGAAATAATTCTGTATAGGCATTAAAAATGTTTTGTGTTTTGTTAAATATTACTAAATGAGGAATCATTTCAAGTTAAAATCAATTTAGCATTATGCATGTAAGCTTGATCAAAACACACTTGAAATGTCTCAGAATAATGTGAATAAGCGAAATCAAAACAAGATGGCGACCGAATTTGACCTGAAGTCGTGTGATTTCGTTTATTCACCAAAATGGTGACACATTTGAAGCGTGCTTTTCTCAAATTTATATGCGTAATACCAACTGGATTTTAAATTGAAATGATTCCTCAATGAACAATATATGAGAAAAACAACATAAAACCATTTTTAATGCAGATATGGAATTCTTTTTCTTGCATTCTACGCTAGTTGCGATCTTTAATATTTGCCTGGATCTAATACCTGATCAATGCAGGTGAGTCAGCTAGTTAATAATCATGTTATTAAGAAGTACTTTATACAAAATAACTACATTGACAGATAAGGATGGACATATTAATAATAAAGTTGTGGTTGTATTCGAAATGAATATTCTTGTCTTTTAATATGAAATGTTGATGTAAGTCGATGAATTATTCAGACTTATATCTTCATCTTTACAACTGAATATTCATAGATTTATTTTCAACTTTTGCTTTTTTTCACTTCAAATTCTGAGAATTTCTTGGTGTTTGCTTTTTATTTTGTGTTTATCAGTAATTATTTTTGTCATTTTCTAATGTTTCTCAGGGAAAACGAAAATTGATAACTTTCTATTTCGGCCATTTCTTTTTTTATGTTGTAACTCAATTTGGACATATCAGTACGGACATGATTAAGTTTATTTAAATAGCAGTTGATTGCCTCTCTCAAAATAAAAATGGCTGCCATTCATCTGAATATATACATATATATATATATATATGTATATATATATATATATAATTTTTCCCAAAAACAAGGCAACAAAAAATTAGAGCGTCACCTTGTGTATTTTCATAAACATTACAATTGTTTCGACATCATTCAGACAATTTTAAACTTTATGTTATATATAATATAAAGCTGTGTGTGTGTGTCTGGTCACGAATAGGCTCCTATATGGTTGACTATTTTAAAAACAGATTACAAATAATGAGAAGATGTATCAAGGCACAGGAATGGGTATGTTTGATCTGGCAGAACGGTGGTTCATTAAAATTGTGGGGTCTGCGTTCGCGCCTGGTCCACAAAGTATGCAAATAAAAATAAAAAAAAAATAAAAAAAACGTTTACAAGTGTTTTTGATATAGATGTACATAATAATACTTTGAGTATGTTTTAACTTAAATAGGGATGGTATAATAAAATTGTGGGGTCTGCGTTCGTGCCTGGCCTCCATAGAATGGAAATGGGCACAAACTTTAATAAAGACTTTTCATATCTATCTGCATAAGTATACTTTGATAATTATGTTTCAGTTTGAAGAAATATGGTATAATAAAATTATGGGGTGTTCGTTCGCGCCTGGCCTCCATAGAATGGAAATATGTCACAAAGTTTAACAAGGTTTTTTGATATAGATCCACAGAATATTGTGATAAGTGTTTCAGTGTGAACAGGTATGGTATAATAAATTATGGGGTTTATCTATTTTATTTTTACTTTCATCATATTTTGCTTCGGGTTTGATACCCCCAAATTCGAAGCTATCTCTTTACAACGCTTCCTTTTACTAACCTATCATACTTTCATAAATTAGAGTCCATTTTCTGTAGGCTGTTTTTGAACCCAGTCAACGACGGGTACTTTTGCTAGTATATATATATATATATATATATATATATATATATATATATATATATATATATATATATATATCAATTTTCTTCCTTTGAAGATTTTAACGCAAACTAGCTGCCAACATTGTCCTGCTTTTTATTGAAACCAACTGAGAGCTCTTTTTAGTATCCTTGTTGTTCCCTTAAGTGCAATTGTCTGGGTCTCTTTTACACTTGGTTCAGCAGGAATATTAGTTAGGTTGGACTTCAGGTTCTTCTTCATAAGCCCTGTGGCACCTATAATAACTGGTATGATTGATATCTCCCTAACATTCCAGTTTCTTTTCATATCGTACATGAGACCTTGGTATTTGGTCTGTTTCTCTCTTTCAGCTCTGTTCAGACCTCCATCATTAGGGACGTTCACTTCTTTCTGACTTATTCCGTATAACTATGTCAAGTTTCACAGCAGCATTTTCAAGGTAGGTGACTCAGAATGGCATCTCTTCTGACGGTTAAAAAACACTGATTAATACATATCTGAATAGATTTCAATTTTGTTATTTACGATATCGAGCAGTTGAACCTACCCTCTCCTCATGTTTATTTTGTTTAATCATTGTCAAAAGAATTGTAACGTTCATGAAAAATACACAAAATGATGCTCTTATTTTTTGTTGTTATATGAATTGTCGATTACAGAAACTGATAGCCATGAAGCTTAATATTTAAGTCAATTTACTTTGATAACATTTTCATTAGTATATGTACATTGCCAATTGTTGATTAATTTTAATATATTAAGTTTTTAATTAAAAAATATTTAATATATATTAGTAATCCACAGACAAAATATTTTGCTGTATCAAAGTTCTTCAGGGCGGCCAAACAAACAAGTGCTTCAGACCAGTCTCAAAACTCGCCCGTCGAGCTGACAGCACAAGAATATAATAAACTTGCAGCTCGCCTGGCGTTGCTTGGTCGTAAAATACGCATAAATGTTATATTTTAATTCATACAGAAACTCAGACGTGCATACGATTATTATGTTTTGTTTTCTAAACCGTTCTTTTCTCGTAAGTCAACAAAAAAAGGGGGGAAAACCCGAGCTGACATCGAAATCAAAACCTAAAGCCAGTGAGTCAAGTACGATAGCCATTAGACCAGCGTGAAATGATCTGTAAAATATGTTTTCAAATTACTTATCTTTAACTAAAAAAGTAATCTGCAATTTGAATTATTCACGCATGTGCAGTCGCGAAGCAGCAAACAAAAATTCGACCACTCCCACGTACCGATTTTTTCAATTTGGACCTCTTAGCAATCCTTTTTTTCCCGATGAAAACGAATTAGTTTTCCAAATGTCTGAATATCCTATATACTAAATTTCAAGTCTGTAGCAAAAATTCATCAGAATAAAACACCTCTGTTCAACATTGAGATGATTGGAAATAGAAGGGAAACGGCACTATCTCTATGCAGGTTTAACCAGCTTTCTCCAAAAGAGGAAGTTCCATGGGAGTATAAAACTCACAAGCGGTCATCAGTCGCATGTATATCCCCGTTAGGGGAGATGACGTTAGGTTTTTGCAACTCTTGCAGGGAGGTGTCGACGTCTTCCTCCATGCTGTCAGAAATAACACGGATAAGACGGGATTTCTGATTGGTTGATATAACTTCCGCCGGAAGGTAAGGATTGCACTTTTGGCGAGAATTTTGACTTTACAGTTAGTTGCCAATAAATTTTTGAACTGAAAGCAGCTTATTTAATGTGTCCTCTAATTTGAACTTAATGATGGTTTCATTTCAATAGTCTAATCGACAATGGGACTGACAAAGAAACATGAACTCTCTGGAGTTACTGGGAGTTATACGCCTTTAAAAAAAATAATACTATTCCAGTTAATGGAAATCGAACAATGGATTAATTATCAAATTATTTTATGCGTGTTTCTTTTTCTCAAACTAACATGTCTGCAAACGACATAACTACTCGGCCCGAATCGCCAGCTAAATTAGCCCACCTTGATTTAGCAAAAGAAAACCATAACAGAGAAAATGTCCAAGTCCTTGTTTTTATCTCGGGTCATTTCTGGCAAAGAGGGCGATAGCTGCGTTAGTTAATTTCTCACAATACAGTGCCTGGAATTCCCAAATTGGTCACCCATCTGGTACTGACCAGGTTCAACGTTGCTTAACTTCGGTGATTTAACGAGAACCGATGTGTCAACGTGATTATAAATAATTCGTACGCATAAAATGACATTTTTTGTCTCTGACTGAAGAAGTTGAATCTAAATAAAAACTTTCCAATATTTAATACCAGTGAACACATGATTCTGATACAATGTCATTATCTGTGAATGCTTTTGGGGAAGCGAGAAAATTGTGTTTACAGAAAAAAAACAAAAAACAAAAACAAAACGTAAACCAGTTTAAAAGAAGAAATAGAAAGACGTACTCAAGTATCACGGCTGGTTTTGCTCGAGAACATTTTAATGAAATGGCTTCAGATGTTTGAAGATAAATTTCAAGGTTGGACACATGAAATGGTCGTGAAAAAAAAAATTCGAGATCTTTTTCAAAAGATGGTTCGTAGAGATATCCGTCTTTGTTTAAAAGACTTTTATCTCAGAAAGAAAAATCTTATAAAAATAGATTGTCAATTCTTTTCTATCAGCAAACTTAGATCTTCAATAGAATCACATGACAATTTATATATGTATCAATAAAAGTGGGAATGTGTGTGTGAGAGAGGGGACACTTCCCAACCTATATACTCAACGATTTTTTTTTATCTACACACTTGCAATTTGGTATATAGACGTGTGGAAAACATTTTAATCGGTTTTAAGACGAATAAAAAGACTACTAAGGGATTAAAAAATGGTAGGTGGGGGTAATCAGGTTTTTCTCTGTTTTCCACTGTTTCACGAGTGTGCATGCGTGACCGTGAACCATGAGCTTTATGTTAAGAATAAATAGGTTGGAAAAAACTGTAAAGATCGTATCAAGTTGGTTTAATGGTTATGTACTTGACTCACCCTCTTTAGGTTTTGGCCGATCTTAGCTCAAGTATTTCTTTAAGAAAAAACATGTCTCAGTTTCTGTATGAATTAAAATATGATATTTATGCGTATGTTATGACCGGGCAACGCCGTGCGGCCTGCTAGTATATATATATATGTATATATAATTCGCAGCAAGTCGTTATCAGGGCACGTTCCTTCGGACCGGGATCAAAGTGTAGTAGCTGTTCTGCAGATGCTGCACTTAAGGTAAATTGTCCCGGTCAATGGAGGGGAACCCTCTGTACTGGGACAATTGTTATTTATGATCCCAATCAGAGTGCCCCTTTTGCCTTTTTTCGGGGAGCTGGTTTAACCCCACATTAAAAACGGCCTTGTGTCACATTTTGCTTTGGTGGGAAAGCAAATAAATATAGTTTTCTTTTTTCCCGTTGTTTTCTCGATCTTCCAAGCATTTTTCTCGTTTCTGTGTGTAAGTTGTGTATTAGGTTGCTGACTGATCTTTTGTCAGCCATTTTCCTCGAGCGCTCTTGATCCTTGATTGTCGTCAGGAGCAATTTTGTTGTTGTTAAAAAGGTTTTTTTCTGTTGTCCTTTTATATGTAATTAAGTTTATTTTGGTTTTTATTCATTGTTTGGTGGTATTTTATTTAGTTATTTTGATTTAAGTCTTCCGTTAGGGAGGGAAAGGTACAGAAGGCTGTGGGGATTTTTTTTAACTATTAATACGTATGTATGTATTTAGTTACGAATAGATATATTGTTAGATATATTTAATATGTTAGTACCGATGTTAAAAGCAATTTTGTTAATGTTCGGTTGTATTTTTTTAATTAATATTGCTTCAAGCAATATTAATCTTTGTGTGCAATTATTTCGATATTTAATTTTCCTGTTAGTGGTTAATATATTTCTTATTTCGGGTAATTTTTTATTGATATATATATATATATATATATATATATATATATATATATATATATATATATATATATATATATATTAGTGTTGGACTGTTGGGCCCATTAATCGGAATCGGAAAAATCGACAAATTTGGGGTATTTGTATCGGAATCGAAAAATTTTTGCCTGATTTCCAATGCCCAAAACGATTCTTTTAATTATCTTATATTAAAAACAAAATCTTCCATTGCTGGTAATAATGATAAAATAATAAATATTTATTGATTTTAAATTACCAGTAAAATTTAAATCGAAAGATCATCCTCCACAAAAAGTGTAAATTTACGTTTAGGAAAATATCTGCATATTTTACATGTTTTTTTTTTTTTTAATAGAAATTGGAAAAAATAACTGTACTCATGCAGAGAGTGATCCGTGCTGAAATAATAACGTTATTATTAAAAAAAGCCATTCTGAACATGGGGAGGGTGTTTTGTACATATTCTGTACTTTAACCTTACAGTTGAGTAGAAAAACATATCATAAAACTTTAATTAAACGTGGAAATACTATTTAAAAAAATAGCGCGGATCACTCTCTGCATTAACACCAAAATAACAACTCTATAGTTAATATTTAGAGATTTATAAAGAATCAGAATTGGAATCAGTAATTTACTACAGAATCTGTAATTGTATCGGAACCGGGAAAAATATTAGAATAATCCCATCACTAATATATATATATATATATATATATATATATATATATATATATATATATATATATATATATAATATATATATGTGTGTGTGTGTGTGAATAGTAATTTAAAGGTTATGAGGGTTTTTTGAAGCATGAAAACGATATTATTTTTTGTATTTAATATTTTATTTTTTATATTTCAAGCGGTCCTCCGCTCTTGATCACAAAAAAAGTAGCGAAATGCAAATGAAAGACGTTGAAAAAAAGAAACTAGAAATTTGTAATTTGGACAGCGTTCATTTCTTGCAACAATGTTCGAAAGAGTTCACGAGAATTATTTTTGTCGTTTGTGGAAGAAGAATGTTGTATTTTTTTTTTTAATTTGCAACGTATTAGCGTTTATTTCAGCAAAAAAAAAGAGATCGAATTGATTTCAATTTGGATAATAAATGGTCAGAAACTGAACCAAATTTGTTGAACGGTAAAAATAATGTTATTAATAGTTCTCGTAATGATAATAGTAATAGTTGAAGCAAAAATATTAATAGATAAATATAGTAAAGTATTAATAACAATGGTGATAGATTTACCTCTCAACGAGGAAAGAGTTAGAGACAATGTCGGTTTTTAATGTGGAGTAAATTCCGTTCTCCCCTCTTACAAAAATGGCACACTGGATAAAGACCAAAATAAATATTAAAAAAAATGAAAATAAAAATTGTCTCGGTTAAGGATTTCTCATTCACTAACCGAAGACAGAAAAGGTTATGTGCAGTATCAGAGCAGATACTTAAATGTATATATATGTAAACTGCTGTATACACATGTATACATTGATATAAACTAGTGGTAATTCGATCCCCATCAAATCAAAAGATAAGTATGAATTTGAGTATAATTATGAATTTGAGAGAGAAGACATAAAGGCCTGACCAGAAATAGGTTAGTTTGAAAGTCAATTTCTACAAGATCAGATATTAAACCATTCAAGATGATAAAGTTTCATTCATATCTTAACATTTTTTTTTTTAAGATATGACGTTGAAATTTGCAAAACAATTAAACTCAATATTTACTGAAGGAACAGAACTTTATTACCTACTTTCGAGGGGTGCACGGCCCTGCCCCGTCTTTGTCAAGCAGTTGTACACATATCTTTTTATTTTCCCCTCTGCAGAAGAGATATTACTCTCGAAAATTCGGGATATCAACACCTACGATCTTATACGACACATTATATTGGCAAATAAACATAATATAATTGAAAATTATTGAAAATTCCTAATATTATCGTTATTTTTTTATGCTAAATCGTGTCCATGGTGTGTCCTACGAACGGCATTGATATAGCCTTCAACACAACTACTTTCACACTTAAATATATTTTAATTCATGCAGATTTCATATTTATTATTATAGAGCCAATTCGCTATTGAATATTGTACCTAATATATAGTACTGATTTCAAAAGTTAAAAAAAGTTACTTTGATGCCATCAGTTAGAATCAAAACCAAAACATTTAGCGATCCAGCTGCGTTCCCTACTGTTTGAGCTATCACAAGATAGGTGAGAAAGATTTTGAAATTAAACCATTTCAAGCTATGAATGAATTTGTGAATGCGCAAAAGTAAGAAATATGTCGGCAAGTTGAAATGAACATTTTGCATTTCAACTTGCCGACATATTCCTGTATGTGTTATTCATCCACCCAAACAAATATTTTATTCATTGTAAAACATCTTCTGTCTATGATTACTATTTCCCGTTATTTCAGTGTTATGTGACTTGTAGTTTAAGAGTTTATCGGTTAAATGTTTACACGTATGCAAACACACACATATCTACTGTTTTCTTTGTATAGATTATATCAAGAACAGTTGTCTGTGTGTCCAGCTAAAAATCAGAAACTACACATGGCACCATTGTCTTATTGTATAAGTCCATTCTTATTGTGTTATAGCGATTGATCAATGCCTTCGTTCAGTCTCAAAAGACAAGGGAAACCCCCTGTAAGAGTAGCTGCATGCGTAATTGTGAGGCAAGGGTTACGCAAGCTCCAACCTCTCCTGGATCGGCACTACTTAAGTCCAGTGGCAAGGAGAAGTGTTAGATGATTGGAAACAATGCCGAGATATGCGGAGACCAAATACAGCACCTGGAATTCCTAAATGATTACCCATTTTAGTACAGACTCGACTCAATGTTGCTTAACTTTGGTGACCTCATGCCATCTATTGTGCTATAATATAGGCACATTCATATTCATTCTTTTGAACAATAACAAAATCGGGTTGGAGTCGACGAGTACAGCGAACTTTTAATGTTATTATGTTGTAATTCATAAACAAATTTTTTTTTTCCAGTTGCCAATGAAAGCGTGAGAGGAGTTATAGAGAGAACGGCGCTAGTGGTGATAGAGAGAGTGGGGGGGGGGTTGTAGAGAAATATAAAAAGAAAAGAGAGAAAATAAAGAGCTAAAGTGTGAAGTTAAAAAGAAAGATTTTTTAACTCTTCTATTTTGGTGTCTATTTTTTTTTTTTTTTTTTTTTTTTTTTTACACGGTGGTCATCACTTATCAAGGCCCGGAAGTCACTCAGGGATAAGGGTTATTGCAAGTACAGTACGTTAGTGTGGGGATTTAATAAAGTGTCTACTTAAGGGGGGGGGCGGTTCATCAGGAATTTGTTTACGTTGGACTTGGAGACATCCAGGTTGTAGTCAGGGGGGAAGCAGGCAGACAGAACAGAGTTCCATAGGCGTGCAGTTCTAAGAAAGAAGCTTTGTTCATGGAATCTATGTTTTGATCTAGGCTCAGATAAAGAGTGGAAAAAATTTTCACAGTGGATTCAGCTAGACGGATGTTTTTCATAAAAGATTGGCGAGGGGGTACCAGAGATTGGAGTTCAGACGAGCACCTGCCATGGAAATAATGATAAAACAAAGATAGGCCCGCAACGTCTCTTCTGTGGGAGAGACGTTGCAGGGAAGAGAAAAGGGCATCCCCTACTAAGCCACAAAGTCTATTTTGTACTCTGTCAAGGCAGGATAGGCTGTTTTTAGCAGCTCCTGCCCAGATATGGCAGCAGTATTCCATCCTTGGACGTTCTTGGCTTTTATATAGATAGAGAATTGCATCAGTAGTGAGATATCTTCTGGAGCGGTAGAAGGATCTCACGATCTTTCCAGCAACCTTGGCAACAGACTTGATGTACGTGTTCCATTTCAGATCAGTCTGTGACCCGGCAACGCCAGATAACAATTCTAGTAAGATATAGCAGAGAAGTGATCACTTGGCATTATATGGTAGAGGCGCCTCAGCCGATCAGCAATACCACTCCTCCTCACAAAGGAGGCAGTAATGATAGAAAGTGTACAAGTTTGTTTCCAATGGACTCTAAAACGACTCAGCTGATTTTTATGAAATTTCATGCAAACCTACTTTATACACTGGCAGTGTTCTTAGATAGGTTTTGTATTGGAATGCCTCCGATAAGTATCGAAAATCATTAATTGATAATCGAAATATTTGATTAAAGAAGGAACAGACCGATTTTGAATACTTATAAAGCCTAACATCACAAGTGCATTTGAGAAGTTTTATCACCGCACGAGCTGAAACGCCTGGCATTTAAAATCAGTAATAGTTTCTTTGATAAGACATAGGCATGATCGAAATGGTTTTGTTTCGAGCACAATTAAACCATGATACTTCCGTTTAAACTTTAATTCAAGCCATTATAAAATCAAGTAGATTCCTTACAGTGCAATGTAGACAGTCATTGCTAAGTTCCCTCTCAGTTCACCGTAGTATGTCCTCAACTAGAGCAGGCAATCAATCGCTTTGATTGAAAAATAGGCAATTTGATGACAATAAAACTATGGTGTGAAACATTCGTTGATCTTCATCGAATCCTGAGTAACATCAGATCACCCTGCTACATGTATATATATGTGCGTGTGGAGATTATCAAAGCATTCTTGGGCAAGACTTTACAGATATCTTGTAGAACTTATTAGATTACTGATGTCATTTTACCTGTAATGCTTTTGATTAGAAAGTACCTAAATGCTAGTTGGGAATAATTTTCCATCACCAATATGATGCCCAGACAAGCATTATATACTCGCTACACTAAATATGCTAATGTTTCGGAGCAAATTGGTATATTAAAAAACCAACATCAAGCGAGAGAAATAAAATTCATATCTGCTATTCAGAGCATCTTGTCAATATATATATGCAGGGTGACCCCCCCCCAAAAAAACAAAAACAAAAAACAAAAGCTAAATGGAGACCATCTAGAACATATGCTGTAGAACGGAGAAAAAAAGGCCAAAGACGCTAGTGTTTTGATGTGATGTTTTGAATATAATAAACTAGTTATGACTAAAGTTTCATTTCATTCGGACAAAACACTAAGGAACAGGGCCTAATTAGAGATGGGGCCCGTTTTTTTTTTTTTTGGAGGGGGGTTACCTTATATATATATATATATATATATCTCCTGAAGATGTCCCCTGAAATAGGGACGAAACGTTGATCACCATTTTACAAATTCGTTCGGGTTTTCTTTTTTCCAAACAACATCCATATATATATATATATATATATATATATATATATATATATATATGGACATGTGATTCGTTCTTATATGACTCATCAGCATGGCTGAACCTATAGAGATTCGAAACCAGGACTCCGGTGTCTGGAGCCTGAAGCTCTACCATTGAGCCAATTCCCGCTAAGTAATAAGTGTATCACTTTTTTGTAGATGTCATTTATTTTTCTTGTAATATCTTTAACTCGAATGCACTAATTAAGTGTAAATTGGAAATAATTATCACTCACCAGTATATTTTAAAAATATGATTAACCACAAACACACGCTTGTAGATTGCTGAAGTATTGAAGAGACTTGTTGTCACTTGGTCTCTGCCAATGACCAACACAACATGATGACAATTATTGGAAGCAAAACTGACAGACACTCTCCTGGGATCAAAATCATCTTGTCATGAATTCAATTGTATTTCTTTATAAAATATCACATCTTTCAAAAAATAATAAATAAAAAATAAAAAATGTCAGTTAATGGAAAATACAGTCTATCATATGAATGGCTTGAAAAAGTTCCAACTAACAGAGGAAGTATTGGCAAAAACAAGAAATATTCAGATAAATATCTCCTCTTAAAATAGGTCAAGTGTCCTGACCATTTTTGACAATATTCATAACCTTTTGTGCTTCCATTCTTTTTTTTTTTTTTTTTTTTTTAGACATTGCGTGCACCTGCTATCATGGAACAATGATCAGATGCTGATTTCAAATGGAAGTCACTATACCCAATAAATACAGTCTATATATTAGGTGCATCGATTCATATATGCTAAATTATATATATATATATATATATATATATATATATATATGGGTGAGATAAAAGAATAAGATCGAGGGATGATATAAATAGTTTTTATTTATTCTACATCCCTAATTGATGTATCATCTTTATTGAATAAGCAAATACGTCCATATGCATCAGTATATATTTTTATAGTGTCGTTTTCTTATTTTATTGATATATATATATATATATATATATATATATATATATATATATATATATATATATTAATGTTGGGCTGATTAATTGGAATCGGAAAAATCAGAACTTTGGGGGGAGGGGGAGTCGGTATCGGAATCAAAAAAATTCCGATGCCAAAAACGATTCCTTTAATTATCTTTCTTATCTGATTTTGTTTGAAACAAAATCTTCCACTGCTGCTAGTAATGATAAAATAATCAATATTTATTGATTTTGAACTATAAGTAAAACTAAAATCATATGAATGGCTTGAAAAGAAAACACTGCTCCCTATAAGTGTTTTGTTACGTTTGATAAAATACATGCACACTTAACATTATTTTCGAGAATAACAACTTTATAGTGAAATATTTAGAGATTTATTAAGAATCAGAATCGGAAAAATATTTATTAAGAATCAAAATCGCGAAAAATGTTGAAATCGTCCCATCACTAACATATATTATTTTTATAATATAATTATCCACTGACACGTGTTTCGTTGTCTACGACTCATCAGAGTGGCTGAATCTAGCGAGGTCCCGATTTCGAATCTCGCTAGATTCAGCCACTCTGATGAGTCGTAGACGACGGGACATGTGTCAGTGGATAATTATATTTTTTTAAATAATATATATACCGCTCCCCATGTGGGAGTACCAAATTGGTTAAAGGGAAAATTATTCCCAATTCGCATTTAGGTAAAAATGCACTTTTGTAAATAATTGAATTCATTCAAAACGTATCACAAAAACAAATAACATCTATATATATCATATATATATCTATATATATATATATATATATATATATATATATATATATATATATATTAACAAAATTTGATGATGAAAAATAAAATTATCATTATTTATTATGTCTTCAAATGTTTAAAAGAAGGAATGCAATAAAAGATCCTTATTCTATGGAGTTTACAAAATGTAGGTTTTTCTCATCTAGTAAAACAAAAGTAAAGAATTACTAATGTGCATGAATTTAAAAACTTTTTAAAGCACTTTAAAATAATAGTGAGATTTCAAATGAAGGCCATTCATCCAAATAATCAAATCGCAGAATACTAATAACACACACACACACACACACACACACACACACACACACACACACACACACACACACACACACACTAGGTTAGTGCAAAAATAATGTCGTTTTTTGACGTTCAACTATCTATGAAACAAAATCGACATTATTTTTGCATAATCGTAATAATAATAATAATAATAATAATAATAATAATAGTAGTAGTAGAAGCAGATATTAAAAAAGATTAGACCGTGTTTTTGACGACGGAGGGAAAACATTTAATGAAAATTAAAAAAAAAAAAAAAAAATCCGATTTTATTTTAGTCGTCCCCCCGTTTGAATTCGTTTTCCTATACAAAAAAAAAAAAAAAATAAAAAAATCGGCTTTGAAAAGTGAGGTTGAAACCCCGTCAGCTGACTCTGCTCCCTTATTTATTTTTTAACCTTCATTTAATGTTTTCCCTCCGTCCTTTTTACCATGGATACAAAAAAACTCAGTCTTCCTTTTATATATATATATATATATATATATATATATATATATATATATATATATATATATATATACACGCATTAGACTTTGTAAAAACGAGCAGAAGGGTTATAGCCCGTTCTCATAGAATGAGTGCTTTATGCCGAATTTATGACTGAATATGGTTAACTTTGTGCTCATTTTTGCATTAAATACTAATTCTTATTAATCCATAACTATCAATTGAATAGACACCATAATACTTAGTTCGGTGAACCTTATAAAAAAAGTTTCATACAAAATTTCAGCCAGATCGACTTAGTAGTTTCCTAGAAAAAGTGGAACCGACAGACAGAGATTTCCGTTTAGAGTACTGAATTATTCTATAAGAATGTGTTATTTATTCATGATTCTAGATGAGGTTAGATCGTCCCATAATACCATGGTTTCAGGAGTAAAAAGTCTGGTTAAAAGAATTGCCGGATGTTATCCGTCGCATCGCTCTTCAGTCATGTTTGATCTGTAAATGGAAGATAAACCGGAAGAGGGAACGTTGTTAACATCGTCAATTTCCTATGCCAACTATTGAGCGGCAGGGGAAGGGTCTTATTTTTTTTATTTGTTGGTAAACAAATGCATGCAAAGGACAAGAATGATAAGTAAATGTTAAGAGAATTGTGTGTGTGTGTGTGTGTGTATATATATATATATATATATTATTATTATTATTATTATTATTATTATTATTATTATTATTATTATTATTATTATTCAAGCGAATATTATTAAATGCAACGGAGACACTTTGCTTTATGATTCTTTTTATTTGATTTTTTGATTTTCCGTATAATCTTTTTTATATCGAAATCAAAAATATTAATAAAAGTTTCATAGTTGTTGTTGTCACGAGCGCTTTCGATTCGTCCACGAATGATCTTCAGGTGGTGAATTAAAAGTGAAAACTAAATATACAGTAAACGGCGATAAGTTAAAATATATAGTCAATGAAAAGTCGATTCAAAATAAAGGTCGATTAAAAATTCGAGTATTAAAATCAGCAAGTTCGTGGACACTGTTAACAAAGTTCGTCCAATACGAACTACGCAAGACATTTTAGAACGTTACTGCTTTTCTCGAATACAATATCATTTATATTGGGCTGGAAGGTTCTAATATATGACGCTTCAAGAATTTAAAAAATTTTAATATTATTTTCATGTTGTATGATTTTTATGTTGTCCACAAGGACCTTTCTAAGATTAGAGGGAGAACAGTTATGTTCTTTTATCAAATGTTTATACATACCACTAGTATTATTTAAATGCATGGTTATTTGCCGGCACAACGTTGTCGTTGTATGCCCAATGTATGTATTATTTTTGGAGTTACATTCTCCTATAAAGCATTTGAATTTATACACTACATTGGTTTGTTCCAACGTTATATATATATATATATATATATATATATATATATATATATATATATATATATATATATATATATATATAATGTGCGAAGCAACGATTATCAGCTCGACAGTAGAGTTCCGAACCTGGCTTGAGGAACTTGCTAGTCTAGCTGCACTGAAGAGCTGTGATATAGCGGAGCAGTCTGTTTGTCGATGACATATATATTCAAAATGAAAACTTAAAGAATGAATATTTTTCAGTATGAGGTGATCGTTGCTTATTAAAACTATAATTGAAACATTTTCCCAGATATATAGTCATTTTATGTTTGCATGAATATAACATTTTTTAAATAAATAGTTCTATTATTGTGCATTATTATATAAACAGATATTTTTACCTTGTGGATATATTCTTAACTGGGATTACTATATATATATTATAGATAGATAGATAATTTCATATATATGTGTGTGTGTGTGTGTGTGTGTGTTAGTATTAGCACAAAGATTTGAACATGCAACAATACAAACTAGAAATAAGTAATTCTCTAAGGATCTATGCCATTTGTCTTGGTCCCGACGGTCTTTTCCCTTGGGAGCACAGAAGGTTAAACAATTACTAAATCTGATCACACATAATTTACCTGCTGTTCTACTATAAGAAAATACTTGTGTAATGTACCAGTTATTCTAGTATACAAACACATGTTAATGTATAATTTACTAAACTTTCTATTAGAAAAAAAATGTATACATTTATAGTTTGTCCTTCTACCATAGACTACATATGAGTTCATCATTTATGAATTTTTCTACCAGAGAAATGGTATCAGTTCATCATTTACTAGTTTTTCTACTGCAGAAGAGATATGAAATCCTAATTTACTGGTTTTCTTGCCACAGAAAAGCTATACGTTAATATTTTATCAGTCTTTCTACTATAAAAGAGGTATGAGGTCATAATTCGTCAATCTTTTTATCACATTATTTTTTACTGGCACTATTGCTTTGTATCGATATCTTTACTTCTAGGTGAAGATCAAAGTATTTGCTCTATATCTGTATCCATGCAAAGAACAATGTTATTACAACTAAATCTCTCTCTCTCTCTCTCTCTCTCTCTCTCTCTCTCTCTCTCTCTCTCCATCAAATACAGATACATATATATTATATAATAAATAAAATTATATCAATCTTTTTATCGTTTCCTTGTCATCTTCCTTGTTTTTTCTTACAGAATCAACATTTGATTCTGGTTCATGGAAACATGTTCTTATTTACTTGTCTCCCCACGAGGGCAAAGTTAGACACAAGGTCGGTTTATAAATGTGACGAAAATCCAGCTCCCCCAAAATGGACACTCTGGATAAGAACAAAAATAAAATTTCTCAGTCATGAAAGGTTTCTCCTCCACTGACTGAGGACAGAAAAGGTGAAGTGTAGTATCAGAACAGATACTACACTTTGTTCCTAACCAAGAAATCTCGAAATTAAGCATGATCAGAGCAGTTTTTGATAAAAAAGAAGGGATTTCCGGTTCTATGTATTATCAAGACAAGTATTTACTTATTTTAGAAAGTAAGGGAGGACAAGCCTGGGTGTATGACAACTAGAGATACTAAGCTGTGATTTGTTCGGGAAGATCACTTTTAAAAATATGTATATCTTAAATTTATGATCTACTGCTTATCAAGGCTAAAAGGTATTCAAGGATTAGGATGTGTATGAGATGGATGGATTGTCAGTTAAATGATGAAGAATATTATGAGAGGATTAAAATTGATCAATGCAATTAACAAAATTTGATTATTTCTATAGATCATAGGCAACATGTTGCTATGATCATAAAAATTACAGTTCTACCATGTAAATTATAGATAACATGTTCAAGAATTACAATGTTTGATTCTGGTTGAAACATGTTGTTAAGAGGATTCGAGCAATTTAACATCACTTTTATAATCACTTAATAAAATTAAAATCAAGATTTAATTATTTTAAACTTTGTGTCTAGAATATTCACATTTTGTTCTGAATCCATTGCATAATTTTCATTCTAGAAAATGTATAAAATGTAAGGCTTAAGCTTAGAAGGTCTTAAGGAAAAATTAAAATTCAGGTAATCTGGTGTAATTAATGCCTAATGTTTATGGATCAAATTGAATGCAAATCTGAAATATTTTAATTTCCAAAGGGAAATTTGTGCCTATGTTATGAAACCGCTTTAAAATACTCGAAAGAAAGTGAAATATGGGGAATATTTATTAATTCATGTTTAATAACTATTGCTAAAACTTCACAAAAATCAGAGGTATCTGAATTTTCATGAAAGGGATTTTATCTTCTTTTTAGCCCTCTTGCATAAAATTAAAACTAAATATAGCCAATATTACAACTCCTTGCACTTAGCAGCTGTGTTTTAAAAATCATAATGATTGGTAAATTAGTTTATGGGTAAATTCTGTACAAATATATGAACATATGCACATATCTTAAATTTATATAGATATAATATATGTCTACATATCTATCTATCTATATATATATATAGAGAGAGAGAGAGTGAGAGATACGGTCATATTATGATAAGGTGGTGGCATGAGTGAGAGTAGCAGCCATAGGGTGGAGATGACGCTGGCATAGATACACATCTTAAGATAAAATGATAAAAAAATGGAAACAATAAAAACGTGAAAGTGAGTTGATACACGTTTATTTTTTATTACCGTATCTTTCTGTTAAGTTACATCATTGTGTCAGCTACTCGGCCGTTTTTTAGCCGTCTGTAGCTTCCTCAGACTTTTACAGAAATGTTCGTTATGATGTAAAAGTCTGAGGAAGCTACAGACGGCAAAAAAAAACAAAAAAAAAAAACGGCCGGGTAGCAGAAACAATAATGTAACTTAACAGAAAGATACGGTAATAAAAAATAAAACGCATATTTGCTCTACAACAGTATTGAGCACTTTCTTCAGTTTTTAATAATTACCATTTCTACTAAACATATATAAAAAACAATTGCTGACAATTCAAATTTAGATTAAATTTATTTGACCATTGAACCAAAAAGGATAGCAAAAACGTGAAATATAAAGAAAACTCGTTAGACCATAGTATTTCGGAGCTCAATGCTTCCCATCAGAAGAGAAGAAAAGAACAAGATTATATATAGAAAAATCTGGCATAAGAACACTAGCCTGATAAAGAAATATATACTATAGTATAAAGAGGCGAAATACATAAGATGAATAGAGATCAATAGAAGAAATATACAAAAGTATAGAAAAATTTATATAGGGAGAAATATATTAAAAGGAATATATATAATAAAAAATAAAATTTATTTTTATTTACTATATTTATCTTTATTACTTTTTATATATATATATATATACATATATATATATATATATATATATATATATATATATATATATATATATATATTTGTTTACTGTTTTGGGGGAAAGAATTCCAACAAAGTGCTCGATTACAAAGAAAAACTTTTTCGATATAAGAGCTTAATATTTATTTATTTAATGGTACAGAAGTTCAGAAAAACATTGTTTTTTTTATGGCTTACGAGAGCCTAACATCACTTACGTTTTACCATTAACTGGTCCCCTTTATGTTGGGCTTGAAACCGACGGTACCAATATTTTTCTGAACTTTTGTACTATCAAATAAATATATATATATATATATATATATATATATATATATATATATATATATATATATATATATATGGGGCAATTAAAGGAAGAGAATAAGATCAATTCTTTAAGAGGAGAGCAAAAAATGTTAAGGGGTCATAATAGGAGTCGAAGTTAAAAAAAAATTGACCGTTTTTTCTTTTTCTTAACATACACCTCAAAACACCCGGGCAACGCCGGGCTGAAATGCTAGTAAATAATATTTTTTATTTATTTATTATTAATTTTTTTTATTTTATATTAATATGCATGTCCCTCTGTAGATTACTGTTTTAAAAATAATAAACAGATAGATAATATATATATATATATATATATATATATATATATATATATAGAGAGAGAGAGAGATAATTTCATATATGTGTGTGTGCATGTGTTAGTATTCCTTTGCAGAAATAAGAATAATCAGAATAGATAGGTGCACCTCTCCTTCCTCGATTCTGATTTGCAGACGGTCTCTCCGTTATCTAATCCTGCCCAATTTTTACTCCTGGGAATATCCCAAACACTGAATGACTGCCAACAAATCTAAAAGCGTAGACGACAGTTTTGGAATAAAAACAAAAAAAAATCAACCAGAAAACCAAACCAGAATGCTGAACGCGTCTGCTGTAAAATCTGGCAAGTAAAAAAAAAAAAAAAAAATCCCAGGAACTGCATGGTGCCAGTCTTAAACGTACATGGTAAATCTTTGTGAGTTCAGTGATCGATAGATCAATACTGGTTACTCTTATTGGTTATTGGACTTGGTTTCGTTTTCATTTAATCTATTAACTATTTTTAGTTTTTTCTCGATTCTTTTTGTAATTGACGTATCATGTTTCTCGTGTTAGATTTTTGATAATAAAGAAAAACGGATCTCCGCTTCTCTGCATTATCAAGTTAAGTATCTACTTATTTTAGATAGTAAAGGAGGAAAAGCTTGGGAGTATGACAATTAGCGATACTAAACTATGCTTTGTCCGTGAGGATGACTTTTAAAACATTTTTTAACTAACGACTCGCTGCTTCTCAAGGCTAGAAGGCATTCAAGGGTAAAGATGTATGAGATGGATTGTCAGTTAAATGATGAATAATATTATGAGATGAATAAAATTGATGAATGGAATTAACCAAATTTTATTACTTCTGCATCACAAAAATTAGTTTTATCGTGTAGATTATAAGCAACATTTGTATAGCACTAAAAATGCAGTTTTCCCGTGTAGATTATAGGTATCATCTAAAATGCAGTTCACTCTTGGAGATTATAGGCAACATCTGTTCAGCACTAAAATGCAGTTCTTTTGTGTAGATTATAGGAAACGTCTGTTCAGCACTAGAAATACAGTTCTCTTGTGTAAATTATAGGGAATATCTGTTCAGCACTAAAAATGCTGTTCTCTCTTGTAGATTTTATGCAATATTTGTTCAGTATTAAATTGCAGTTCTCTTGTGTAGATTATGGGCAACATCTGTTCAGCACTAAAAATTGCAGTTCTTCCGTGTATATTATAGGGAACATTTATTTAGCACTAAAAATAGTTTTTTTTCATATCTTTTCAGCATTAAAAATGCACTTCTCTCGTGTAGATTATATGCAACATCTGTTCAGCACTGTATATACAATTCCACTATGTAGATCATACACATTTATTCATCACAAGAAATACAGTTCTCCCATATAGATTATATGCAATAGCTAGTCTATGTGTAGCTTTACAAATACAGTTCTATAAATACGGTACTCCCGTGTAGAGTAGAAGCAACATCTTCGTTTGCTCAGCAGTACAAATAATTCCCCTTCATGCCGATTAGAGGCAAAATTAGGATTTTTTTAAAGAAAGGAAATTAATTTTGTGGGCACATATTGTCTTTTTCTTAGTGCATAAAATCTATCAAATGTTTGAAGAAATTTTATTCATGAGTTTTTGATGAAATTCATTTCTTTCTCATTTTAATACCCCCCCTTTTCCTGCCATGATCTGTGAAATCGATAATTGATTTCTTGGCCAATATGATTGGCTCATTGAACTTCTACTGAATTGTTTTATTGTTTGCTGCCATTTAACGATAGAATAAATCTATAAAAAAAATAAACTTTTTATCAGTGAACTTCTTTGTCTGGAGGGGTGGGAGTGGGTTAAAAGAAATGAAAAGGGAAGCGACACTTACTCATGTGCGATGATGTTTTCGTCTAAGTAAAAAGATTTTCATAATGAATAAAAGTCTGTGCGGCTGAGTTTATGAATATTTTATTAACGAATTCTCTGATGAGATTCTTTTCGTGTGCTCATCACCGTCTTCCGCAAATGTTTCGCTATTCTATACAATTCAAATTGATTAAATTGTCATGAAAGTTCCTGATGTTGTCTTTTATACGCATGCTAGTAGGCCGCCCGGCGTTGCCCGGTCGTAAGATACGCATGAATATTATATTTCAATTAATACAGAATTCTTATTGATTATAAACAGAGCTACCATAATTATTAAACGTAACGTTAAATTGCTTTAAAAAAAGATAAAATAAAAAAAAATGGAAAGAAACTGAAACATATGCATGCAAGTATTATGGGTTTTTTTTCTAAACAGTTCACTTCTTGTAAGTAAAAAAAAAAGTACTCAAACTGAGATCGAAAGCAAGACCTAAAGACAGTAAGTACGATAACCATTGGGCCAGCTTGACACGAATCTTTTGTTGCATAGCTGATGGGGTCATATTTAAGATGGTGATGAAGAAGGCAGAGACGTGACATTTATACGTAATACAGTTATGTGGATTCTTATAACATATATTAGCGAAGAGAGAGAGAGGGTGATCAGTTCTTTTAACACAGGCGGGGACAATCATTGCTTATGATGGAGAGGGGGGCACATTACTTAGAACGGGGTTATACAAAGTTCATATAAGATGATTACACATTACCTTCAATTGTTGAATGACTACACGAAGACAATAGTTACAAATATCAATGGTGATTCTTTATTTCATTTGACCGGTCGAAATGATGATGACGTCAGGAATTGAAATATGTTCTACATGGTTAAATGTTCTCCCTTCACTTCTAAAGGGACCCTCCTCTGCTCGGCTGCCGACTCTTGACTCTGACCGCCGACTGTCTCTGATTTCCAACTCTCCTAATCTGCTAATCCTCCTATATTGAGAAATTGCCTTTCTGCTATGACGTCATATGTATGGCTCTAAACGTGATCGACTCACGTGGCTTAAACATACGTAGCTCGGCACATGTTCCCAAAACACCCTTCTGCAGACAAAGAATTCCCACTAAACTATTTTTCAACCTAACCTATTTTCAATATATTTTTAAATTGTATTGTTCATTATTATTTTTTTTTTTAGCTGACCTTTTTAATTCAATTTCAATAAAAGAATGCACAATTAAATTCTTTTTACAAACAAACAAATCTAAACAGTTTTATATGAAATTTAGCAATAGCCAAATTCTAACATTCCATTTTCTGAATCTATCTCTGAACCTTGCTTACAAAGTTCGAACATCTCGGCTTATTCTAATCTCATTTTTCACTTATCTAAAGTTCTTACTTACAGGAAAAGGGGACAGCCCTTTTTTCTGTAACACTTTAACAAGTATTTTCAAAGCTAATTATTCTTAACATAAAGAATCTGTCATCTGAATGATTCACGCATGCACATTCGTGAAACAGTTGACAAACAGATAAAAATCCGACAACACCTACGTACCAATTTGTCAATTTTGACGCCTTGGCAACCATTTTTCAGGATGAAAACCGATTAAAACGTTTTCCACATGTTTTAATAATTCATATAAATTGAGAATTGTTCACACACATTCTCACTTTTATAGATATATAGATTGCATATATTTTCATTTTGAATCTATTTTTTGCTATAAAGTTTTCAATATACTAGCAGGGCGCCCGGCATTGCCCGCTCATAAAATATGTTTAAATATGATATTTTGATTAATGCAGATTTCGTATTTATTATTATATTATATTGGACCCAATATATAGTAATGATTTAAAAAGTTAAAAAAAAAAAATGACTCGTGTGCCATCATCAAGAATCGAAACCAAAACGTTTAGCTCACAATTTATTTTTGCCTCTGACGTTAATGACTGAGTTATGAAGACATGTTTGCTGCAAGACTAAAAATTAAAACATGAACCAATAGCTATTCTGTTATGCATGCATATTCGTAATGCCGGCGTTCAACCTTCACCTGGCAAATTTTATTTTTTTTAAATTTTCGCACTTTTGCTAAAACCCAAATATAAAGTTTCGCATGGGTTCAAATACTTTATATATGAAGTGTCATGTCTGGAGACCAAAATCTCTAGGAGTTTGGTAAGCAAATTTTTTTAAACAAAAATATATACGTATACATAAATATATATCGAAAGAGTTTTGTGTTTACTATAAACTTTTTACGCAAAATTTACAGTATATTTTTTAGTATAAATCATGTAGAATATCCGCATGAATATTATTACACGTAATAGTTAACTAAAGATGATGATCCCTATAAGAAAACGGAAAAAAAAACTAATAGGAAATTAAATAAAATGAATGTTTAAAAGAATATGCAAATTAGCTAGATCTTTTGCTAGTGAGTGCAATTCCATGACCCATATATAAGAAAGTTGTATTTTCTTTTTAAATAAATAGAAAGAAGGGGTTTTAATATGAATATCAACACACACAAAATATAGGAGTATAGATTGCATAAAACTTCTTTTCTAAATCTCAGGAAATTTATTTTTAGCAAAGCGAATTCAATATTCTAGGATGATAACATTTGATTTTTTTAATAATCATATTGAAAATAATTCTAATTATTTGCAAGTGATGGGGAGCCAGAATATATATCTGACTCCTAGGATTCTAAACATTCAGACTTCGACTTTTCGAATTTCAACTTATTTACACATGTGTCTGTACATAAACCACAAACGCATATGTAAATTAAATGGCAAGCTAATATATGTCTATACTTCTATGTAAGAATAATAAAAAATAATACATGAGAAAGATTTTGTTTTGTATTTTTTTTTTTTTTTTTTTTTACTTGATAGTCACCACTTATCAAGGCCCGGAGGCCACTCGGGGATAAGGGTTATTGCGTGTACAGTAATCAATGGGATAATATCGTAGTAATTGTTAGAATGGAGATCTGATAAAGTGTCTTAAGGGGGCGGTTTATCAGGAATTTGTTTATGTTGGACATGAAGACATCCAAGTTGTAGTCAGGTGGGAAACAGGCAAACGGAAGAGAGTTCCACAGGCGTGCACTACTAAGAAAGAAGCTTTGTTCATGGAATCTACGTTTTGATTTAGCCACAGATAAGGAGTAGGGAAAATTATTGACAGTGGTTTCAGCTAGACGGGTGTTTTTCGTGAAAGATTGGCGAGGGGGGACCAGGGATTGGAGCTCAGACGAGCACTTGCCATGGAAATAACGTTTTAAATTAGTACTTCCGGTTCTTTATTTTAAAGTTTTCCATTATTATGACTGTCTTTTGATTTTTTGGAGATGAAAAACTTTGACTCTTAGCATTCTTAGGACTCACTACAGCCCTGATTTTTACCCGAACGTTAATATTAAATTGTAAAAAATCATGCTGCAAATAATGTTCATTATTAGCTGAATTGAAAAGAAATTTTTCATTATGTTTAAGATGGTTTCAAGAAAAGGAAAAATTGTGATGAATTTCTCTGGATTCCGATACAAATTTTGTTTGCTAAAAAATGGACGATTCTTTAGAATTGGAAAACTGATTCCTGTTAATCGCTCCATTACTTGTAATTAACATTCCAATCATGTGTTTGTAGAATTGGAATCACTCTTTGTATTGTTTATGTAATTTCCGTAATGTTTCAGTCCGTACAGGTTACAGCCTTCTTCAGGAGTATTTATTGCATTGTCTATGGGTTTCTGAAGAGCTATTAGCATTCCTGGTTTTGTTTGGAGAATTGATCTTTTTCTTTGCATTCTTGGTGTCTTGCAATGTTTGATTGCGAGCATTCCATTTTATAGCTTTGTTCAGATGTCTATTTCATCATGTTTTGGAGAGAGAAAGTTAGAGAGAGAGAGAGAGAGAGAGAGAGAGAGCGTGTGTGTCAATTAGAAGCTCTTGTGTGAGATTCTAACCAGAGTGGATATTTAGTATGACTGGAATGAACTAATCTGGTTGTGTTATTTAAAAGGAAATGACCTTTTTTTTTTTTACTATTATTTATTTTATTCAGATTTATTTTTGTCTAAAAAATGTCTGTATAATCTATATAATGAAATCTGTATAATCTATATAATGAAATCTGTATAATCTATATAATGAAATCTGTATAATCTATATAATGAAATCTGTATAATCTATATAATGAAATCTGTATAATCTATATAATGAAATCTATATAATCTATATAATGAAATCTGTATAATCTATATAATGAAATCTATATAATCTATATAATGAAATCTATATAATCTATATAATGAAATCTGTATAATCTATATAATGAAATCTGTATAATCTATATAATGAAATCTGTATAATCTATATAATGAAATCTGTATAATCTATATAATGAAATCTGTATAATCTATATAATGAAATCTATATAATCTATATAATGAAATCTATATAATCTATATAATGAAATCTATATAATCTATATAATGAAATCTGTATAATCTATATAATGAAATCTGTATAATCTATATAATGAAATCTGTATAATCTATATAATGAAATCTATATAATCTATATAATGAAATCTATATAATCTATATAATGAAATCTATATAATCTATATAATGAAATCTATATAATCTATATAATGAAATCTATATAATCTATATAATGAAATCTGTATAATCTATATAATGAAATCTGTATAATCTATATAATGAAATCTGTATAATCTATATAATGAAATCTGTATAATCTATATAATGAAATCTGTATAATCTATATAATGAAATCTGTATAATCTATATAATGAAATCTGTATAATCTATATAATGAAATCTGTATAATCTATATAATGAAATCTGTATAATCTATATAATGAAATCTGTATAATCTATATAATGAAATCTGTATAATCTATATAATGAAATCTGTATAATCTATATAATGAAATCTGTATAATCTATATAATGAAATCTGTATAATCTATATAATGAAATCTGTATAATCTATATAATGAAATCTGTATAATCTATATAATGAAATCTGTATAATCTATATAATGAAATCTGTATAATCTATATAATGAAATCTGTATAATCTATATAATGAAATCTGTATAATCTATATAATGAAATCTGTATAATCTATATAATGAAATCTGTATAATCTATATAATGAAATCTGTATAATCTATATAATGAAATCTGTATAATCTATATAATGAAATCTGTATAATCTATATAATGAAATCTGTATAATCTATATAATGAAATCTGTATAATCTATATAATGAAATCTATATAATCTATATAATGAAATCTATATAATCTATATAATGAAATCTATATAATCTATATAATGAAATCTGTATAATCTATATAATGAAATCTGTATAATCTATATAATGAAATCTGTATAATCTATATAATGAAATCTGTATAATCTATATAATGAAATCTATATAATCTATATAATGAAATCTATATAATCTATATAATGAAATCTGTATAATCTATATAATGAAATCTGTATAATCTAGAAGCGAATACTTTCTGGTAAAATCAGGACAAACTCGGTTTTTAATCTTTTTTTTGTGGACTGTTATCCCTATCTTCATAGTTGTTTAGTTGTTGTTGTTGTTTCACCATGTTTCGGCCAACTCATCCTTTGGCCTTCTTCAGGTGATTATCGACGGAATAGGAATGCTGAGTCTTGTAACTGCATCCTCAGTAATAACTGCCTTCCATAGTTGTTGTCTCACCACGTTTTGGCCAACTAATCCTCTGGCCTGATTTGGGTAGGATTGAAATCGCTATCTTCAGACAATGCTCACCTGGAACCGTAGAGACTCAACGTCTCTATCCACTGCGCCACGGGTCTTGATGAGTTGGCCGAAACGTGATGGAACGACAACTATGGAGATGAGAATAACAATCCACAAAAAACTGAATAAATGTACAAATTACTCAACTCAAAAGATTGATATAAAATAATACATAAACTCAGTTTTTCTGTTTTAATTTCTCATCAATTTTATTAGTTGTTTACTTGTTGGATATTTCTATTCGGTTGCCATCCATATCTTCTCTTCTATCTATCTTCTTCTATCCATCTATCTATCTTCTTCTATCCATCTATCTTCTTCTATCCATCTATCTATCTATCTTCTTCTATCCATCTATCTATCTATCTTCTTCTATCCATCTATCTATCTATCTTCTTCTATCCATCTATCTATCTATCTTCTTCTATCCATCTATCTTCTTCTATCTATCTATATAATTATAATTAACTCATTTCCCCCCCTTCAAGTTTGACCTTAATATGATTGAAAATCTAGAGATTTTATTCAGATGTACCATACACAAACTACATCGCGCTATCTGAGGTGTGTTATAGGCATATTACCTATCCGCTACCTCGCTGATCGGAGCTTCCTATATTTTATCTGGTGAGAGTTCACTGCCAAAACCGGTTACGATCAATGGAAGTAGTAAATTCTTCTCTATTAAATTTATACTTCCACCACTATCCATTTACACCGGCCGTGACCGTTCACAGGAGACATTTACGGATAAACACCGGGTTAGGTTTCTATAAAAACTGGACTGCGATTTAGATGAAACACATCACGCTTACTTTTACGTTGGTTCAAAATAAAAACAAAAAACTTTACATTTTCTTTCCTTAAAATAAAAATTATTTTTTTACTTCAATTCCGATTTATTTCTCCATTTATAACATCGTTTCTTTTGCATTTTTTTTATTGTATTTTATTTGGGTTTTGTTTGTTTCTTTTCTCTGTTTTTCGTTTTGCCAATCTTTCCATTTTACACATTCATTTCTTCTCTCTTTCCGTTTCTTTTCTTTTTCGCCAAGTTTACCATCGTTTCTTTTTATTTATTTATTTATTTATTTATTTATTTATTTATTACTTTCCTGTGTTTCTGTTTCTGTTTCCACGATCTTTCCATTTTCTTATGTTATTTCTTCTCTCTTTCCGTTTTATCTCTTCCTTCGGCAAGTTTAACATCGTTTCTTTCTTTGTAAAACAGCCAGATTTTTTTTTACACTAAACGAATCTTTCCTTTTTCTTCCGTTTATTTGCTCTTTGTTCACTGTCTTTCCAATCTCTTTTCTTTTTTTTTAAATAAACATATCATAAATCATTTCCGTTACATTTCGCTTTGTTGCCTTTCTCTCTATTTTCATCGTTTATTTCTTTTAACCCATTTTTTTCCCATTCTTCTTTCTTTTTCTTCATTTTTTGGGGGTTGGAAACGTCCGTCTCACGTTCGTATATAACAACATATTTCTTTGGTAGATTTCCGGCTACTAAAACCGCGGTGATGGAGATTCTTCCATTATACCAAATCGAGCCACAGCAAAGCGTGCCAGGGTACAGCTAGTATTTATATATTTAGTATTTTTTTGTTGTTTTGCTTCATTATTTCGTTCTAGCACAGGACGGAGCATCCTACCGGATGCCAAATATTCACCCACTATCTGAGACATTCCAACCGACAGATCTTTTAAAAATTCAATCGTCCCTTTAAGTACAATTGTTTGTATTTCT
>NC_136495.1:14857283-14919783 GCF_053919585.1 Euprymna scolopes | reverse complement strand
TAATAAAAATTTATTATGTATTAATTATTATGTTTTCTATAGAAACATAATAATTAATACATATGATCAGTCAATAAATTAATAAAAATTTATTATGTATTAATCATTATGTTTTCTATAGAAACATAATAATTAATACATATAATCAGTCAATAAATTAATAAAAATTTATTATGTATTAATTATTATGTTTTCTATAGAAACATAATAATTAATACATATAATCAGTCAATAGATTAATAAAAATTTATTATGTATTAATTATTATGTTTTCTATAGAAACATAATAATTAATACATAATAAATTTTTATTAATCTATTGACTGATTATATGTATTAATTATTATGTTTTCTATAGAAACATAATAATTAATACATATAATCAGTCAATAGATTAACAAAAATTTATTATGTATTAATTATTATGTTTTCTATAGAAACATAATAATTAATACATATAATCAGTCAATAAATTAATAAAAATTTATTATGTATTAATTATTATGTTTTCTATAGAAACATAATAATTAATACATATAATCAGTCAATAAATTAATAAAAATTTATTATGTATTAATCATTATGTTTTCTATAGAAACATAATAATTAATACATATAATCAGTCAATAAATTACATAAGAAAAAAACATTCATTTCATTTCAGTTACACATCCATATTTGAATTATAACGGACATATTTATTCCAAAAAGAATATGAATTGTATCATATCTTTTTAAATATATCAACGGCTATATGGCGTTATAAAAAAATCTTACTCTTTCGCAACACTATGCCCCCGCACTTTTTTTTTCTTTTTTAACTTTTTCCGTTTCTGAAATGGAACAAGGTCATACATTTCATTACATCAAAAATATATTTTCAAATATTTGTAATGGTATTTTGTTTTCTTAATTTCATTCATCCAGAGGAAGTCTCGAAATAAAGACGAAACGTTGATGAACATATAGCTTGGTTCGTTCCTTTTTATTTCTCTCTATATATATTTGTGTGTGTTTGTGGAAAAAGAAAAAAAATTGTTCATATACTCATCAACACTGAATAGAAAAAAAAAATTTTATGCACCACATATTTTCAAATATCGACTTCTATGTGTTTTTTAGAATTAGATTGTATTATATATATATATATATATATATATATAAAAGAGCAGACAGTTAATAAAACATGTTAAAAACAGTTTGAAAAAGAGTTAAAAACATATTTAATCTGAAAAGGAAACACTTGATAAGTGGATAGTCCTTAATCCGCGGAGTTTCGAAGAAATCCTTTCCTTCTCATCAGAGGGTAGGAATTAGCAAAATGCGGGATCGGATTTTGTATACAAAAGTATTTGATGAAACTACAAGTAAGTCAAAGATCTTACTTGATAACAAAAAGTGAAGCAGAGGGAATATGGTGAAGAAAAAGGTGATTTCACGTGAATGGATAGTCTGGTGAAAGGTAAATAATCCAATGACGGTAAAATCCAAAAATATAACCCCAAGAAAGTTAATTGAGTTTCCATTTGCACAAGTAAAATCCAAGGAAATCACGTAATTTTTATTTTATTATATTATATATATATATATATATATATATATATATATATAAATATATATATATAAATATATATATATATATAGGTTTCGGTCTTTTTTTTTTTTTTTTTTACAAGTTTCGTGACTCAATCTTTACACTTCTGCATTGTTGCTCATAGAGAAAAGTCCAATATATATATATATATATATATATATATATATATATATATATATATATATATATTTCTTGAATATTCACGTTCGTACGAAACTGATCGAAAAATTATATGGATTAAAAAAAATGAATAAAGAATTTCTCTTTGGAATTTAGCCTTCCATTGTTAATTTATATATTTATAATGATTATAAGTATATATTTGTGTTGTTTTCTGTATATATTTTGATAGCACAACATCATAAAAATATTTTAGTTCTGTTTGAAAAAATTTGTTTTAATTATTTGTAATTCATAATTAACTGAACAAATCACTCATTTCTCTTATTAATTTTTCCTCTCACACTATGTTGATTCAACCACTCTCTAATATTTCTTTATGAATCTGTAAGAATTTAGAGAAAGAGTGATTTTCAAATTGCAGTTCTCTGATTGACATATTTGTATTTGTACACATCATAAACATGCTAGAAACCATATATGTGCATAAAATATGTTGTTTATTTTTCTTTTGACAAGGAAACCAAGAGTATGATGATATTAAACATATAAATTGTTCGCCTCCGTTAGTTTAAGAGGAGTATGGGGTTGCGCATGTAGAGTTGGTTGAACACTGTCTTCTGTGGCTGAATATTTTCGACAAGCAAACCAGGAGTATGTAAAACATAGCCTTGCTTTAGTAATTGAACTTTTTCACTGGATGCAGCACATTTCCTAGTGGTTTGAATATCATTAAAATCAAATATATGTATTTGAAGTTTTAAGGAAGTTTTTTCCTCGTGGGTTTATTAGAAGGGAAACATAGATATCCGACACATACATAGTATCATAGAGATTCGAGACCACTTCCATTGTCTTCCTCTGGAAGTTTTAAGAAAACAATTCCCTCTCAGCTCCCTTTCACATGCATACTTAGAGATTTGAGAACACTTCCTTAGTGTAATTTGATATAAGAGTGCACTTTTAGGTTTTATGTAGATTCTCTAACCTTTCTTTCTATAAGGAACACATAAACCTCACATGCATACATTGAATTTTATAGCATACATTGAATTTTATAAAGGGTGTTTTTTAGACGTGGCGAACTTTAAAAGCAAATTAATCACATAAAAATATTTTTTTCTGTTTTACAAATTTGTAGTTTGTTCCAAAGATTAATTTTTGGCATTTATAATTTAAATATAATTTCTGGCTTTGTGGATCCCGTGTATATGGCGTAATCCAGAGAAGCAATTTTCACAAATCCTATGCATTAAATTAGATTGTATTTCGCAATAACACGTTGAATGTTGTCTTTCAAGTGATCTCTTGTGTCAGGTTTATCAGTATAGACATGAGACTTTACATATACCACAAAGAAACAATCTAATGGGGTTAAATTGCACGAATAAGGTGCCCAGTTGACAGGTCCATTTCATGAAATTATTTGTTAATTAAATGTTTGTCTCAGTAAATTTATTGTATCAAGTGCAATTTGCAAATGCTGCTCAGCTGTCAGTCTTTTAATGATGAATTGCTAAACCAAGTTGAACTCAAATAACTGATAGTTGCCAAATCTGCAATTGAAGAAAGTAGTTCTCTATTTCAAGTTGGCTACCTCTAAAAAACACCCATATGTATTTATGTATGTATATATATATATATATATATATATATATATATATATATATATATATATATATAATTTTACTTCAATCAAAATGCTCAGAAATCTGGGGTTAACACTTGATCTGTACATGAGATCTATAGATATTCTAATATTCCATATAATTTCTCCTTACCCGTTCAAACACGTTCAAACACGTTCAAACACGTTTAAACCCGTTCAAACACTGAGTTAGTAAAAAAAGTTTGGAATATAATTTTCCTCTCCTCAGTTGACCATTTATATAAATTATATACTTTTTTGTCGTCTCTTGGTCTTATTGGATTCCAGGACAAGAATTCTCTTCGTCTGGTGGAGTATCCAACTTTGCGTGTTACTTGAGTCAACATCACTTGAAGAAGGTGTGCACCATTCCTCATAAAAACTAATATGGGAAATCTTATTTGAGCTGCGAATACTATGTGATTTCGAATATTTAGTCAGGGTTTACTTGTAGAAAAAAAGAATCCTCATGCCAGGTTTTCCTGACAAACCCCTGTTCAGACAGACCTTAGACACTCGGGGATAATGTTCAATAGGCACTCTCTCTCTGTCTCTCTCTCTCTCTGAAGAACTCAGTCTTTTCTTTTTTTTCTATGGCGTCGGATGGTTCAGGGTCGCCCGACGAAGTCTCTTTGACTGAAACAGATGGCTGCTTGTAGCGACCATATGTAACTGCTTACCCTCGAATAAATAACATGTGTGTGTGTGTGTGTGTGTGTGTGTGTGTGTGTGTGTGTGTGTGTGTGTGTGTCGGTTTATGAATGTTTGTGTTTGAAACTAAGTTTCTCTTACATTCCAAGACCATCTTTCTCGGCTGACATTATTCTCTCTGGTTGTTGATTTTACTTATTTCCTCTTCCTACCCTAACTTGTTTTTTTTTCTTCACACTCCCCCACCCCCACCCAATCAACTTCTCATCATTTGATTTTCTAAAAGATTTTTTTCTTCTGTTTAACTTGTCTTCAATAATTCATCTTTTTTTCTCTCTTCATCAACTCCTCATCTTCTCTTTCTCTTAGCCTTTCTTAATATCTTTCAACCAGCCTCTTTTCCTTCGTTTTCTCTATATTCCGTTTACGTCTCTTTTTCTTTTTTTTTCCTTTTCTCTTCTCTTAATCTGTCGTTTCTCTTTTTCTCCCCCTCTCTCTTCTTTCTCACTCTTTTTGTCTCTCTCTCTCTCTCTCTCTTCTTTTTCTTCTGGTTCCCTTCCTCCCCAATTTCTCTGCCTTATTTCGCCTCCTCGTCCCTTTCTGTTCTACCTCTCTTTTCTGTACCCCCACTTTTGTTTCACATCTCCCCTCTCTCTCTCTCTCTCTCTCTCTCTCTCTCTCTCTCTCTCTCTCTCTCTCTCTCTCTCTCTTTCTCCAATTAAACCACCTGCAAGCAAATCAACATGGCAACTTATTGATAACAAGACAAGAATGCCATTAGATTTTGCTTTTTGGAAATGATTACCTACCATGGTTGCAGTCAGCTTGTCTATTATTTTTGTTGTATCATCCCTCGGGGATGTCTTGGGGAAGGGGTGGGGGCAATCTTTGTATTTTATTTATCAGAAAAGAATCTTGTCTCATAATCTGAACTTAATTTGCTTCAAGTTTAGACAAACCTGAGCTCAAACAGAAGGTCAAGATTATTTTGTTCTGCAAATCAAAGAAAAGCACGTCTACCTACATTAGAAGTCAGAAATTGAAAGGTTAGATTTTATTACCTCAACTTTAGTAGCATAGCATGCAGTACTAAGGCCCCGGGAAAGGTAAAACGTACTCTACATAAGCAGTAGACCATTATCATTTCACCAGAGACCGTAGTGCAAGTCTTATATTAAATTTGTTAAGTCAGGTAACCTATACTTCTATTATGTTTTAACATATTTCTGGTGGTGGTGGTGGTGATAGTTCAAAATGCATTTAATGATATCAGATTTTTATAAAGTTATTAAAAAATGAGACTTATTATCTTTCTTGAACACTCGAAGACTTTGGTATCTTTTCAGGCTCCTCTACATCATTCAACACGGTGAACATAAACAACGCAGTTTCAGCAGCTCAAGGAAATATAATCTATATTTTATTACTCTTAGTCTGTCTGTCTGTTCCACTTTTTCTCAGAAACTACTGAGCTGATCTAGCTGAAATTTTATATGAACCTTTGTTATAGCAAGGTGCAGCAAATTAAGTGTTATGGTATTCATTAGATCCACAGTTGGGGATTAATAATACCACATTTATGTTCCATTTTTTCATGGAAACTATAGGGCCAATCTGAGTGAAATTTTGCATGGACCTTTGTTATAAGTTGCAGTGGACGGTTAGGGATTAATAGAGATTAGTCCACATTTACTCTAGAAGTTTGGCATAAAGCACTCATTTTAAGTAAACGCTTTTAACAGGTGAAAATATTTTGTTTATATATATATATATATATATATATATATATATATATATATATATATAATCATTAATTAGTAATTTAAATTCTATAACTAATTTCTGATTTATTTGTTCTATCTGGTATATTGAGCAATTTTTTATTTAGCTGGGATTGTTTTTATAAAATATTACAGCCAATAGTATTTTTTAAGACCAATAATCATTGGATTACCATACCAGTAGATCTATTGAATTACATTATTCTGAAGTGTGTACACACACACACACACACACATATAATCAGACAAAATGAAAATAAACAAATGTAAACTTACGCTAAAAGTTAAATAGTTCGAAGCAGAATATTATAAAATTTAGAAAAGTCTTTTAAACTTAGCTGATTCAAAGATACAAATTCTTACCAGAAGGAAAAAAAGAAGACAAATTAAATAAGCTTTGGCTTCCATCATTAATTTGAATGAGATTATAAATTATGCATGAAATCTGCAAAATAAATGTACTTGAATAGGAGTAAATGTTTTTACAATATCCAGATGAGATACCTAAGTGTATCCTCTACTAGAATATTATAACTTGTCCAAAACAGAATACATTGGAATCCAGAAAAATGTGTGACACGGTCAAAATTCAATATATGCTAACATTCTTTGCACATATCGCAATTATGTTCATAACACTGTCGGTCCGTTCCATTTTTTTCTCAGAAACTACTGGATTGATCTAATTGAAATTTTGTATGGACTTTTGTTGTAAGGTGTAGCAAATTAAATGTTATGTTATTCATTCGATGCACAGTTACTGGTTAATGGGGATTAGTCACCACAAGATCACATTTATGTTCCATGACATTGAATGCTGGTGTTTACATATCTATCAAGTGTTGACTGTTTCACACATTTTTCTGGATTCCAATATATATATATATATATATATATATATATATATATATATATGTTAAATATTTCAACGGGAATTCATTGTTGCAGAGACATTTTGCTTCCTATTCAAGTACATTTTTTTTGGTTTTTAAGATGTCTTACTTAATAGACAATCTTTTTCAAATTAATAAAGAAAATCAAAACTTGTTAAATATTTCCTCATTCTGACAAAAGGATTTGTTTCTTGAAAAATCAAGGTTTAAAGGGATTTCTGTATTTCATAATATTTTGGTGTACTGTAGGTATAAATTCATTATTTATACAAACATTTTGTACTGTAGGTATAAATTCATTATTTATACAAACATTTTGTACTGTAGGTATAAATTCATTATTTATACAAACATTTTGTACTGTAGGTATAAATTCATTATTTATACAAACATTTTGTACTGTAGGTATAAATTCATTATTTATACAAACATTTTGTACTGTAGGTATAAATTCATTATTTATACAAACATTTTGTACTGTAGGTATAAATTCATTATTTATACAAACATTTTGTACTGTAGGTATAAATTCATTATTTATACAAACATTTTGTACTGTAGGTATAAATTCATTATTTATACAAACATTTTGTACTGTAGGTATAAATTCATTATTTATTCAAACATTTTGTACTGTAGGTATAAATTCATTATTTATACAAACATTTTGTACTGTAGGTATAAATTCATTATTTATACAAACATTTTGTACTGTAGGTATAAATTCATTATTTATACAAACATTTTGTACTGTAGGTATAAATTCATTATTTATACAAACATTTTGTACTGTAGGTATAAATTCATTATTTATACAAACATTTTGTACTGTAGGTATAAATTCATTATTTATACAAACATTTTGTACTGTAGGTATAAATTCATTATCTATACAAACATTTTGTACTGTAGGTATAAATTCATTATTTATACAAACATTTTGTACTGTAGGTATAAATTCATTATTTATACAAACATTTTGTACTGTAGGTATAAATTCATTATTTATACAAACATTTTGTACTGTAGGTATAAATTCATTATTTATACAAACATTTTGTACTGTAGGTATAAATTCATTATTTATACAAACATTTTGTACTGTAGGTATAAATTCATTATTTATTCAAACATTTTGTACTGTAGGTATAAATTCATTATTTATACAAACATTTTGTACTGTAGGTATAAATTCATTATTTATACAAACATTTTGTACTGTAGGTATAAATTCATTATTTATACAAACATTTTGTACTGTAGGTATAAATTCATTATTTATACAAACATTTTGTACTGTAGGTATAAATTCATTATTTATTCAAACATTTTGTACTGTAGGTATAAATTCATTATTTATACAAACATTTTGTACTGTAGGTATAAATTCATTATTTATACAAACATTTTGTACTGTAGGTATAAATTCATTATTTATACAAACATTTTGTACTGTAGGTATAAATTCATTATTTATACAAACATTTTGTACTGTAGGTATAAATTCATTATTTATACAAACATTTTTGCCTACCTATTTGCAAACCCGTTTCGCTAGGTTTCCTCAGATCTCTATTCACAATAGATGTGACAATTGAAAAAAATAATTTCACCCAGTGGCATACCAGCATGTCTAATGGCATATGAAGATGACCAGCAACTTGGGATTGTTTGACTGATTTAAAGCTTTAACTGAAAACTATCTGCAAATGTGTTGCCTAAAAAGAATTATAGATAAAGTTATATGTATGAAGCATTTAAACCCCTTTCTTTAGATAATGCATTGTCATTAAACGATGTCACCTGCTGCTTACTTAGTGTAATGCAAAGCTCTTTGCAAATAAACAAATAGCAACCTTTAAAAGGGGAAGCTAATGTTTACATAAAGGTATTGTAGATATCATTTACAAGCGCCGATCCCATAACTAACTAGAAGTGCCAAATATCAAGTAGATGATTTTATAGTCAATTCCTAGCTTGGAATAGATTCTAGTCTATTCACACTGAAGAACTGTAATACAGCACTCCTATTCTAAAAAAGAAAAAAAAAAAAAGAAAATACAGCGAAACAGTCTGTCTGTGAATGATTATATATATATATATATATATATATACATATATATATATATATATATATATATATATATATAATGTATGTATGTGTGAAAGCGGAACAAGATATTGTGTCGAATGATGGTAAGGAGAATGAGAGATAACATTTTATTTATTTACTTTATTTCGCCGTGATTTACAAGATAGATAAACAAGGTCAGTAAGCAATGCAGACGAGGTCATCCAAATCTATACATCAGTTAAGATGCTGGTAAAGTCTGCTTCTGCAATATGTAAGTCTTAGCTATTGCTGTGCCAGAGATTGTGTCAAAAAAAAGATTTGTGTATAGGTTAAGGTACATGGAGTGGAAGAGTATGTGTTAGAAGTGATTTCCTTTTTTAAAATTCGTTTGAATTCTTGGAGGCCAACCTGAACATGTTCCGAAAGTAATAATTGAGTTTGCAATAATTGTAAGAATGCATGATTACTGAACAAAACAATGTTTCAGTAGTAAAGTGAAAGCCGACTGATAATCTAACCAACTAACTCTATTGGTATATTATTTATTTATTTATTTATTTGCGTACTGTTATTCTCATCTTCATAGTTTTATTGTTTTACCACATTTCGGCCAACTCATCCTCTGACCTTCACGTGATTAACCGCGATGGGTGTATCCCCAGTAATTACCGCCTTCCATAGTTGTTGTTGTCTCATGTTTTAGCCAATTAAACTTCTGTCCTACTTTGGGTAGGATTGAAACCGTTACCTTCAGCCAATACTCACCTGGAACCATAGAGATTCAATGCCTCTATTCACTGTGTCAAAGGCCTCGAAGCCAAAGCAAGCTAAAGGTTTAGGTGGCCAAAACATGGTGACACAACAACTATGGAAGGCAGTAGTTACTGGACATACAGTTACAAGACTCAGCATTCCTATTCTATTGCGGTTAATCACCTGAAGAAGGCCAGAGGATGAGTTGGCCGAAATGTGGTGAAAGAACAACTATGAAAATGAGCATAACAGCCAGCAAATAAATGACTAAATACACAAATTACTCATCTCAAAGGGTTAACAAAAAAAAAAAAAATAGAATAATATATAACTCTATTTACTCGCAAATTTTTCTGCCTTGAAACATCAATTTTAAATAATACATTGAGGCTGTTGAGAAATGTCATATTGGAGCACAAGTTGGAGCAGGTGCTAGTGTGATTATAAAAATTAGGAGTAAGTTCAGGAAACATCTGTCATTACTAATCAGCAGAGCCTTATCAATTTCGACCAAGGAAAAATTATCAGGCATGTATGTGCAGTGTTATGTATGAAAGTGATACAGTGAGGATTGAGGACACGAGTTGCATGAAGCAAATGATGTGAAAATGCACGATGTGTAATACAAACCTTAAAGACAGGTTTGGATCTAATGAGCTCAGAAGAAGATTAAATTTAGACAGTATAGGGAGATGTGTGTAAACTTTTGATGGTATAGTCATGTTAAAAGAATGTTTGAGAATTTTTTGCTTATTGGATGTAGAACAGTTGAAATATCTGGTTCAGTGCATATGGGAAGGCCAAGGAAAACATAGGAAGAAGTGATAACAACAGATCTGAGGGAAAGATGGAGAAATAAAAACCTGGCCAGAGATAGGTTAGTTTGGAAATCAATTTTTAAAGCTGTCCAATGCCTGTCTTATTGTTCCATCTCAAAACCAAATGCATAACCACAACTTTTCTCTCTACAACAGACTAAGCATCATAAATAAATATTTGAAAATTTGAAACATAAAAACTTTTGTCAAAATATTTGAACCTAAACAGGGTTGATATGCCGTAAAAAAAAACAAAAAAACAAAAAAAAACAAAGTAAACACCATGGAAATATTTGAACATATAAAAAACTTTCAAACTAAAATCTTTTTCCAACATGACTAAATTTGGCATCAAACAATCACAAAAGGGTCGATATGCCATAAAAAATAACCATACCAAACAAAACCCAACACCATGAATAAATATTTGAAAATATAAAGAACTTGAAGCATAAATTCTTTTGTTAAAACGTACTATATTCAACATTAAATAATCTGCTGTGCAACATAAATAAATATTCCGTAAAACAATCCGTGAGAAATATGCAACTATCTCGGCCACTTTAAACGCCATTGTGTTTATATTAATCTTATTTGTTTCCTAACAGCTTTCTTAGATTGCTTCTTGATTAAGCAAGAAATCAGTCACTTTTACGAATGACTTTGGTAATTTCTTAAGATTGTTACTTTCTAGCGACTGGGAAATCTCATTATGACAACTTCCCATCGTCGGAACTATTAAGAGATTTGGTTGCGCGCAATCATTCATGTGATTTGAAGACGTGATTTGTTGACTTGGCGCCAAAAGAAGAAGAAGAATGTTTGACGTTTTTGAAAGATATCCCACTCGTGATATTTTGTGTTGCATTTGTGTATGCTGATTTGTGAGATTCGTTGATAAATTGGAGTGTTAGGATGTCATTGTTGCATTTCATCCTTGTGTCATACATGCAGGAAACTAAGTTGCTTTAATCCTTACAAAAAACATTAACGCCCTTCCAAGAAACTTTTAATTTTCAAAAGGACAAAGTCAAGATAAAACAAATGGAAGAGAGTGAAGGTTTATTTAACTTGATCTTAGCTCTAAATCGCTGATCAATGAAGTGAGGAAACGAGAGAGAGGTCGAGATTAATTTTTCACCATATTTATACAGCCCATGCTATTTTACACGTCAGAAAGTTGTTCTTTTATCTCTCTCTCTCTCTCTCTCTCTCTCTCTCTCTCTCTCTCTCTCTCTCTCTCTCTCTCTCTCTTTAAGCCATTTGATGTCGTGTGGTTTTATTAACTAGCAATCTTCATCTCTTGTTCATGAACTTAACCGCAGCTGACCTTTAATTTCCTACGATTCTCAACTGATGATTTTATGCACTAGTTGGTATACTCGCCCAATATCTAGCAATGGTAATATGTCAGGGTTGGTCAGATGTAAATTGACTTTGACCACTGGAAATTTTTGATTCTGTGTAACAAATTTACATTTGTTATCATTGTAACATGTTAGCAATATAATAATTTACTTAATTACCATTTATTGGGGGAAAAAACAAAAACAATATAGTCTGACCCAAATTATTGCTATTGCTTTAAATAATTACTTTAGATAAAAATCAGCAAGGAGATTACATAATTGAAAATTGAACAAATTGTTTACTTGAAAAATATGCAAACAAATAAAAATTACTTTATCCCGGACAACGCCAAATACACACAGTTATCTATATATTTATAAAAGTGAGAATGCGTGTGCGCAAGGACACTTCTCAATCTATACACCCAACAAAATTTTGATCTACAAATTTTAAATTTAGTATATAGGGTATTCAGATATGTGAAAAACTTTTTAATCAGTTTTCATCCGGCAAAAAGGGCTGCTAAGGGGTCAAAATTGCAAAAGATTATTGCTTGAGTGGATCATCTTATTTTATCTGTTTGTCAACTGTTTCATGAGGTTTGAAAACACTTTTTAAATACGTATGAAGCTGGTTTAATGGTTATCGTACTTCACTGTCTTTAGATTTTGGTTTCGGTCTCAGCTCGAGTATTTTTTTACTTACAAGAAGTGAACTGTTTAGAAAAAACAATACTCGCATACAAATATCTCAGTTTCTTTCTGTTTTTATATTTTTTTAAGAAATTTAGCATTACGTATGATACCAGGCAACGTCGGATACATCTTCTATTTAATAAATAAAAGTAACCAAGATATTGGTTATTACTTTTGAAATCTTTTGAATTCCTCAGAATTTTGCCAAACTTATTGAAATCTAATTTTACTTTAAACTTTTTTTTACAAATTTCAAAATCTAATAATGGCGAATCAAACCTTTAAGGATTGTAGCTAAAGAACGACTTTCGATAAGAACCTATTTTCAGTTGCCAAATAATGAATTGCAAATGATTCATGATATCAAATTAGCCGTAATGAATCTGAAAAGGTAGTTTTGGAAAAATTTGTGACTTTCCTGAAATGTGAATTTTAACTTATGCTAATTCTTTGGTCTCAGTTATTTTTTTTTTTAGAAGATTTCATGCAGATACGTTTCAGGTTATATTTTTATTTTTTTGTCTTTTTTTATGCGATTCTCTCATCCGAGAGTTAAGTTATGAATATTCAACCTTCATATTATAATTTGTGTGTGTTGATGTATATCTTATTATACAATGTTTCGTTAAGCCAATTATATTGCCATGTTTTATTTTGGTTTCCTCAATTTCTGACCGCAAATTACAAATTTAAGTTCGTATCTTAAAATCGTTTTTCGCTCGAAATAAATGGAACTTTGGTGCTTGTAGAATATGGATAGTTTGAATAAAGAATTCACTATTCCCACGGACATGGAAGCCAAATGTTTGGGTCATAGCAATATATATATATATATATATATATAAGTAATGAAATCAAAAGAATGTAGTGTTTACCTGATATACGCAATAGTAAACTTCAGTCTAATATAAATACCAGTATTTATATATAGATAATTTAACCCCAACCGAATAAAAAAGCTCAATACGTAATAGAGAGTAGAGCTTATTATAAGAGAAAGAAAATTAAAACTGTAAGTTGAAATTTACAATCAGAATTTATTGTTCGACTGAATACTCCAAAAAACAATTTACAAAGTCCTTATTCCGCGGAGTTTCGAGGAATGCTATTCTTGTTATTATTCTCATCAGAGGACAGAAAGAAATCAGCAAATTATATTTGTAGCAATGCTAGAATTTGCTGGTTATGGCATTAAGTGAAACCACAATTTATTCAGCTGATGCTGGTGTTGAGCATTATCGTTCACTTGTTTCATATGAATCAGATGATTTTAGTCGGCACTTATTTCCCTGATGTCTTTCTAGTTAGAATTTTTTTCTAGAAAGACATCGGAAACTTACAGGAGCGACCACGTGTAGATGACCAATGTCCCTAAGTAAAAGTGTTTCTGTGGAACAACCTGAATTCGAACTTGGCACACCCAGATTATCAGTTTGTGTTTTTAACCACTTAGTCACCTAGTTGCTGCTGCTGCTGCTATTCGTTTGAAGAAGGCAAGCCATGCATAAGTGCTACATTAAGACATGATGGATTATTTACTTGAGTCAACACGGACGCCCAAAGGAAATGAAGTTCCTATTTACTTGCCTCCCCACGAGGGCAGAGTTGGACACAAGGTCGGTTTTTAAATGTGGGGGAAATCTAACTCCCCCAAAACGAGCACTCTGCATGGGAACAAAAATAAAAATTGCCTCAGTCTAGAAGGATTTTTCCTCCACTGATCGAGGTCAGAAAAGGTGAAATGTAGTATCAGAACAGATACTACACTTTTTCTTAGCCAAGTACAGTTGCTAGTTCTAATAAGACCTGGGCAGCTCTGGGTCGGGGCAGCTGGGTTTTTTTTTGTTTGTTTTGTTTTTCTTTATTTTTCTAAAATCTGGTCTGTGATACATGAGAAAGTAGTTAAGAATTTTTGACGTTTGAACAGCCTTTTCCAGTTGCTCACTTGTTTTGGGTTAAATATGTGTTGAAGTTTCTTGAACAATGGATAATTAGAAAAATGTTAATTAGAGAAAAAGAATTTTTTTTCTTTTATTGTTCGTGTTTTTTTTTTATTTTAATTATTTATGAAAAGGCAGAAACTTTAAACAATGTCGCCTAGATGACATTGATTTCTTAAGAAAATTTTTTGCTGTCATTAAGAAACAATTGTTTAGTTTTTTCTGATTTGACAAATATGTTTTAACATTTTTTGTTTTCGTGAAGAAAAGGTGACATTCGTAAATCGTCTTTGGTGTTATCAAATTTGCATTTCTCTTCTGAATTTAGTATTTCCTCTTTCTCTCTATCCTTTTTTTTCGATCTCTCTTTCAATCAATCTTTTCTTTTTCGATAGCCTACCTTTTTTCCTCTCTCTTCTCTGTCAATCCTTATCTCTTTCTTTTATCTCTTTCTAGTGTTATATTCTATATCTATTTTTTTTCTCTCATTCTCTTTTGATCTGCTTCTCGTATCCTGTCCCCCTCTCTCTCCGACTCTGTATCCATTTTTATCTTTGTCTTTGATATCTCTCTAAGTTTCTTATTATTGCTTTATATTATTTGACTTTGCCTTGCACAAAACCGAGATATTACTCTGAATTCAACCCATCGTAATATAATGAAGATATATATATATATATATATATATATATATATATATATATATATATATATATATATATATTTTACACCGTGATCACCACTTATCAAGGCCCGGAAGCCACTCAGGGATAAGGGTTATTGCAAGTACATTACGTTAGTGTGGAGATTTGATGAAGTGTTTACTTAAGGGGGCGGTTCATTAGGAATTTGTTAACGTTGGACTTGAACACATCCAAGTTGTAGTCCGGCGGGAATCAGGCAGACGGAACAGAGTTCCACAGGCGTGCAGTTCCAAGAAAGAAGCTTTGTTCATGGAATCCGCGTTTTGATTTAGGCACAGATAAAGAGTGGGGGAAACTTTTGACAGTGGATTCAGCTAGACGGGTGTCTTTCGTGAAAGATATATATATATATATATAATAATATATATATATATAATGCCTAGTTTTTCAAACTTTTGATAAATTCATTGCTTGAACCCTCGTCTTAGAAAATGTGTTCATAATCAATTCGATGCAATGGATTTAACTAATATTTAAGAGATTCAATTTATTTTTCTGAATAAAAGAATATTGTTCAAATTTATTTTGTTATTTTCATCACTAATTCTTTAGAACTATTCAAATTTGTTTGGTGTTTGATTTAATACTAAAGTGTGTGTATGTATCTCTCTCTCTTTATATATATATATATATATATATATATATATATATATATATATATATATATATATATATATAAATTAGTTTTGGGATAGTAAATCGGAATCGGAAAATCGGCATTTTTTTTTGGGGGGGTGTGTATCGGAATCAGAAAAAAGTGCCTCTTTTCCGATGCCAAAAACGATCCCTTTAATTATATTTTTTTCATGTAATTTTGTTTAAAACAAAATCTTTCACTGCTAGTAGTAATAATAAATATTTATTGATTTTAAATTACTAGTAATTTTCAATTACTAGTAATTTAAAATTACTAGTAATTTTTAATTATATTACTAGTAATACTAAAATCCGTAGATCACCACCTCTCATGAGTGCATTTTTACATTTGAGAAAATATATGTACATTTAACACATGCTTTTACGGTAATTGGAAAAAATAGTTAAATATTGAATGATATATATTGAATCGGAATCGGAGATTTAGTACGGAATCAGAAAAAATATTGGAGTTGACCCATCACTAATATATGTGTGTGTGTCTGAAGTTGGCAATTTTTCACACTAACGGTAAAGTCAAAACGCTCTATGTCAAGTTAATTCAATTTTTCGCAATAAATGCATGGTTTTCTTATATATATATATATATATATATATAGAGAGAGAGAGAGAGAGAGAGAGAGAGAGAGAGAGAGAGGATAAAGATTAATAATTGTAATATTAATATTTCTGCAGTTTTATTATTATTATTATTATTATTATTATTATTATTATTATTATTTCAATTCCATGAGTTTAAAAATTTTAAATCTAACAAATACTTGTTTCGCATTATTTCTTGATTTTGTATACAAATATTTCATAGTATTTACATAGTTATTATTCAGATTGTTATTACAGTAGAACCCCGGGATATGGCATTAAAATCATTAGCCTGATATTTTCATTGCAAACTTTGCTTTCGTATAAGCTGTATCACCTGAAGGTCTCTAGTTACTGATAGCTAGCTGACCGAAACATGCTCATGACTGTGTAGCAACATATTAATGATTATGTAAAAACAAATAAAGATGTGTGTATGCATGCATGCATGTATGTATATATATATATATATATATATATATATATATATATATATAATTTGATTAGTTTTTTTGGAAAAAGAATTCCAGCAGAGTGCTCAATTAAAAGGAAAATCCAAATTTTAAGAGCGTACTTATATTTTGTGTACAGAAAGTTGTTAGTTGAGACAGGTCATTGGTACCGTCGGTTTCAAGCCCGATAATAAGGCCCGTTTAAGGTATCCTTATCGAGCTCTCTTCAGCCAATATTCGTATTGGCTGAAGAGAGCTCGATAAGGATACCTTAAACGGGCCTTATTATCGGGCTTGAAACCGACGGTACCAATGACCTGTCTCAACTAACAACTTTCTGTACACAATATATATATATATATATATATATATATATATATATATATATTTAGTAAAACTGGTAATTAGTAAAAACCTGAAGAGAGTGCTCAATACTATTGCAGAGCAAATATGTGTTTTATTTTTTTTATTACCGCTGTTTGGTTACATATGTTTCGGATGTTGGACCATGTTTACGATCCAACAGCCTCGTCAGACCTTACAGAAAATATTTTCTGTAAGGTTTTATGTAAGGTCTGACGAAGCTGTTGGATCGTAAACATATGTAACAAAACAGATGAAACAGTAATAAAAAATAAAACATATATATAATTTTCCCTGTTGACTTCTTTCAAAATTCTCTTTGATTTTTGGCATTGGACAGAAGACAAATGTATATTTCGATACTTTTTCTTTCTGAAAAAAAAAGTAACTGCAACCCTTCTTGCCATAACAATGTTTCATAGAACCAATCAGACAAAATAGATTGTCCATTCCTCATGGCGACTTTATTTGTGATTTTATTGTAATTTCTACAAGTTTAGACGGCAGACTTGTTTTATTGGAAAACAGAACAGAAAATCTCAATGGATTTGTTAGCATCACAGACATGAAGAAACCAGTATTTTCACATAATTTTTCAAAATGTTTTACTCAAAATAAACTGGCGTCAGAAACATGTGTGAATATTATATATATATATATATATATATATATATATATATATATATATATATATATATATATAAGCCTGACCGCCATAAGCTTTTTAATTAGATTTTAGGCGACAATTTTGCTGCCAAGAAGTCAGTTGAAAGAGTTGACCTTTGCAGACTCTACCAAACTACTCCACTAATTTTAAGTCTAATCACTTGAAATTTTAGATGTAGGTTACCTGGACACGAGTCAAACTTTTTAATATATATTTATATACATATGCACAGAAAGTTATGAACAGTACATAGGGCCCAAGCAAAGCTGGGCTGAACTGCTAGTATATATATATATATATATATATATATATATATATATATATATGGGGAAATATATTTATTTAATTATCTTTTACATTTTATTTATACTAGTCCTTTAATTTATGAAGCTCAATGCAACTACAGAACATAAATGACAAAAGTTTATATTCTAAATTTTAAGATGCTGACCATCTTACCTTTTATTTCTTGAAGTATGTTGAGATGCGCAATTCTTGACAGCACCTGTTTTGTAGCGCAGACTTATTCATGTAATTATTATGTCAATTTTTTCATTAAATCCACCCTTAACTCATCAGAAGAAAAAGAACGTAACTTTAAAAGAAAATAAATGCATATGGGCATGATTACAAAATTCGAAATTGGAAGAGAAGTTGCAATTATTTTTCAGTTTCTTCCGCCATGTTTGAATTTGTTTTCTTTTTATATATATATATTTTTTCCCCTCTCTTTCAGGTAAGTCTTCGATTTCTAATCTTTATTAAAATCTGTCACTCATTGAAAATCAACAGGTCAGTAAATCGATTTCTATATTTTTACACGCTTTTTAGAATTTTATTTAACAAATTGTTGTCTGTCTTGTCTAGATTTTGCTATTTGCCAACCCCAACATCCTCATGAAAGCATTATTAAATTCTTTTATTTTTCCAAATTTCTATGGAAAGGGAAACCTGGGTAGGAAGTTGTGTAGCAAGATATTTTTTAACAATACATTTAAATTTGCACATGTTGGTGTGGTTGGAGAAAACAGGGAGCAGGGGGACAGTTCCAAAGGTAATCAGTCCAAGAAAACAAGCTATGAGATTGGAAGGCTTTTCAGCATCTGGGGACCTCTATAAAAGGGGTGTGATTTTGCTGCTAGTTTGGTGGGATGGAGTTGCAACAGTGTGGATGCGTGTATGACTGTATGCAAATGATCGAGCCATGTGCAAGGTGACATCACAGTGAGAAAAACTGGGAAGAAAAATATGAAAGAAAAACATGACTGAGGAAGACAAGTAGATGGGTTACACACGTGAGATAAGAGTGACAGGGAAAAACGTGTCCTAAACATGGCCGGACAAAGACAGAGTACCACATGTTTGACTCGATAGAGTCTTGTTAAGCATATTAGAGTACGAGAAGACTTTTAAACAAGAGACAAGGTGTTATACTGGAAGTACCTGTAAATAAATGTCTGTTCTCTGAAAAAAAAAAAAAGAATGAATCAAATTTTTATGTTTCTTTGTGATGAACTCTGCATGTAAACGTGTGTACCATTAAAGATTTATTTAAATAAAAGAGCAATAAGTTCATTGGAGCAAATGCCATGGAAATATTTGTAAAATGGCACTGCAGCGATGGGACAGGGGCTGGAGCTTTGTAGACAATGCGTGGTCTATTAATTTATTTTTATTTCGGACTACTAGTCTCATCTTTATTAGTTGTTGTTTTTCATCTTTTATTGAATTTTTTATTCACAACGTTTCGGCCAACTAATTCCTCTGGCCATCGTCAAGTGGTAACCGCGACGGATAGGAACTTCGAATCTCCTAACTGCATTCTCAGCCATCACTGCTATCTGTAGTTGTTGTTGTCTCACCACATTTTGGTCAATTAACCTCTGGCACGCTTTGGGTGGGATTGAAACCGCTATCTTCAGACAATGTTCATCTGGAACTGTAGAGATTCAACGTCTCTATCAACTGCGCCACGGGCCCCGAAGGGCGATCAAGGTTGGATTCTTTGATCTTATAAATCCACGTTTATTTAGATAGCAAATAATTACTGTATCTATATATATATATATATATATATATATATATATATATATATATATATATATATATATATATATATATATATATATAGATTGCTATTTATTACTAGATAGAGCATGAGTTTGCTAACCCCATGAATTAAATAGAAGGTTCTGTTCGAAATTCCATGTAGATTCCTGGTTTGCCAGAAAGATTCTTCAAGTTTGACAAGAAACGCCTGAAGAAGGTCGGAGTTTACATCGACCGCAACGTTGTGAAACTAACATTCAAGATGAGAACAATAGTTTGAAAAATGCAAAAAACCCAAATATAAGATTTCAGTTTCATGACTTCAGCTTCCTTCGTGAAGTTTAGTTAAAATTGTTATACGCTGCTTTTTTTTAATAAACATATCTTTATGTATATTTATTTATGTAGATATAACTTTACAATTTATGTATATATAACTTTACAATTTTTTGTCTGCTAATAACATTTTTATTTGAAAAAAGCTTTTATGAATAAAAAATAAATCATTGCATATCTGCCTGCCATTTTTATACCCCCTCTCCAAATCTTCAGCAAATCTGAAAGGAAATGGTAAATTAATGAAGTTGTAGAAATAGATGACGTCTTGGAGGAAATGGTTGGTGCCGTTTAGTCTGATAGAAGAAAGATTACTCCCAAACTGCAAAAGAAATGAACATGGTTTAAAAAAGAGTTGTCAAGACGAAAAATGTAGAATATTAGCCAGTGGCTGCGGGATGTTAGAACTTTAAACCAAATGTTACAAAAATGTTTGGACTTTTTTTTATTCCTGAATTTTTGAGATGAGGATTGATAATTTGTATTATTTGGACTATTATTCTCATCTTGGATGTTATTCTCACACTCTTTCAGTCAATGTAGTCTGTGACTTTTTTAAGTGCATCTTGCCAAACTCGAAAATCTATACGGAATTTCAAACTGAACTCATTACAGTGTGGAAGTATAAAAGTGTCACCCTAAAGAAAACAACACTACAGCTTTATTTTTAAACTTTTATTAAAAAAATCAATTCCTGTAACTTGATTATGAAGTAGAGCTAACATCTATGCAATGTAGCCGCCTTCAGCCTCAATCATTGTTTCGATACTGGTCCAGATCTGGGAGCATGCCTTTACCAAAAGCACTTGTGGGAGCTCAGCGAATACTTGGCTGATGGTGGCGATCAGGCTGGCTTTAATATTGTGGGAGGTCATGTTAGTGATGTTCTTGATGTATGGCCAAACAAAGTAGCCCAGTAGGTTCAGGTTGAAGGAAGAAAGGGCCTAGTGAGAGAAAGGTGCAAAATCAAAGCACTTCTTCTGAAGCCAAGCTTGGGTCTCTTTTGACTTGTGGGCCGATCGCAAGTCCTGCTGCAACACCCAGAGTCTGCCAGCGGCCACCTGATTGCACCAGGGGATCGCCACACTCGTCAGCACATCCAAAGTGTTGACTTTCAAGCCGACATTGAAGATGTGAAATGGTATGATGTGGCTCTCACTTGAAATCACACCAAAGACCATAACCTTGGTCGGAAACTTTGTTTTCATTACCCGTCCTTGTTATTCATGGCAATTCAACGATGCATTTTGAGGGTGCTGGCAAAGATTCTGTTGTCATAACTTGGATCAGTAGAGAGCATGAGTTTTACAGTGGCGCATCTCCAATCTCGCTTATTGAACATTGTGTCACTTTCAGGCTAAGGCTCCTATCGCTCTTAGGATTTGTACACAACTGGCCAACTAGTAGATGGTTTTCAACATATAAAGAAAACTGTTTTTTATCAAACGGAAATGGAATCATGTAGTCGTTTCTAGGGCGACAATTTCATCGTTTTACCCTGTATTTAATCCACGGAAAGAAAAGGTTAAGTTGTAATCGTTCCATCAGCCATTATTGGATAGAAGCCTTTATAGTGGGGCAGGTTATATCAATATTCCATAAGAATCTTTCACTTAGTGATACAAGCACCAAGAGAAAAATTGTTTCAGCAATCTGCCCCACTATTAATAATTTCTATTTTATTCTTTATTAGTATCGTCTGCAGTGAGGATTGAACTGCAGAAGATTAACTTTAATCGGTTATATTTTACACTTTTATCTGCTATGCAATTTATTAGAATTTTTTGCTGCTTTAAATCTAATATTGTTTTCAATGTGTAATGTTATATATAAATATAAAAGTGAGAATGGGTGTGAGGACGCTTCTCAACCTATATATTCAACGAATTTTGGAGCTACAAACTTGAAATTTGGTATACAGGATATTCAGACATATGGAACATTTTTAAATCCATTTTTATCCAGAAAATAGGGCAGGAAAGGGTTAATATTAGCAAATTGGTGCATGGGGGGGACCTTTAGAACATTTTTAAATCCGTTTTCATCCAGAAAATAGGGCTGGAAAGGGTTAATATTAGCAAATTGGTGCATGGGGGGGACCTTTAGATTTTTATCTGTTTATCAACTGTTTCACGAATGTGCATGCGCGGTCAAGAAACATGACGGCTTTTTTATGTTAAGAATAATAGTTTTTGAAAACACATTGCATATGTCGTGTCAAGATGGCATAATGGTTACTTGACTCGTACTTGACTCACTGTTTTTAGGTTTTGGATTTCGATCTCAGTTCGATTTTTTTTTCTTTTACTTTTTTTTAAGTGAACTGTTTAGAAAAAAGATAATACTCGCATGCAAATGTCTCAGGTTTTGTATTAATTAAAATACAATATTTATGTGTTTTTATGACTGGGCAACGTCGGGCAGCCTGCTAGTTATAAATAAAATAAAGATACTAATTATTTACAAGAAAGACAATTTAGAAAGTTACATACCCCTGCCATTTTTATACGACCAATCGGATCTCACCAAAATATCTACATGAGCAGCAGTTGACTCATTGTATGAAAAGGTCGCATTTTTTCACCCAACGTTCCATTCTTAGTCTCGTCACTTGATAAATTAACATCATTTTCGTTTGATTTTGTTTGGTGATTTTACGACATATCAACCCTTTTATACTTAATACCGCTTAAAAAGCTGTGGTTTGGTTGATTTGTTTATGGCATATCAACCTTTTCGGGTTATTTAATGCTGAGTCCGATCATTTTGGCCAAAGTTTTCATGCTTCAATTTTTTATGTCTTCAAATCTTTATTTATGGTATTTTGTTTTGTAGGGGAAAATTTTTGTTTTTGGCTTTGCAGAACATGGTTGAGTTTTGCAAAAAGAGGGGAAAAAAAAACAAATAACATCAATGTTTGATGCATTTTAGGTCAGCAAGCCAATATCTTCAGAAAACCTGGTCTGGTAGTATGCAAGCATTTTTTGTTGTGAGACATTTGTTGTGAGACATTTGTTGTGAGACATTTGTTGTGAGACATTTATATTTTATGATTTTTAATAATATTAGATGCTTGATCTTTGAATAGTTCGGCTCATGGTTTCGTCTGCCTCCCTAGCTGAAAAATGAAACACCTGGTTATAATCTTGTAAATTTCTCCAGGTCATTTTTCATAATCCTCATAAGTAATCGAATTCTGTTCATTCCATTCATTATTTTTGATAATATTCTTCATTAAACGATAGCTTCCTTCAGATGATTCGTGTCAAGAGTCGTAAACAGGAAAGGTCAGGTGCAATAAAAGAACAGGCCCCCTCCGCTTAGTAGTCCATGTTTTTACTGGTGCTACTAAATCAGGTTGTCTTTCTGATCTAAAATGCACAGGAAAATTGATGTCATTTTTCCTTCCCTTTCCAAAACTCAATCATGTTCTACAAAAACAAAAATTTTCCTTATATATTATTTTATTGGAATCTTTTGAGGTTAGTAATTAGTGTATTTATTTATTTATTTGTATATTTATTTATTTGTTTATTTATTTATTTATTTGTTATTTATTTATTTGTATATTTATTTATTTGTATATTTATTTATTTGTATATTTATTTATTTGTATATTTATTTATTTATTTGAATATGTATTTATTTATTTGTATATATATTTATTTATTTATATATGTATTTATTTATTTGTATATTTATTTGTATATTTATTTATTTATTTATTTGTATATTTATTTATTTGTATATTTATTTATTTGTATATTTATTTATTTGTATATGTATTTATTTATTTGTATATGTATTTATTTATTTGTATATGTATTTATTTATTTGTATATTTATTTGTATGTTTATTTGTATATTTATTTATTTATTTGTTTATTTATTTATTTGTTTATTTATTTATTTGTTTATTTATTTATTTGTTTATTTGTATATTTATTTATTTATTTATTTGTTTATTTATTTATTTGTTTATTTATTTATTCGTTTATTTGTATATTTATTTATTTATTTATTTGTTTGTTTATTTATTTATTTGTTTATTTGTATATTTATTTATTTATTTATTTGTTTATTTATTTGTTTATTTATTTATTTGTATATTTATTTATTTGTATATTTATTTATTTGTATATTTATTTATTTGTATATTTATTTATTTGTATATTTATTTGTTTGTATATTTATTTGTTTGTATATTTATTTGTTTGTATATTTATTTATTTGTTTGTATATTTATTTGTTTGTTTATTTAGTTATTTATTTGTTTATTTATTTGTATATTTATTTATTTGTATATTTATTTGTTTGTATATTTATTTATTTGTATATTTATTTGCTTGTATATTTGTTTGTTTGTATATTTATATACTCATCTTTATGGTTGCTGCTGTTTGGTGAAACAACTATGAAGGTAACAGTCCACAAATAAACAAACAATTTTCTTCTACAAAACAACCAAACCAAACACTATAAATATTTGGAGATGTAAAGAACTGGAAGCATAAAAACTTTCACCAAATGTATTTAGCATTGAATAACTCAAATAAGGTTGATATGTCACAAAACCAAACCTTCAAGTTTTTCTGATTTTCTAGCAAAGGGTCTGCTTAGTTATTGGCTTAGGAAATTTCTATTTTCATGGAGTAAAAGCTGCTTAGTAGCTAACGGATTCTGTATTATGCATAAGTTAGTCTGGGAACAAGTGATTAGGGTTAACCTCATCGTCTAGTGAATTGGTTCTCATCAAAATGGGTGCAAGAAATATGTCAATATATTCTGTCACTAAAATATATAAATATATAGAACAGAGATTAGCCGCATGACACCAAGAGACTTTCTGTGTCCTGTTTAGTTACTCTTGAGTGCACGAAAGAAAATACAGCTGTGTCTTCCATGGGATCATGAAACTACCATGTGTGTGTGTGTGTGTGTGTGTGTGTGTGTGTGTGTATATATGTATATGAAATATTCCCTTGGTTTCTTATCGATTTTACATACACGTTTCCTTACTATAATTGAAATTCTTCACTTTCTTCTTATGGATACCTGCAATAAAGTGATACACACTTAAAATTACCAGAAAATAGAAAAATTAGCATAATTTCAAAATATTTGTTTAAATTCCACAAAAATCATGGAAATAAGGTACCTTGTTATGCTCTTCCAGTGTTATACCAAATTTTACTTCTCTGCGTTTCATAGCAATTTCAAAATTAAAAAAAAATATTGACCTGCAATAAAGCGATACACAGGGTTTATATGTGCACAGGATAACGTTTATGCACATATACATATAAACTACATATAATGAATGCATCATTGTTTCCTAGATGGAAATCCACGGAAACCATAGTGTTTACCAAAAAGTGCTCAGTAACAAGCAGAGCGTAATTATATCATATTTATTTATACAGACAGTATTAGTAACAAATGTGCATACATGTTGCAGCAAAAACATATATGCATATTTGCAACCAATAATGTTTGAATAGATAAATACGGTATAAAAGTAACCTTGTCTGTCTGTCTGTGCAGAATGATCTCTACCAAACTACTCTATCGATTTTTGGTCTACAGGCTTGAAATTTGAACTACAGGGGATTTCAACTTGTGGAATAAATTTAAATTAGCCGGTATAAATAGCTGCTAAGTGATCAAAATTGAAAAAAACTGAAATTTGGCAGTTGTAAGGTGATTAAATGTGCTTTGTGCAAACATACATTTATAGGTTTAACGTCATTTTTAAAGTTTTTATATGCGTATAGTACAGATCATAATAAATAAAACTGGAGAACTATGTTTTGGTTTCGATTCCAGCTGATGGCATACAAGTCATATTTTTTATTATTGTTTTTTTTTTTTTTTTTAAAACACTACTATATATCGGCTACAATATAATAATCAATAGGAGAACTGAGTCTGTAATAATAAATACGAAGTTTGCATGAATTAAAATATATTTAAACATATTTTATGACCGGGCAATGATGCAGGGCGGCCTGCAAGTATGTATTAAAAAAAATAATTATCTGTTTTGACCTGGATATACATGCAACTGAGGACTACTAGTGAATTTGATATTCCTTAGAAACTTTCTTTGGCGATAGAAGCTGAGTGAACCTGCCCAGGATGAAGTTAGATATTTTTCAGGAAGATGCCTTGTCTGGAACTGATATCTAATTTTTAATTAGATATGCAGCCTCCTGCTATTAAACATGAGTCCCCAATGAATGAAGGAAGCAATCTACAGGCGTATAGTGTCTGTGAGAATGTGCTAAACAATATTACGGTTACAGGTGGGGCAAAGTTCAGTGGGCAAGTAATGTTATCGTTGGTACAAAAGATTGGAAAGAAGAAAGCAAAATAAAAGATGGAATTTCTGTTCGGAAAATAAATTAAATCTTTTACCATTTTTATTTCATTCTTTTTTTTTTTTTTTTGCATAACTTTTAATTGTTGTGAAAGGATAAAATATTCGCGACCTCTTCACTCCCTTCCCCCTCCATCATTTTTATTCTGTGATTTTTTTTTTCTTCTTTTTAATTTAGGTCTTCAGAAATGGAGAACCCACTCATCTTTACCATTATTGCATTTATGCCAAACCTCTTTTCGTTTCCTGATTAAAAGATTTCCGTCGTCCATTCTTTTGAAGATTGGATGAAGTTGAGCTGATTTTATGGGGAGGGGGGGGGATGGAGAAACGAGGGTGGTACATATTTTTGGAATCTTATTTTTATTTATTTATTTTTTTTTTTAGATTCATGAATTTTACGTCAGGAGGCTGACATCTTTGAATTACACTTTCTTCCATTCATTTTATTTTTCATTGTTATTTCATGTAGAAGTCTTAATGCATTATTTTATGCAAAAATACATTTTTTGATTAAAATTAAGAAAAACTAAAATATATGAAAACGGATTATAAAAATAAGAACATAAATACTGATATAAAGTGCTGTGGAGTCCGTAGCAGGAATCATTTTTTTTTAATCGACTCAGAAGTTAGAATTTATTTAGCAAGCTTCCCACTTCTTGTGATTTCTAAATATTTTATTTCTTTTCATTTAGTAGCTAACGAATAGGGGAGACTTGATTTGCTCTTGAATATGGTCAATCAATTTACTTGCCCGGCCCTGTTGGCATAATAGTTAATGTTTACTAATGGACCGGGAGACTAGGGTTCAATTCTTAGTCGAGTTGTGCCAAAGACTTATAAAAATGATACACGATATCTCCCTCCTTCCTAAACACTCAGCATTTGTAAGGTTCTGGAGAAAAGAAGGACATTCTCTCCTACATTTTGATATAATAGATAATGAAAAGGAAGTCTGCGGGTCACCCTCAACCAAGAATCAACTGCTTTATTTTTTAATGTACGTTTATGTGGCTTTTTGAACCTTACAAGTTAATGTACACTATAACCTCTGGGATTTCGTACTAGTTGAAGATATGCCTCTAAAAGAGTCCCGTTCATTTTTAAATTGGTGGTCTTGTTTCTGTTTAGTGAGGCAAATTGCTGAAACACTTTCACTTGGTGCTTTATCACTAAGTGAAAGATTCTTATGGAATATTGAGATAACCTGCCCCACTATTAGGTTAATGTATGGGTCATTATCCCAGGTTTAGTTTATTGCCAATTGCTAGGGAATGCAGACATAGCTGCTCAGGCATTTTTTGTGAGCTAGAGTGCACCACCTCTTGGGCACTGATTTTTCAATCCTCATTTTTTGATCTTGTATCATATCTCCCCATATTGAAAAAGAGAAGTTAATAACAATACTATAACCATTTTGTGCATCAGTTAGTCTATCACATGGAATGATCTTATTAAGATTTATTTAACACTGTTTGTAGCATATGGGTGCATGCGCCGTCTAGCTTTCTTTTCAATCTTTTGGTGAGTGCCCAGGTTGTAGCGCCATAAACAAGGACAGATTTCACCAGTACTCTGAAGAACTGCCTTTTCAGTCTGTCAGTTAGCTTTGAAGTCTATACTGACTGCCATTTATCGAAAACGGCCCATGCTTTTGAGATGCGGATTTCGATATCTCTCTCCGAAAAACCTATGTTGCTGCTCAGGTATGTAAACTCAGTGACTTCCTGTTGTTTCATCTAGAGGTTTGATCTCCTCCTGTGCATTGAAAGTCATAAACTTTGTCTTCTCCGCATTAATGTAAAGATCAGCCTACCTGCCATAGTTTCTAGCATCAGGGAGCGACGTCTATGATTTGCCAGTTACTGCCAGAGGAGCAAACAAGAGCTGGTGGGAAATGTATTGTTGTGGACTCCATGCACATGATGCCAACTATGATCCTGAAGATCTGAGGCAGGACAGGGAAATCTGCAGAGAGAAAGTCACATTGGTTCAGGCAACAAGCCCGGCCAGATAGATAGATAGATGGACTATCTATCTATCTATCTATCTATCTATCTATCTATCTATCATGCTTCAGTATTCTGAAATAGCATTTTTGGCACTAAACATGCAAATTAAATGAACATTTCTTGAGAATATTTCTCCTTGCTTTCAAATCCAGAGTATCGTAATTATACACCAAGGGCGTTCCAAAAGTAATACCTCCTATTTTTTATGCCCCCCCCCCGAATAGATCAAAGGGGATTGCAAATTGCATTGTTATGATTACTGAACTTATGCATTCATGACCTGAAAGTTTCGTCTCTATTGCAGATATTGACAATGTGAGACTATAAGAAAGCAACCCCTGTCATGGGCGTGCATCAGAAGCAGAGATGCATCATTGAATTTCTGGCAAAATTGCCTTGAGAATGGTGATGACTCTGTAAAAAAAAAAAAAAATTCTGCAGCACAAAAGGTTGCTCGTTTTAATGGTTACCATTCCAGTCTTCATAACTCTTCAACTTAAATTTAAAAAAAAATAGAGGCCTTAACTTTTGAAATGATCTTTGTGTGTATATATATATATAATATTTTTATTTATATAGACAAATATTACATAGTTGCTACACTGGACATGCTAATGTTTCGGAACGATTGGTTTATAAAAAATACAAAACAAAAGCTCTTCGTCGTGCAACAGAAATAAAGTTTATCCGTTATTCATCATTGTTTTTTTTTAAAAATCGAATCGTTTTGAAACATTAGCATGTTCAGGGTAGCAACTATATAATATTTGTCTATATAAATAAAAATATTATACTCTGCTCTTTTTATTGAACACTCTTAATTGCCTCGTTTTAATTCATGGATTTTCTCTCCTGAATACCTTTAACTTGGTGTGTGTATATATATATATATATATATATATTATTTTTAAAATATAATTATCCACTGACATGTGTTTCGTCATCCACAACTCATCAGAGTGGCTGAATCTAGCGAGATTCGAAATCAGCACCTCGTGATAAGAAGCCTAAACCTCTACCACGCAGCTAAGTTGACATTTAAGGGGGTACCAAATTGGTCAAAGGGAAAATTATTCCCAACACGCATGTAGGTAAAAATGCATTTTCGTATAAATGTTTGAATTCATTCAAGAAAGTATCGCTAACAAAAACAAATAAACCATATAAAAACATATATATATATATATATATATACATATATGGCTGATGAGAACCTAACATCATTTACGTTTTGCCATTAACTGGTCCCCTTTATGTTGGGCTTGAAATCGACAGTACCAATGTTTTTCTGAACTTCTGTACTATTAAATAAATAAAAATATATATATATATATATATATATATATATATATATATATATATATATATATATATATATACATACATTAACAACATGAAAAAGTGCTTCTCGGTTGCACTTGATCCATGAAACCTGAGGTATAGAACGTCCAACCATTCAATAAACGTTTCACAAAAATATAAACAAACTAGCAGGCTGTTCGGCATTGCTCGGTTGTAAAATACGCAAAAATATTATATTTTCATTCATGCAGAAACTGAGACATGTGCATGCAAGTATTATGTTTTTTTCTAAACAGTTCACTTCTTGTGAGGAAAAAAAAAATACTCGAGCTGAGATCAAAACCAAAACCTAAAAACAGTGAGTCAAATACGATAACCATTAGGTCAGCTTGACACTATACTTAAAAAGTGTTTTCAAACCTACTTATTCTTAACATAAAGAATCTGTCATGTGAACGATTCAAACATGTGCATTCGTCAAACAGTTGACAGATAAAAAATTTGATAACCCCCCCCCATGTACCAATTTTTCAATTTTGATCCCTTAGCAGCCCATTTTTCCAGATTAAACCGATTAAAATGTTTTCCACATGTCCGACTATCCTATATATCAATTTCAAGCCTGTGGATCATAAATTCGTTGAGTATATAGGTTGAAAATTATCCTCACACGTACACACATTCTCACTTTTATAGATAAAAAACAAAAAAATAACAGACAAACAAAAAAAAGATAGACAAGCCAAAACAAACAAACATGTCTAAGAGGCTCACTTGTAGTTTATGTAGTCATTGACTATATATATATATATATATATATATATATATAAACTACTTCATTTACTCACATAAAATTAATATACGAAAGTATAAATTTATGTGTAAATTAAGTATTTAATTCAAAAGTGCTGAATACGTAGGTAGAGCTAGTTAGTAAGTTATAAAATATATATGGCGATTAAGCTACACGGAATATTTCGTGTTTCATCCACTCTAGGACTCTTCAGGCTTATGCGCGAATTTTGTGGTTGTCTGTCGTTTTTATATACGCACCTTCTAATGAGATTTTAGTTAGCCAATCAGCTTTCTAGTATCCACCGCGCCCTTCCTATCAGCAAATGAACATGCACTTACTGGACAAAGGCCTATTTGACCTCTGGTTGACCTGTTCTTTTGTGTGTGCTCTATTTAGCCTGGATATCTAGTTTCTTGACCTGATGATGAAATTTCTTTTTCCTTGTTATCATGATTTTTAAAATGTGTGTGTGTGCATATATATATATATATATATATATATATATAATGCCAGAGGGTCTAGTGTATATATTTGTCAAATACAGTGATACCTCGGTTGGCAAACGTTTCGGTGGTCGAATTTTTTATTGTTCGAACCATAAGTTGGAGATTTTCTTGTCTCGTAATTGAACGAAATTTTGGAGTTAGAACCGCCGGTTTCACTTCGAATGTAAACAAGCAGTGGTGTTCCTTAATGGAATGTTATAATTCATACTGGTCGTGATACTTTTGAAGTGTATATATTCTCCACGCAAGTCTTAACTTTGCGACGAGAGTTATATTTAGAACAGCATCATCACAACCCCTTCGACAGTCTAAATGGTGTCTGAGCACATCAGCATGGCACCAGAACCATGCAATTTGATTGATCAACCCCTTTTTTGTGTGGGACGACAAAGGACCTTAAGGTGTCCAAAAAGTAAAAAACAAAAAGATCAGTAAACTTTAATATGACGGTATTGGTATCTTGGGACGACAGTAATTATGCAAAAAAAAAAAAAAAAAAAAAAAAAAAAAGAAACTTTGTTGTCCAAATAATTGATTTAGCGTCGTCTAAAGAGTTTAGAAACAAAGAAGAAATAGACTTTGTTTTACCATTGGATAAAAAGAAAGAAAAGCGAAATAAAAGCAGTAAAGCGAGTGCAAAACGGAAAATTGTGCAAACGACGATCGAATTTAAAAAGGTACTGATAGAGAAATTTGTGTCCGCGTTTGCAAAGGAATATGAAATGGAAGTGCAATTAAATGTATAAAATCCTCAAAGTTTACAGATAAAAGTAGACTTTTAACCTCTGGAACCCATTAATTCTATTTCAGTTAATTTAAAGGCAAAATATCGTTTCGGTTGTCGAACATTTAGGTGTTCGGACAAACATCTGGAATGAATTATGGTCGAGTGCTAAGGTATCACTGTATTGGAATTGAAGTTTGATCAGTTCAATATTCATCAATATATCATTAAAGATAGACAAGCCAAAACAAACATAAACTCACTATGACCTAAAGGCTCACTTGTAATCCATGTAGTCATTGACACACACACACACACATATATATATATATATATATACAGTGATGATCATATTTATTGGCACGGTAAAATAAAAGTTAAATTTTGTCTAATAAATTCTAAAAAAGGGATTAAATTAAAGAAAATAACAAAGTATATTATGTATTTTTAACTGGCCTTTCCGATGCAGCAATCGGATTTTAGAAAAAATAAATAACAAAGGAACAACAAACATAATTGCAAAAAACCCTTGTTCAAAATTATTGGCACGATTTATTTAATAATCAATTGTATAGCCTTTGGCCTTGATTACCTTCCTCAGTCGCTTTTCATAGTTTACAACCAAGTTGTTGCACTCTTCAGTAGTAATTTTAGCCCACTCTTCCTGACAATAATCCTCCAATTGAATAAGATTCTTAGGCTTCCTTTGTATTACCCTCAATTTTAATGTTCTCCATAAATTTTCAATTGGATTAAGGTCTGGGCTTTGTGATGGCCACTCCAAAACATTAATATGATTGTCCTCAAGCCATTTCTTAGTCAGTTTAGCCGAATGCTTTGGGTCATTATCTTGCATGAACCACCAACGACGACCAAGTGAGAGCTCTTTAGCAGAGTCTTTCAGGTTTTCATCCAATATTTTAACATAATCTTCCTTTTTTATGCTACCTGTGACCTTAACAAGTCGCCCTGGTTCAGAGGCAGCAAAGGATCCCCAAAACATCAAACTGCCTCCACCGTGCTTCACTGTGGGTATGGTGTTCTTAGGCAGGAAAGCTTCGCCAGATTTTCTGTAAATATAAGACACTTTATTATGGCCAAATAACTCTATTTTCGTTTCGTCAGTCCATAGAACACGTTTCCAGAACGAGAAAGAGGGAGAAATATACGGATATAGAGAAAAGGAAATAAGATAAAATAAACTAGACTAATGAAACCATATGACAGGCAGCGGATGGTCACTCTCTTCTTTTTTCTTTCTTCTCTTTCCCTTACGCGCAGTTTATTTTATCTTATTTCCTTTTCTCTATATCCGTATATTTCTCCCTCTTCTTCCTAGGTTAGTAAACGCGTGTCAAGGCATTTACGCGTAAGAACGTGCATATTTAGGGGCGTGTGTGTGTATGTGTGTGTGTGTGTCTGTTGTTACGTCTAGCTACCGGACAGCCGTTATAAGTATCATAATGTTCTTGTTTTTTTTTAAATCCCTCCCACCCTCTCTATAAAATGTATTAAGTGGATTGCTACTACCACCCCCTCTGGTTTTTTGACAGTCGAGGCCCGATTCTTTTTCTTTCTTTATTTCAGTATCAAAAATGTAATTGTCTAGTTTAGATGCTTGAAAATACCATACGGTTGAAATAAATTATTGCATCGACAATTATGTAATTTCCGTAATTTTTATGTTATTGCTCTGTTTACCACATTGAGCTCTCATACCGGGATTTCCTCCTGGAATTATTCCATTATAACACTATATATATATATATATATATATATATATATATAATGTTTACTGTTTTATGGGAAAGAATTCCACAAAGTGCTCGATTACAAAGAAAAAAATTTTCAATATAAGCGCTTAATATTTATTTATTTAAAACTGTACAGAAGGTCAGAAAACCATTGATACCGTCGGTTTCAAACGTAACATTAAGGGGTAAATAATGTTAGGCTCTCGGCAGCCATATTGTTTTCTCAATATGGCCGACGAGAGCCTCACATTACTTACCATTAATTGGTCCCCCTTGTATTAGGCTTGAAACCGACAGTACCAATGGTTTTCTGACCTTCTGTACAGTTATATATATATATATATATATATATATATATATATATAATGCCAGAGGGTCTAGTGTATATATTTGTCAAATATTGTAATTGAAGTTTGATCAGTTCAATATTCAGCTTAGACTTGTAATCAATATATTATTATTTGTGTTGACGTAAAATTAATTTTTCATCCAATGTAAACGACATTTTTATTTTTTTGTTAACTTTTTAATCAAGAATAAATGAAAGAAGTCTCATTTCTATACGTTTCATAATTAGCTGCGATGATTAATGTTTTCGTCATGCATAAATTGATTATGAGGAAAACGTTGAATTATGCAAATGACTTTTAGGTTTGATAGAAAACTGACTTGAAAAATTGTTTCCTGTTTAAAAAAAGAACATTTTTTTTATATCACTTTTCATTTTTTTTTTTTCTGGAATAAATTTACTTGTTTTATTTGGAGTTTGAATTTTTTTTATAATTTAAAACAACAACAACAAAAAAGAAAAACATGTTATTAGCGCTATTCACCCGATGTTGTCCGTCATGTTGAAATGCAGAGTGTTCCAAAAGTAATTCACTGTGAGAAGCATTGGTCACATGACATACATCAAGCCGATAGTCCAATTTTTGCCAAACGCGTCCCAGCATTGTGTTGTCAAGGGTTGCAACAGCTTCTGTTATTTGGACTTTCGTCTCTTGGAATAGCAGGTACATAGACCAGTCTTTTCACAAATCCCCACAAAAACATTTATAGGGTGTGAGATCTTGAGATATGGGAGGCCAGGGTATGAGATCGTGATCATCTTACCCAGATCTGCCAATCCATCTGTCTGTTGTGTTTGTTGTGTTCAGAAACTGTCTAACCCTGAGGCTCCAGTGTGGTGGCGCCCCATCCTGTTGGAGAATGAAATCATCAAACTCTTTCTCACTCAAGCAGATATGAGTAATCGAAACATGCGCAAGACTTTTGGAATACTTTCTATGTTGCAATCATTTCTTCATTCATCCTTCCGACATCTTCAAAATATGACCGGGTTGTACCTATTTACAATGCCTCTCCGCGGGACAGAGTTAGACATCAGGGTCGTTTTTTAACGTGGAGAAAAGGTACAAAAATAAAAATTGTCTCAGTCGTGAAGGATTTCTCCTCCACTGAAAGAGAACGAGAAATGGAAGTGTCGCATCTGAAGAACAGATGGTATTTATTTGCTCCCCCACCGAGCAAATTAGGCACAAGGCCGATTTTTAAAGTGAGGAGTGAAGGGGAAATGGGGACCAACTCCCCGGAGAGTAGGGGAGCTGGATAGTGACAATTGGTATTAAGGGTTGCCCCTACATTGACCAAGGTCTTATATGTGGGGTCGCCCCCACATATGGTCTTTGCTTGCAGTATCTGCCGGAACAGATGGTATTTATTTGCTCCCCCACTGAGCAAATTAGGCAATTTTAATGTGAGGAGTGAAGGGAAAATGGGGACCAACTCCCCGGGGAGTAGGGGAGTTGGATAATGACAATTGGTATGAAGGGTTGCCCCTACATTGACCAAGGTCTTATATGTGAGGTTGCCCACACATATGGTCTTTGCTTGCAGTATCTGCCGGAACAGATGGTATTTATTTGCTCCCCCACAGAGCAAATTAGGCACAAGGCCGATTTTTAATGTGAGGAGTGAAGGGGGAAATGGGGACCAACTCCCCGGGGAGTAGGGGAGTTGGATAGTGACAATTGGTATGAAGGGTTGCCCCTACATTGACCAAGGTCTTATATGTGAGGTTGCCCACACATATGGTCCCTGTTTGCAGCATCTGCCGGAACAGATACTACACTTTGATCTTGTCACCCGGGCCACAGAGAGACCAGGTTGTAGAGGATTCGTTTACTATGTCTATTACAGGATAAGTTTGTTTTGATGAAAATGTTAAAAATTAAGTCAGTTTTTTTCTGAGGATTCATCATGACTATAACATTCAACATTGTAATCTTTACTAAGATTCTGATTGTATAGTGCCGATGAAAAAATGGTGATGTTTGTCCAGAATTTTCCCTTTAAAATAAAAAAAAATCAAGAAAAATCTGTATGATAGATTTATCTCTCTCTTCTACAGCGAGATGTGACACAGGGGTCAAAAAGTGGGATCGTAGAGCCAGCGCCCCTGAGGAAGAGCACTCTGGCCTAAAAAAAAAAAAATAATAAAATAAAATTGTGTCGACATTCCCCGGTAAGGGCACCTCATGCGATTAGCAATAAACTAACTCCTTCTACAAGGGAAGAGGAGGCAAAGCCTTTGAAAATGGATTACCTAGAACGGCACAGGATCAGAACCGTACAACAATTAACAGAGAAATAGCTTAGACTTTGTTTGCTTTTGTGCTTAGGAAGAACAGAAAAATAAAAATTTATTGTACATTTTACTTGTTACTTTTAAAATTCCATTTTTCGCTCCTACTCACGTTCATCTCCTTAACACCTGAAGATGATTTGCGGTCGAATCGAAAGCACTCGTCATAACTATGGAACTTTCATCAATATTTTCGATTTTGATATAAAAAAAGATTTTACGGATAATAAAAAAAAAAAAAAAAAAAAAAAGAATCATAAGGTAAAGTATCTATACTAGCAGACCGTCCGGCGTTGCCTGGTCGTAAAATATACTTAAACATGATATTTTAATTTATACTGATTTTATATTTATTATAGATTCAATTCTTTATTGATTATTATATTGTACCCAATATATATTAGTGATTTCAAAAGTATATGAAAAAAATATGACTTGGTTGCCATCAGCTAGAATCGAAACCAAAACATATAGTTCTCCAGCATTATTTATTATGTCCTTACATATGGAAAAACTAAAAAAAACCTTGTAAAATTTTAAAAATGCATATTTGCACTTGTGTACAAGTGCACTTTAAGTAAACTTATGCCTGCCAATTTTTTTTTTTTTTTTGTCGATTTTGACCTTTTAGCAGCTATTTTTACTGGCTAAAGACGACATCGAATTTGTTTCACAGGTTTAAATCTCCTATATATCTAGTTTCAAGTCTGTAGACCAAAAATTGACAAGAGTTTGGTAGAGACCGTTACTCAGAAATAAACAAGGTCACTTATATATTTGAAATGTTACTGAGTTTGTTCTAAGCAAGAATTGATGTATTTAAAATTTAAAAAAAGATTAAATCAAATTACATTGATATATAAAAACATTAACAGGATAATCTCTCCTCTTTATCGAGTATTGGCTGACATTTTCTTTATTTCCAATAATTCTTGGATGCATTCACGAAATCCAAAAGAAAATCAAACCTTAATTTCTTTAAATCAATAAATAATTGAATCGGTTATGAGTGTAATCGTAAAAATTTGGAATCAAAAGAAACGCTTTTCTTTGGATATTTTCCAAAATTTCTTTGAATACAAAGCGATCGCTTAATTGGAATATAAAACTCTTTCCTGTAAATAATACAACTCGATATAATAAACAGAATTTCATATTACGTTTAAATGAGTTGCGTTTTATTTTGAAGCATTTCCGCTCTCATAATGTCTATAAAGTGAAACCATTTATGAAGATACCAAGAAATATGGGACAATATCATTGTGTTATTTTTTAAATTTTTAATGGAAATCGCTCGAGACAAAGTATGGCGAAGTCACTTGATATAAGGAGCGAACAAGAATCTATATATTAATAACGTAGCACCTGTAACGTACGTACGTATGTATGTACGTGTGTCACGGTTTCCAGATTATAAATTATTCGATCGGGAGATCCTATTTATTAAAAAGGAGGATAGAATGTGATGACATACTACAAACATTAAATTATTAATATATAGATACGCTAATTGTATGTGCGTTGTATGTTATCACATTCTATCCTCCTTTTTTAATAAATAGGATCTCCCGATCACAGAAGATGTAATGTGAAAAAAAAATTAATAAAAAAAAAATATTACTTTTGGGCTGTACCTGAAACTAAAATGTACCTTCTTAGTCTTCTGGCTAGAATCAAGGGTAGTATCTGTTCTGTGTAAAGATGGTACAATGATATTGTGGGGTTTCCATTTGCGCTGGGCGTCCATGCAATGAAAATATGTCACAGACATTAATAAGGATATCGGAGATAAACCGTATAACTACATTAACTAGATTACTTAGATAAATACTTTAATAAAATGGCTACAAAAATATTGTGGGGGGTCTCCATTCACGCTGAACGTCCACAGAATGCCCAGTAGCAATATATTACATATGAATAATGCCCCTGGGGAATTTCCACAGGTCCCTCTAGTGAAAAATGATTGTCATAAAGACAGGAGATGCCTATTGAAAAGGCCAAGGCTATAATAGAAGGAAAACAGTCAGCAGGAAGCGAGTTCTACAAGCCTGTATAGAATACTGGACTAGGAAGCTGTGTTACAATAAGGCATCAAAACAACAAATTGATGAAGACCACTAACCCAACGAGTCAAACGAGCTGGAACAAAGGAAGCAGGGAATAAATCAGACAATTCTGAAGGACATATAATAGTATTTATAGAAAAGACTGAGACTAGCAACATAACGCCTGTAAGAGAGGTTGCAGAGAAGAAGAAAGTGTAGAGCCAATCAAATTAAAGATTATATTCGATTGGAAGCATGAAGCTTCTGTTTATCTTCAAAAATTATCTTGAATCTATTATATAAAAAATAAATCTATTATATAAAAAATAAATCTATTATATAAAAAATGAATCTATTATATAAAAAATGAATCTATTATATAAAAAATAAATCTATTATATAAAAAATAAATCTATTATATAAAAAATAAATCTATTATATAAAAAATAAATCTATTATATAAAAAATAAATCTATTATATAAAAAATGAATCTATTATATAAAAAATAAATCTATTATATAAAAAATAAATCTATTATATAAAAAATGAATCTATTATATAAAAAATAAATCTATTATATAAAAAATAAATCTATTATATAAAAAATGAATCTATTATATAAAAAATAAATCTATTATATAAAAAATAAATCTATTATATAAAAAATAAATCTATTATATAAAAAATAAATCTATTATATAAAAAATGAATCTATTATATAAAAAATAAATCTATTATATAAAAAATAAATCTATTATATAAAAAATAAATCTATTATATAAAAAATGAATCTATTATATAAAAAATGAACCTATTATATAAAAAATAAATCTATTATATAAAGAATAAATCTATTATATAAAGAATGAATCTATTATATAAAGAATGAATCTATTATATAAAAAATAAATCTATTATATAAAAAATGAATCTATTATATAAAAAATGAATCTATTATATAAAAAATGAATCTATTATATAAAGAATGAATCTATTATATAAAAAATGAATCTATTATATAAAAAATAAATCTATTATATAAAGAATGAATCTATTATATAAAAAATAAATCTATTATATAAAAAATGAATCTATTATATAAAAAATGAATCTATTATATAAAAAATGAATCTATTATATAAAAAATAAATCTATTATATAAAGAATAAACCTATTATATAAAAAATGAATCTGTTATATAAAAAATGAATCTGTTATATAAAAAATGAATCTATTATATAAAGAATCAATCTATTATATAAAAATGAATCTATTATATAAAAAATGAATCTATTATATAAAAAATAAATCTATTATATAAAAAATGAATCTATTATATAAAAAATGAATCTATTATATAAAGAATGAATCTATTATATAAAAAATGAATCTATTATATAAAAAATAAATCTATTATATAAAGAATGAATCTATTATATAAAAAATAAATCTATTATATAAAAAATGAATCTATTATATAAAAAATAAATCTATTATATAAAGAATGAATCTATTATATAAAAAATGAATCTATTATATAAAAAATAAATCTATTATATAAAGAATAAACCTATTATATAAAAAATGAATCTATTATATAAAAAATGAATCTATTATATAAAAATGAATCTATTATATAAAAAATGAACCTATTATATAAAAAATGAACCTATTATATAAAGAATAAACCTATTATATAAAGAATAAACTTATTATATAAAGAATAAACCTATTATATAAAGAATAAACCTATTATATAAAGAATAAACCTATTATATAAAGAATAAGCCTATTATATAAAGAATAAACCTATTATATAAAGAATAAACCTATTATATAAAGAATAAACCTATTATATAAAGAATAAACCTATTATATAAAGAATAAACCTATTATATAAAAAAATAAATCTATTATATAAAGGCCAATTGTGTGTTCGGCTTAAAGTCAGCTGCTACACAACACACACCAACAAAGTCGATATATTCTTTTTCAGCATTACTAGGAGATATACCTGGCGTTGTCTGGTATTAAACGTAACGTTAAATTCCTTAAACAAAATGAAGTAAAAAAAAAAATGGAAAGAAACCGAGTCATTTGCGGGCGAGTATTGTTTTTCAAAACAGTTCACTTCTTGTATATAATAAAATACTCGAACTGAGACCTAAACCAAACCTAAAGATAGTGAGTGAAGTACGATAACCATTAGGCCAGCTAGACACGACTTTAAAAAGTGTTTTCAAACCTACTTATTCTTAACATAATGTGAACAATCCGTGCATGCGCAGTCGTGAAACAGTTAGCAAACAGATAAAAATCCAATGACCCACTTAGTACCAATTTTTCGATTTTGACTCCTTAGCAGCCATTTTTCTTGATCATCTATATATTAATACGATAGCGTGTGTGGTCTTTTGTGTGTCACGCTCACATCCGGGTCGTTTAATTGTTATGTTCTATTTCTTGTCATAAATAATTTTACTAAGAATTTTTCATAAGTTTTGGTTTCCGTTTCGACTATAGCTGATGGCACTTAAATCATCTATATTTTTTTATAAATAATTTTATCAAGAATTCTTCATAAGTTTTATTTTCGGTTTCGATTATAGCTGAGCGAACTCGAGTTATATATATAATATATATATATTTTTTTTTTTCATAAGTTTTTATTTCGGTTTCGATTCAAGCTAATGCACCCACGTCATATGGATATTTTTTATTTTGGAAATCACAACTTTATATCATATAAACATCGATAGAAGATTAAATCTATAATATATACGAAATCTGCAAGAATTAAAATATCATATTTAAGCGTACTTTACGACCGGGATTTGACGGACGTTCGTGCTAGCTTAGATAAATACTTTTGCGGTTTTAACAAAATAGCTACAATAATATCAGAGCGTCTCCATTTACAGAAACATCTAAGGAATGCCAACATCAATATATTACATATGAATGAGTCCCCTGTGGAATTACCACAGGTCCCGCTAGTTATTATTATTATTATTATTATTATTACTATTATTATGTAATAATCATTCTTTATTTTTTTTAGAAGAGAGCACCAAAAACGAAATTATTCAGCCGGTTTGTGGGTTACATTTGGATTTATATTTTTAGTAGTTGTGTTCGCATTACAAATACTATAAACACTTCAATACTGCTACTGATACCAGTTGCTTGAATACATAACTTCGCGATTAATGACTTTTCTATGAGAAAGGGGCTGTAAAGAACAAAAGATCTTACTCCCCCCCCCCCGCACACACAAGATTTAGAAGTCGGTTGTGTACTCTTTTACGGTGAGATAGTGGGCTCGGCTGCACCCTCCCAGATGTTACAGCAATGCTCCATCTTAGGACGTACCTCTCTCTTCTCTTCTTCTGCATCACAAGTCATATACTTAAACGAACACACCTGTAAATAATTCCAGGATTACTCAGCTGAACATGAATTCTAAATGTTCTGAATCTTTTCACACAACACTATTGTTATTGTTGTTAAGAATCACCAACTTCAATTATGAAGGGCGCACAATCAAAATGCCATAAGGGCTTCAAATGTTAACTTTGAAAATAAAGGTAAACAAAGATCTGGAGAGATTTTAGTTTACGTAAACGAAATAACAAGATTTAGGCTTATGTCAGTGTTTTGGTGACGTGATGATATGTAGATTTGAGTAGATTTTTGTCAGTCGTTAGCTGAACGCTGGGGAAACAGATGACAAGGTGGGAGTTGGTCTCTCCTCATGACGCAGGGAGCGGCGTCTTCTGAGACAGCAAAGATGTGAAGACGTAATCTCCGAAGATTTTTTTTTTTTTTATTCAATTTTCACCCCAAACAAGCCACAGTGCCACTTTGAAGCAGGGGGCTACTAAATGCCGGCCAGAATCAAGAGTATAAATGTTTTATATATAAACCAGGTATGTGTTGTTTATCTACAACTGTTAAAGCAAACTATTTTATCTGCAACTGTTTCGATACGTCCACGTCAATCGTTTCATGTTAGAACTGTTGCATAAATGTAAAATAAACACACTAGACAATCCCCTAGCTGATACGCGATATATGCATACTCGCATATTATATAACCGAGATATATATACATGCATATATACGTACATGAATATACAGATAATATATACCCACCCTCCGCTATCCAACACAATTGGTATTCAGTTGAAAAAAATATCTTGCTTCAATGAAGTAATACCTTGATGATATTATTGGAACAGAGGGTTGGGCAGGTGTGAAAGAGTTAAGAGTGGATGAAATAATTCAGAGAAATTCTACTATTAGAGTAGAGTAGTTGAGGTAGCAGGTTCAGTTCACAGAGAGAAACCCAAGGAAAAAAAAAACATGGAAGAAAGTGATAAAAATTGACTTAGGGGAAAGAGGGATAAATAAAGACCTGGCCAAAAATCAGTTAGTTTAAAAGTCAGTTTCTTTAGATCATTCAATATATGGCAGTGAACCAATGATGATAATCATCCTCATCCTTCTTTCCCTCCTCCTCCTTCTTCTTTATCCGTAGACTATTTTCTTCATTGATAGAATGGTCCAATCATTCTTCCAGCAACCTTGTAGTAATCTTTTGGCTGTTTCAGAGTTTTTCTGAAATTCTAAGAGACACTTATTATTTTCGCTATTATTGTTTTATGTATGCCATTATATGACGAGTTATTCTCATGGCTTCTCCATTGTTTGCAATTCTCCAAGGACTCATTGTCAGCATCGCACAAATTATTCAAAGAATACTCTCATCATCGTTTGCTACAACTGATGCGGTTTTAGCCTTCTTCAAATTTATAATTCATTTGGTTGATTTTTCTTTCTTCCACAGAGTCAGCCTCGTCTTCAAAGAAGATTGGATGAAAATGCTTTCCAAATTATATTGCATCTATAGATACATCCTAGCGTTTCTGTAAGAGGTTTTGTCTGTTGGAATGGTTATGGTTCAGTTTGGAATCGAATCTCTATTGCTAAATGCGCCGATTAAATGGACGTACTTCTTTTAAATGCATCCAACTATATAAGATCTTTCCACCAATTCATCCGTCATGTTTCTGCACAAGGCTCTATCTGCCGGTTGTTGTAATAAAAACCTGGCCAGAGATAGATTAGCGTAGAAGTCGGTTTCTAAAATAGGAGGCTTCGTTGGTTTGGTCACATTAAAAGCATAAATGAGAGCGCTGGGGTTAATAGATCTAGAATGATTGAGGGAGCAGGAAAACGCCAAGGAAAACATAGAAGTGGTAAAATTGGATTTGAAAGAAAGAGGGATAAATCAAGGCCTGGTCAGAGTTAGATTAATTTGGAAGTTAATTTTTAAAATCCATCTAACAAATAACAAAATGTGAAAAGAATATGATGATGCTTATGATGGAAGTATGGATGAGTGTTTTGGTTATTAAATGGATAACAGTTGAGATAGCAATGGGTTGGCAGAAGAAAGCAAATGAAAATATGGGAGAAAGTGATAGGGATGGGGTTGAGAAAAAGAGGACTAAATAAAGACCTGACCAGAGATAGATTAGTTTGGGAATCAATTTCTCAAGGCCATCCAACACATGCCAGCATGTAAAACAGATTTAAACTGATGATGATTGTTTTGTCACGCTTAAGTTTAAAATAACGATAGATGAATGTATACGCATTCGTGTTAACATCTAACTTTAGTTATTTTTAGAGTCGCAGAGTCAAAAGGTTTAAAATCTGACTCCAACTCCTAGAATTCCAAAATATCCGACTTCTATTCCTAACATATTCCTGGATATGACATTAAACTATATCCGATGGTGAGGCCCCAGTTTGCGGGCTTTGGGGGAGTGTGGAGCCACCCTTTAATTGCCATTGCTCCCAGGTCCGGTCTGACCCGAAGTGGTAGTACCTGTTAGGGTCCCAACTATGGGTTAATAAGAAACCGACTTGAAAAAAACAAATATACTCTATTAAAACATTTTTTTTCTTCAAAATCACTGGATTCGGCATTAAATAACCTGAAAAGGTTTGATATGCCGTAAAACAAAAACAATCTATTTCTAACATTCTCCAACTCTGATTCTGTAAGTTTAGTTATTGCAAAAATATATTTAGGAATTTGTATTTAATTCTTTGGACTGTGTTTCATCTTGGGTGTTATTTGCGCAATGTTTCAATGTAACCTCCAACCTTCTTCAGGTGTTTCTTGTTGAACTCGGCAATCTTTCCTGAGCTTCACAGAAAGATGCCCAAGTTTGACAAGAAAGATTTGCAAGTTTTTTTTTTTTAATTTTTATTTGGGAGTCACCACTTATCAAGGCCCGAAGGCCACTTGAGGATAAGGGTTAATGAATGTAAACTGGTATTTTAGTAATCGTTAATGGTGTAAATTGGGTAGAATTTGATTATTTATGAGGACGGCTCAACATGAATTTGTTTACATTGGATTTGAAGGCTATCATGTTGTATTCAACTGTGAAGCAGGCCAGCAGAACAGTGATCCACAGATGGGCAGTTCTGGGAAAGAAGCTTTGTTCATGGAATCTGTGTATAGATTTAGGCACAAATTGAGAGTGGGAGAGAATTTTATATAGTGGTTGTAGCTAGTCAAATGTTTTTTGTGAATGTTTGGCAAGGGAGACCATAAATTAGAGTTCAGTCGAGCATTTGCTATTATGGAAATAATGATAGAGCAGAGACAGGCTCGCAACGTTTCTTCAGTGGGAAAGAGGTTGCAGGGAAAACAAAAGGGCATCACCTACTAGATTTCGAAGCCAGTTTTAAACTCTTATCAAGGCTGGATAAGGTGCGCTGAGCAGCTCCTGCCCAGATGTAGAAACAGTACTCTATTTTAGGGTGTATCTGGCTCTTATACAGATAGAGGATTGCATTGGCAGTTAGATACTTTCTGTTCGACAGAAAGATTGCCGAGTTCAACAAAACCAACCTGAAGAAGGTTGGAGGTTACGTTGGCTGGAACATTGTGAAATAACACTCAAGTTGAGAACAGTAATCCAAAGAATACAAATAATCCTCGTCTAAAACATTGAGAAATGAAATTTCTGCGCACTATATTTTGGCTTTTTGGTCCTCTGAGCTTCTACAACGTCTCTCTGATATTCAAAGAATCATTGTCTCAATTTCTGAGATAATCCTAATCCTTAATGATCTTATCCAGTTCAGCCAATGTCTTCTTTAGAATTCTTCATTGTCTAGCTAAAATTCTTCTAACCATTCTTACCATTCCTGTTTTTATCTCAATGTTTTGACCATTGAATTCTTTAGGTTTCTTCTTTATCTGATATTCTCAGAAGACACCTCGTCTCTATTTGTTTATTCTAAAAGATATTCTTAATGTTTCTGAATTTTTCGCATGAGGATTGATAATTTGGATTATTTGGGCTACTGTTCTCATTTTGGCTGTTATTCTCACAACGAATTCACAAAAAAAGAAACAAATATGGAAAAATCTTGAGTGAGGTTTGTAAAAATTCTTCTGTCATTATATTTTCACTTATCTACTCTTATATAAAAGGAACTTTGTCTGTGTATTAGTTCTCTATGAACTCCTAAACGACTGGGCCGATTTTTATGAAATTTCATGCAAATGTACTTTATGTGCCTAGCAGTGATCTTAGATAGGTTTTGTATTGGAATGTCATCGATAATAATCGATAATCGAAATAATCCAATGAAAGAAGGAACAGGCGATTTTGACCAAAATTAACACCTTACACAGGTGACTTTTGTATTTCAAACTTTCATTTAAACTTTTTGTAAAATCCACAGTAGGTTCGCTATTGTGTAATGCAGACTACAAGGTATTGTGGACCAAGTTATTGTGGGGAAGCATGTAAAGCTTCCTGTCCTGTCCTGTGCACTGTGATGGACCCTTAACTGTCCTGTCCTGTCAGTGCACTGTGATGGACCCTTAACTAGAGCAGGTAATCAATTGATTTGATTGAAAAATAAGTGATTTCATTGATTTTGAAGATAAAATATGCTAGTGCAAAATATTCGTTGATCATCATTCAATCCTGGGCAACGTCGAGTCTCCTTGCTAGTATGTATGTATGTATGTGTGTATATTTGTGTGTGTCTATATGTGTATTGGGGTGGAGAGGGCTCCCGTAGGCCGTGGTGAAGGCAACCTTTCTAGGAGAAGCAAATCTCTGATTTAAAAAACCATAAAGCGGAAGACCATTACCCGCATTAAGCTGGTCTGTAGTTTAATTTGTTGCTGGCTATCTTGCTCTTGCTTGTTGTTGGATCTCAACATTTTGAACCGAGAGAGAGACTTAGCTGTCGTACAAAGCTAAGACTCTGTAACATCATATTTGTATAGATACTCCCTCAGCCATTTGGGCTCATGAATTTTAAATGTCTGAGGGAGTGGCACTCGTCTGACAAGACGTTGCAATCATCATCATATGTGTGTGTGTGTGTATATATATATATATATATATATAGTAAGATGATTGATAATTTATAATAAAAATTAAGAATCGGTTTCACAAGGAAGAACAAACAAAATCTATAAAGTGTACGATCGTTTCGGAAACAATGTTTTTATTGAGATAGACAATAAGTGTTGGACAATGATTTTATTATTTGTTTTTTTTTTTAAACAAATTCTCCTCATCAGCAAAAATATTGGGTGGGTTTTTTTAAAAGGCACCAAAAATAAAACTAGCATTTTTTTTTAAGTAAGGCAGATGTATCTGGAAAATATTTAAAATATAAAGGAAAATAGTTACTTTTTAGATGTTGATAAACAAAGTAAGATAAAATAAAATAAAAATAATTGTGTATATATATATATATATATATATATATATATATATATATATATATATGCCTTGAAAGTTTTTACCCTTCAAACATTTATAAAAAATGTTTTATTTAATTTTTCAGTTCAGCGTTGGAAAAATATTTTGTTAGCAAGTCATTTAATCTCCTGCAATCATTGAATCAATTTGCTTTCTCTAATTCATAATAGTCCCAAGTTTTTAGGGATCATCAGTATTTTACCATATATATATATGTGTGTGTGTGTGTGTGTGCGCGCGTGCACACGTCTAAACCATTATACTAGTATTTGGATGGTTAATTAGAATTGGCAATCGGAAAAATTAAAGCTTCTTGTAATATTGAAATTGGAAAAATTTGTGCCAAAAATGATTCTTTTAATTTTTTCTTTTTTGTTTAAAACAAAATTTTTCATTAGTGATACTAAAAATACTAATAGATGAGATGATAAATATTTATTGATTATAAACTAAAATGTATAGATATACCAGCATATGTGCATATATTTGCATTTGCGAAAATACATGCACATATTACAACGGTATTTAAGATAATCCTAAAATGAAAATTTAAAAAAAAAAACAGCTTTGTATGTTTAGAAATCTGAAAAGAATCGGAATCGATAATTGTATCAGAATCACTAATCGTATTGAAATCAAGAATTTAGAATGAAATCGGTAATTGTATCAAAATTGTGAAAAAATATTGGAATTGCCTCATCGCTGCATTATACATCCATGTCATTTCGAGGTTCTTTTTTGTCTGTCAATGTAATATATAAAACCACTCGGATGTTGATTTATAGAAAAGTTTATTTAAAAAGAAAGACAATCACAAAAAACATCAGAGCAACGAGATACTTATACACACGTGAGAGAAAGAGATAAGGAAAGACAAATAGACAGACTGATAGCTTGTCTTGCCACAAAGAAAAACTTTGATATTTGTCAAGAGTGAAATGCCCTAATTTTCCCAAAACTATGTTCACTGTGTCCATCTTTTTATTAATAACCTAGTTAACTAATTATTAATAACCTAGTTAACTAATTGGTCAAGTAAGAACTAGTCTCATTCTCATGTGTGGGCTATTTTTCTCCAAAATAAACTTAAACTAATGAATGTCTTTGTTTCCTTTTTTGTACATGTTAAAAAGTTGTATTTGTATAGCTACACCGATGAGGAATCTAAAACATTAGTCTGCCATAAAATACCAGTTCCTTGGAGTGTGAGTTACACACATGGAAATATTGTAAACACTGACGAATATGAAGAGATATTGTGTCCTCTTTTTTGTTGATGTGGGCACTAGTATCATGGAAGTGTCGTACCTTAGAAAAACGTTTCCCTCTGACCTAAAGTAGCCACCAAACTAGTGCAAGATGGACAGCATTTAGTTCTAATCAATTGATCTCGTCCTCTTCCTGGTATTCACCCAAAACTGACCTAATAAGTGAGCTCCCCAGCCTTTCTCTAGCTAAAACTAAATGAAGCTTCTATGCGTAAAGTTCATTTCTTTGAACTGTTCGTCTGTAGAATACAATACAGTGGGGCTGCTTTCCAGCTGACTACTAAGTGGTAATTTTCAAGTCCAATGTAAACAAATTGAGGAGAATAGAAAGAGGAGCATAGGTTTACGTTTGGCAGCTGTGTAACTCTCGCTTTTCTTATTTTGTTCTCACATTCCATGAGCCATGTTTTTGACAAAAAAGAAAGAATTTCTGTTTTCTGTTTGGAAACTATCCATCAATACTTATCATTGGCTAGTTTTTAACTTGAACTGGTATTTTTTTTTTTTTTGTAGCTTTTTGTATCAAATAACTTCATGTCTTGTCTGATGCGATTTCCACTTAAAAGAATTTTTGTTGTCTTAAATAGTCAATTTCTGCCATCGTTATCAATCATTATGGTTTTTTTCTCACCGTTCACCTGACATGCTAAAACCTTTATCCTCGAGTGGCAGTTGGACCTTTATAAATGGTGAAATTTTAGTAAAAAAAACAAAATCTGTCACAATAACAATAAATTCTATGTGAACAGTAAAAATTTCTTTGAAAAAGTGTTTCCTTTTTTCTCCTCTGTTCTAGGTGCCTTTCCAATAAACTTTTAATGAAATCAAATTCTTGATACTGCATGTAATAGGAAGCCACGATGACTGAGGATAACACTGGATTGATCTCAGATACAAACGAACCTGAAGAAATCACATTTATACATGCAGTCATTGAAACCCGAGAAACGTAGGCTCTGCAGAAATTCGTCTCGAAAATGAGACTTATCTGATGAACAAGGTTTTGGAATTTCTGCTATCGAGAATAAATTATTCTCTCCTCTTCCCCCTCCTCCAAATTGAAAAGAGCTCCTAAGTACACTGTCTTCTGCGATGCTATCCAATGAGATTTCTGAATGCTTATCAACAATGCCAAACTTTGGAGGAGATCCCGAATTAAAAGTACTTGTTCACTAAAAATATGTTGATTCTAATTTCTGAATATCCAGTTGTCTAGGCACATGAAAATATGTACCTGTCGGGACCTTAGAAATCCCTTCAGTACAGATATGATTTTTGTGAATACTGTTGGTGTTATTTCCAGTCCAAATGGCATAATTCAAATTGGTAATGATTCCCCTAAAAGTGGAATCATAGAAATTGCCTGTGACCTGAGAAGACAGGAGCAAGGTAATAAGCATTCTTCAGGTTCACAGTATTGAACACCCACTAAACACCGTCCTCGAGTGCCTAACGTCTTTCTGTACAGAGATTTGACAAGGAAATTTGGTATGAAGGTATTTCCTTCTAAAAGTAAACCCAGATTAAATATATAGTATTCACAGCCCAAATAAAACCCCTTAAATACAAGGCTCTCATCAGCTAAATACGATAGGAATTAGAAATAAAATACAGCAGAATTAGACTTCAGAAATTAAAGAAACAATCGACAAAAGTCAAGAAGTAATACGTGTTTACATAGTATAAATAAAGTCATTTTACTTTTACTGTAATTTCCCAGATTAAATTTTCTCTCCATCACTAGAGATATATAGAAGGATGAACAGTGATTTTGCAGAACGATACAAAAAGAGGATTGTGTCATGGATATTTTACAATTTTCTACATCATTTCCAAGTGAAGAAGGTCGCAGGTTACATCTGCCGAACCATTGTGAGAATAACATCAAAGATGAGAAAAGTAGTCCGGATAATACAAATTATCAATCCTCATCTCCAATAATTTCCAAACAAAATATCTTTGGTTTATATTCTTTATTCGCTATTTTTTGTTAGACTCGATTGCACACCGACATGAACATTTTCATAACAGTTTTCTGAGCCTTACTATTTCCGTACTGGCTTATGATGAATTGGAAGTAGGTGTTTGATTTGTGACATCATCAATGGCATGTAGGGGGAGGGGGTCAACAAACTCACTTTATCTGGTTAAGTTTTTCAAATAAGTCCCTCCTCTCCATTTCTAAGATGAATTGCTGAGAAACTTTATCTACCCTCTGTGTGGTAATCTTCCATAATATCAGAGGAAGGCTAACTGGTGCTACTGCTTGCTCAAGGGTGACTTGGAACTGTCCAAGGCAAATGCGGTCATCTTCCTGAGGTATTATACATTCCCGTTTACCTGAACAGCGCTTAATATTCCAAAATGGGTACCTGTCTAGCATTAGCCAGGTTCAGTGTTGCTTAACTTCCCCATTCAAAGTTCCCTCAACCGCTCATCGTTATTTTATTTACCTTCTTTCTAGGCATGTTAGACACAAGGTCAACTGTTTATGTGGAATGAACTTGATTTAAACTTAACACATCCATCGTGTCGTTAACCATTTAATATATCATCTTATGCATCTCTACCCTCCCATCTTCATCCATCTCTCAAATTTCAACTATAATTAACGCAAATTCAGCATCCACACTCCTTGTTGCTTAAAATCAGAAAATTTCCAAGATTTCGTTTTTGCCATGAATTTGTTTTCAACGTTCTTATAAGAACAAGAGAAGCGTTTTTCTCTATAGTTGTTTTTAAGCAGATCTCCTTTTTAAGATATATGGCATGCACCATGGTTGAGTAACCCAATCACTCCTCGGTATGGTAAACCTCCAGAACATCAAATGGAGGCTAACAGGTGCTACACCTTGTCCAAGAGTAACCTAAAACTTTGAAGGCAAAGATATACTTGCAGAGATATACTTTTGAATTGAAAGCCATATTTAATTTCAGAAGACTGTTCATAATTGTTGGCTAATTAACATTGTAAAAGTTAATTAGTTATTATCGATGTATCTGTCTATCTATCTATGCAATGATATTCTTAAAATAGTTTTATTGGGAGTTATTTATTGTTTATAGAATTAAATGTAGCAATAGATTTTAGCTGATATGTTTATATAATTTAGCTAGGTTAAATATAAACAGAATAACCTTCGGCAGGCAGACGTGGAAAGGTCACATGTAAGGGATATGTGTGCTTTTGAATGATGACGTAACGGAACTGAGGTCAGGAGGTCGGGAAGTTTAGAGTCGGCAGTTGGGATTTGATCACCAGAGTGAACAGCCGACAGAGTTGTAATCTAGTCACGCAGGTGAATAGACATATTTTAAGCCAGGGAGCGGGCTGGGAAGAAGAGACATATAGAAGAAATGCAGACCCTGTGAAACCATTTGCAACAAGTGAAATATTTTTATATTATAAAAATATTTCACTTGTTCTTCCTGTGGTTTCACAAAAAGAAAGAACAGATGTCTTAATTGGATGGTGCTGGTCGTTTCATGGTTGCGTCACAGAGCTCAGCAAGTGAAGATACAAGAACTCTTCAAGTAAAACGGTATGAAGCATATATTATTCTTCTTATATATGAACTGCAAAATATACCCGTGTGATAACTGATACACCATGACTCAGTTTACACGGCAATATCATATCCTCCTGGCTAAACAAATATACATACGGTTAATACGTTTTAATACAAATGTTATAAGAAAATATCATTAACAAATTATCAGACCCAACATATGACACGTTTTATAATACCAAATCCATCTCGTTATATAACAATACGTAATCTACGTCCTAAAGATGAAGAGTTTTCAGAAGGTAGCTAATCTGTACAAGTCTTGAACTTTAAAAGTTTGCAGACAAAGAGTAAAGATCTTTCTCGTGTGGATACGAAAAATTATGTGCATGAATTCTAAACGATCCAATATTTTTATGGAACGATTCCGGTTTCTGATTGGTTGTTAGCAGAACATGGCCCCATTTGATTGGTCAGTTTCTATCGCCAGTGTCCAATTTTCTTTAATCATACTCTCATTAAAAAGAAAATATTGCAACATATACATACCTGTTTACTTGAGTACATACAGCGCCTAGTATTCACTAATGGTTAAACTTTTGGTACTGGCCGAGTACAGCATCGCCTAACTTCAGTGACTGGTGTGTTACCGTGATTATGCCATGTATATTAGGCAAAATAAATTCCACACTTATTTCTATGACTATGGGTATTTATTTGCTTACCCACGAAATAAAAATGTGACACAAGGTCGTTTCTAATATGGACGAAAACCAGCTCCTCAAAAAGGGCACTCTGAAAGTAGGCAAAAATAAAATTGCCTTAGTATAGTAAGGTTCCCCCCTTCATTGACTAAGTACAAATTAGTTTGAGTGTAGCATGAGGACAGTTACTACACTTTGATCCTGATGTCTATGTATTCTGTATTTTGGTGAAAGTGTAACTCCTCCACAATCCGCTCCAAATCAGAAACGCAGTCTTCAAAGGATGCGATATATCTTTTATATAGATTAGGTTGTCTATTGAGTCTAGTTTCTTTTATTCGTATACAGATTGAACTTTTTTTTTTTTTTTGGGATTAGCGTTTTATTCTAATTTTCTATTTACCACTATTTTAGTCTTTGTTTTTCTTTTCTTTTTAAAGAATCTCTTAATTAAATCACATAAAAATGTCATTTTTCTTGAGCAACAACAAAAGAAGAAACAATATTTATTCACCTGAGTTATAGGTCATCGAATATATTTATGATTCTAATTTAAACTTCAGCATAATGAAGTTCGTTCGTGATTGTGTGTGTGTTCGTGATTGTGTGTGTGTGTGTGTGAAGATTTCTTATTGTATAAAATTCCGCAAACATATTAGGCAACTTGAACAAAGCTGAAAATTGAAAAGATAATCGAAAATGGTGTATAGCTTTGCAGTTATGCGATTGCATCTTTGGCCATTAGTGATCTGTAATGTTCATTTTAATGTAACTGGCACAACTGAGTTGGTGTTGGTAATACTAGTCAAGGATACATTTTCGACAATAAGTTCAACAGTGACCTTGTTTCTATGAGGCTAAGGCATGGTTCTCTTCAGTCTTGGGAGATCTACCCTCCCAGGCTTTACCTTCTTTTTTTTGAGGAGCTAGTTTATTGCTAAATACCTGAGACGCCTCTACTAGGGAATGTCAACAAGACTGCACAGGCACTTGTCAAGCCAAAATCACTATCAAAAAATTCCCCTACTCTCTATTGTTGCCTAAGCCTAAACATGGATTCTATGCACAAAGCTTCTTCCCTAGAACTCCCCGCCTGTGTAACTCTGTTCCGCTGGTCTGCTTTTCAGCTGACTACAATATCATTATTTTCAAGTCCAACATAAACAAGTTCTTGTTGAGCTGTCTTCGTAAATGATCTAATTATAGCAAATTTCTTCTACAAACGATTATTACACAACTGCCTCAATGACTACAATACACACGTTAACCCTTATCCCCTAGTGGCCTCTGGGCCTTAATGTGATGACCCCTTTTATATAAAAGAAAAATAACACATTTCGCCTAGTGCATTGGTTTTCGAAACATCACCTAACCTTTTGTCTAACATCTACACCAGTCAATAAATAATCGATCTGATGTTTTGTGGTTAGTGTTATTTAAAATTTGTTATCCTTCAAGATTAGTTGCTCAACTATAGTTCCAATTTCTACTTTTAACCAATATCTGGGAAAAATAAAAATGCTGCCAACATGGTGCTAACTATTGACATTGTTGTTGCTAACATTGTTGTCATCACCAATATTGTTGTCGCAACTGATTTCTTTTATCACTAGTGTCTAAGATTATTTTGTTAGAATCTTTTGTGAATACTTTCTAACAGGGTTACGGAGTTAAAGGCTTTGAGCCAGACTCATAAGAATGTTAGAAGTCTCAGTTGGATTTTTTCATCTAACTTTATTGGAATATTTTGAAATTCTCATATTTTTTTGAATTCCAACCTTATACTTTCCGACACCAGAACTGAAAAGATTTTTTGTCTTCCTCTATGTGCCTAGTATTAGACCAAGTTTCCATGACCAGAGTTTCGTTCCAAGAACTCTCCATCCGTACTTTCCTGCAGACTACAACATGGTCGTCTTCAAATCTAATGTTGATAAATCCTTGTCATAGACTGTTTTCATAAGTAATCAAATTTTGTTCATTAAATTCATCATGTTGAATCCTCTCACAATATTCATCATCATTCAACTAACGTTCTACCTACATCATTAACTCTTGTCATCGAGTGGCTTTTGGTCTTGATAAGTGAAAAATTAAATATGCACATCTACATAAGTGTATGAAATTCTAGTTTTGATCAATAGGAAATTTGATTTTAATAGTTGATTATTTTTTTCACTATAATCTTTCTTATCAATATAATGGTTAGTTGGAAATCATTTTTACTCAAATGTAATGATAAAAAAACAGAGCAATCTTACACACTAAAAAGAAGACACTTCTGGAGCAATATATGGGAAAAGCAACAACAAAAAAATGTTTGTTGGTTATTTTAAAAACTTCACAATGGCCAGAGAACTACTTTATATTCTAATCCCTATTCGTAGGGCTATATTCGAGATCTTTTTTTTTTTTTCATTACTTATTGTACCTATTTACAATGCCTCCCCACGGGACAGAGTTAGACACCAGAGTCGTTTTTTAACGTGGAGAAAAGATACAAAAATAAAAAAAATTGTCTCAGTCGTGAAGGACTGCTCCTCCACCGAAAGAGAACAAGAAATGGAAGTGCAGCATCTGAAGACAGATGGTATTTATTTGCTCCCCCACTGAGCAAATTAGGCACAAGGCCGTTTTTAATGTGAGGTAAAAACCAGCTCCCCTAAAAGTAGGCAAAAAGGGGGCACTCTGGTTACCAAAAATAATAATTGTCCCAGTATAGAGGGTTTCCCCTCCATTGACTGGTACAAATTATCTTAAGTGCAGCATCTGCCGGAACAGATACTACACTTTGATCTTGGCCAAAAGGCCAAGTAGTTTGTCAGAAACAAAAACGAACATTTACTGGTTTCAAAGCCAATTAGATGTTTTGCATGTAAGACAGCCGTTTTTCAGAGAAACATGGATAATTGAATGCTTAAATATGTATGACGACCAAAGAGAGAAACACCATAATACAAATAATGAAGGGTTGGGTTCATCCTTTTCACAATGTGATTGCGAAATAAACAAATGCAATAAATCCGATTTGAATTCAGTTTAACCGATTCCAGAGTCCATGTCAGTATCGATTACATCACTGATAAACACAAAATTCGATTTTCTGAAGAAACCGTATGTAACGCAATCAGTTCTTTTTTTTTTTTTTTGTCATTTTTAAATCGGCAGTTGAAAATTTGATAAAAAGAAGCCAATAAATATGAAAGTGTAATCAGATCCTGTCATGTTTACTTATTGAAAATTGATTTTCCGAAAGTCTGCTTCAAATAGATTATGAACCGATGCCAATTTGTGGGGAAAATTCCAAGAAGGAAGATTTTTTTTTTTAAGGATGATCCGCTTGCCTTCGAAATTAACAAATCAAATTTATGATTCAACTTAAATACAAACCAGCTGTATCTGTCCGGCGTTGCCCAGGATGCAATGAAGTCATTTTATATCATTGGGATTATTCAGACTACTGTTCTCATCTTGAGTGTTGTTTTTACAATGTTTCAGTCGATGTAACCCCCGACCTTCTTTAAGTGTATCTTGACGAACACCGTAGTCTTTCTGTCAAATTCAATAATCTACACAGAATTTTGAACGGAACTCTTTATTAGACCCACAAGGATAGCATGTTCTCGTTCCATCAGCCATGATTTAGTAGAAGTCTTAAATAATTCACAATTGTATTCTTAGCATTGTTCTCATTAAAAATTGACACTTCAACATCTAGGAGTTTCATTTAGAACTGAATTTTACCAAATGTCCTATCTGTTAAGCCATGGGTCTTTGCGAGGCCCAAGTTCGATTAGATACACCTGAAGAAGGTCGGAGGTTACATCTGCCAAAACGTTGTGAAAATAACATCCAAAATGAAAACAGTAGTCCAAATAATACAAATTATGAATCCGCATCTAAACAAATTAAGAACCATAAAGTCATTTTAGTTTTTAAGTTTTACATTTTAAAACTTATACAGAAAAAGAAATAAAACTTTTAGTTGCAAAGGAGACAACTTCAATAAAAAATATGAGTTATTCTTTTTACTAATTTTTATTTTTTGGTCATAATTAAAAAAGGAATGCTTCCATACTAAGTTATCCGAACAGGATTACATAATTTGTTTGAAATAAACCGTAACGAAACCGTACAATAAAACCCCAGGATACGGTGGCTTTAGTATCCGTTTTTTCCAGGTTACAATTTGGAATACGATGTTTTTCGAATCCTGGTTATTTTCCCCTCCTTACGATGTTATTTGATTATATACATGTGTATGATATACTGTGCTGTATTTTGTTACTAATTTTTAATGCCGTATCTCGGAGTTCTACTGTAATTATATTGCCAATAACATGGTACAACAATAACAAATAAAATAATTACCAGTCAGAATCAAAGATTGTTATAATTAGAGAATTGTTATCGTCACAACAAATTAATGGCAGAATGTTATGCAATAAAAATATCAGTGGAACTAACTTACCAAATAAAACAAGAAGTTGAAAAATCAAGCATTGTCAGAGATTAGTATTAGCTTACAGTTTTTTTTAACTTATACAGAAAATGAAATAAAAATTTTAGTTGCAAGATAGACATGGTACAACAGAAATAACTAAAAATTCAATTTTTTCTGTTCAATTTTCCTATTTTTGTTGAGGATGAAGCATCAAACATTCCAACCGAGAGATCTTTTATAGATTTTAACCGTCCCTTTAAGTGCAATTGCTTGTATCTCTCTTGCATTTGGTCTATCAGGTATATTTCGCAAATGTTAGCTTACCTTGTTTTTTTTTTGCTGAATAGATTATAATTAAGGGATTATTATCATCACAATTATTTAATGGCATGAGAATTATATATCTAACAAAAAAAATCCTTAAAATTTAAGGAATTGAATTAACTTTACAAATTAAAATAAGAAGTCGAATATCTGATGACATAAGATTTTCAGAGGTTGGTATTGTAAGTCTGATGTCAAGAGTTCAAATGCCCCCCCCCCCAGCAAAAAAAAAAAACTGGTCTCACAAGTTCAAGAACACAACTTCGTAATCATGCAACGCAATGCGCATCTACGATCATAGGCTGCCAATGAATCGAGTTAAGAGAAAGAAACGCCCCTTCATTACAAGTGAATGATTTTTTTTTCTTAAATCAAAAGCTTTGATTAGTTGTGATTGATGAGGAAGGTTAAAGATTCACATATTTTAGGGTCTTGTAGAATCGCATTAGTTGCAATTACACTTTTCTTAATTCGGATAAGTAGAGAAAAAATCTGTGTGTAGTCCGCCACAGTGATAATAACGGATAAAAAGAAAAAAAAATGGTTGAGAATGAAAGTATTAGCAAAGTCTGAGTAAGTTTTATTTGATACCAGTCAGCAAAATCATTATTTGTTTGCATATTTTTAAACTTCTACAGAAAATGAAATAAAATTTTAGTTGTAACGTAGATATAGTCTGAGTAAGTTTTATTTGATACCAGTCAACAAAATCAATATTTGTTTGCATATTTTTAAACTTCTACAGAAAATGAAATAAAATTTTAGTTGCAACGTAGATATAGTCTGAGTAAGTTTTATTTGATACCAGTCAGCAAAATCATTATTTGTTTGCATATTTTTAAACTTCTACAGAAAATGAAATAAAATTTTAGTTGTAACGTAGATATAGTCTGAGTAAGTTTTATTTGATACCAGTCAGCAAAATCATTATTTGTTTGCATATTTTTAAACTTCTACAGAAAATGAAATAAAATTTTAGTTGTAACGTAGATATAGTCTGAGTAAGTTTTATTTGATACCAGTCAGCAAAATCATTATTTGTTTGCAAATTTTTAAACTTCTACAGAAAATGAAATAAAATTTTAGTTGCAACATAGATATAGTCTGAGTAAGTTTTATTTGATACCAGTCAGCAAAATCAATATTTGTTTGCATATTTTTAAACTTCTACAGAAAATGAAATAAAATTTTAGTTGTAACGTAGATATAGTCTGAGTAAGTTTTATTTGATACCAGTCAGCAAAATCAATATTTGTTTGCATATTTTTAAACTTCTACAGAAAATGAAATAAAATTTTAGTTGCAACGTAGATATAGTCTGAGTAAGTTTTATTTGATACCAGTCAGCAAAATCAATATTTGTTTGCATATTTTTAAACTTCTACAGAAAATGAAATAAAATTTTAGTTGCAACGTAGATATAGTCTGAGTAAGTTTTATTTGATACCAGTCAGCAAAATCATTATTTGTTTGCATATTTTTAAACTTCTACAGAAAATGAAATAAAATTTTAGTTGCAACGTAGATATAGTCTGAGTAAGTTTCATTTGATACCAGTCAGCAAAATCATTATTTGTTTGCATATTTTTAAACTTCTACAGTAAATGAAATAAAATTTTAGTTGCAACGTAGATATAGTACAAAAATAATGACTAAACCTTTGCTAGTCAGAATCCAAATTTGATGCATCAGCTTAAATTGTTCTTCTGAAAGATTATTATGGAATTATCAACACAATAATTTCATGACATAAGAATTATATATAACAAAAAAATCTATAATATAAGAAATTGGACGAACTTAACCAGTTAACGTAAGAAGTAGAACACCCGGCGGCATAGCTAAGGAAAACAATTGTATTATTGATAAAATGATGAATATATCTTGATTTTAAACGACCATTAAAACTAAAATCCATAAATTTACTCCTCCCTCGCAAGTGTATTTTACATTTGCAATATATATATATATATATATATATATATATATATATATATATATATAAGCATATTACATGGGTTTTTACAATAATTTGCAAATTGAAAGAATATATTTATAGCTCTATGTTGCTTAATTTTAGTGATCCAACGAGAACCGGTGTGTTGATGCTATTATGCTGGATGCAGACTATGTGAAATTTTGAGATGAATATAAGAATTTTTGCTGAGAAGGTTGTAGAGAGGGAAACCAGAGACTGGAGCTCAGTTGAGCATCTATCATGGAAATACTGATAGAATAAGAAAAGACTCGAGATTTTTAAAAGAATCAGAATTGGTAATTGCATTGGAATCAGGAATTTAGAAAAGAATCAGTAATTTTATCGGAAGGGAGGAAAAATATTAGTCCATCAACATCATATACTAACACATAACCTGGACGGAGACCTGGACCACATACAGGAGGCACGTAAAAATCCTGGAGACGTACCACCAAAGATGCCTCCGAAAAATCCTCAGAATTAGTTGGAAGGACCGACGCACCAACACCAGCGTCCTGAGTGAGGCTGACATTCCCACTATCAGCGCTACTGTTGCTCAACGCCAGCTCAGATGGACTGGTCATGTTGTCCGAATGCCGGATCTCCGCCTCCCAAAACAGATTTTCTACTCTCAGCTTGTTGAGGGAAAGCGTGCCCAGGGTGGCCAAAAGATGAGGTATAAGGACAACATCAAAGCAAATCTAAAGCGGTTTCACATGGACCTTGAGACATGGGAGGACGTGGCTGGGAGCAGGTTGGCATGGAGGAGAGGAGCGCTGTCCACAAAGGTGCTGCGCTTTATAGTAGTGACCTAAATCAAGCTGCTGAGGATAAACGCAAGCACAGAAAAGACAGATTATTAACCAGACACACCCAACCCCATCCCACCACCACTACCTTTATCTGCCCAAATTGCACAAGACAAATTGGGTCTAGGATTGGGCTCTATGCTCACATGAGGGCCCACAGAAGCCACAACGGAGGACAGTCTTACTCGGACACGAGTGACCACCGATGATGACTAACACAGCCTAAATCTTATTTGATATCAGTCGAAGATCCATCTTCAATGATCAGCCTGACAGAAGGTGTGGGCTATTGTGGTTGCTTCTGCTCTGTCGGGCTGAAAGTCCTGTTCCACCCTGTCAGGCTTTACTTTCTCTTTAAGAAGGGGTTCATCGCTAATCCTCTGAGGAGTTCCTACTGAAAAATGCCACAGGATTGCTCAGACTTTTTGTAGGCGTTGTGTACTGTTTTTATAGAACTACATCTGATTTTGTATCTACCCTCATAGTGAAGAGGTACATATAATGCTAGCTTGCCCATACAAAATGATGTCATCCTCCATCTTTGCTCTTCTACTTATATACAACTTTGCAACTGTTTATCCTCCCTCTCACATAGGCCAAGATTCAGCGTCCCAGTTTGTCCTTGTAATCTAGTGGAAGTGTATCTCTTCCTTTTTTGCGGCCCTTTTCTCACAGAAATGACATAGCTAATCTTTCCTTACTCTATCAGTATTTCTATGATAGATGCTCGACTGAGCTCCAGTCTTTAGTTTCCCTCTGCACAACTTTCTCACCAAGAATTCTTATATTCATCTGAAAATATCCCATAGACTGCATACAGCATAATTGCACCAGTTCTCGTTGGATCATTAAAATTAAGCAATATGGAGCTTGGACAGTATCAGATGGGTGACTATTTGGGAATGCTAGCATTCCGTTACTAATCTCTATTAATTCCTAACTCTGCATCGAACAGATATCATACTACCATGTTCACTGTACCTTCTCATAACAAAGTTTCATACATAATTTTAGCCAGATCAGCGCAGTAGTTTTCAAGAAAACTTCTAAAGTAAATGTGGTATTGTGGTGACTAGTCCCTATTAATTCCTAACTGTCCATCGAACATATATGATAATACTTTGTTTACTGCACTTTATCATAACAAAGATCCATATAAAATTCCAGGCAGATCGGCCCAGTAGTTTCTGAGAAAAAGTGGAACGGACAGACAAACTAAGAGAAATATAGTATAGATAAATGTTTTCAGGAGAATTAAAATTATCTAATCTCTCTCTGCTATGTAATAATATTCGTCAAATAGTTTGCATATAATTATATATAATAGAGATAGTGGTTGTGACCCAACGGTTTATGGGTACGTTTGGTGTATATGATATATATATATATATATATATATATATATATATATATATATATGCATGTAAAAGTGAGAATGTGTGTGTGAGGACAACATTCAATCTCTATATTCATCAATGTTTTGATCTACAGACTTGAAATTTGGTATATAGGGTATTCAGACGTGAAAAACTTTTTACTCTGTTTTTATCCGAAACAAAAAGCGCTAAAAGGGTCAAAATTGAAAAATTGGTACTTGAGTGGGAGGTATCGGATTTTTATCTCTTTGTCAATTATTTTACGACTGTGCATGTGCGAATCGTTCACATGACAGCTTTCTTTATGTTAAAATAAGTAGGTTTGAAAATACTTTTTAAAGATCGTGGCCAGCTGACCTAATGGTTATCGTACTTGTCTCACTGTCTTTAGGTTTTGGTTTCTATCTTAGCGCGAGTATTTTTTCTTTTTACTTACAAAAAGTGAATTGTTTAGAAAAAAGATAATACTCGCATGCACATGTCTTAATTTCTTTCCGTTTTTTATTTCATTTTTAAAAAGGAATTTAACGTTTCGTTTAATACCTCGCAACGCCGAGTACATCTGCTAATATATAATATTTTTCATTAGTTAAATTGTTATCCCTCTCCCTCCCTCCCTCCCTCCGATAGAACCATATTCTTCAAGTAGTCCATGTATAAAACTCTACATCAGGATGCAACCTCTATCCTCCGGAAATTCTACCTTGTTCCATTATGAAACACTGAAACCAAAATGACAGTGACTGCACTGTGCCATTGCATAAGCTACGCTACTGAACCAAATATCTTGCGGATTATAAACCTGCGAATGTAAAGCAGCAAGTCTCTTAAAGTCTGCTCTACAAAACCAAAAAGGAAAAGAAAGAAAAAAATCAATGCGTTCCTTCTCGTCTTAAAAGTTATTTCATTTTCTTCTTCGTATTTGTTCGTTTGTGGGTGAAATGAAAATGGCATATTTCTCCCTTAATGAAACTCG
>NC_136495.1:14782283-14852283 GCF_053919585.1 Euprymna scolopes | reverse complement strand
TCCTTCCCTTTTTCTATGCCCCCCCCTCCTCTTCGTCCGACTATCTCCCTCTTTTCTATCATACTGCTATGTTCACTGTACCTTCTCATTTTTTTTTTTTTTTACATTTTCACCCCAAACAAGGCACATTGCCACTTTGATGTAGGGGGCTACTATCAAGGGCATAAGCTACAGGGGTACTATGTGGGGAGTTGGGCAAATTTTTTTATAGGTCTTAGAAGTACGCAGTTGACCTGGACAACTGCCGCTGGAGAGTGGGAATAGTACCTAACAAAGAATCTAAAGGAGAAAAAGAAAGGAGTCGTCGTTTCCGTTTTTTAGATGGCATTCTGTGAATATTTTGTCTTCTGACTACAAGATTCATTTGGAGTCCTGACGAAACATGAAAATGTTGAAAAATTTGGTCGATCTTCAAACAAAGTTTAATACTTTCTACTATCTCCCCTTCTTATTTTTCTCCTTCCCTTTTTCTATTTTCCTCTCCCGTTCTTCTTTTTTCTCCTTCCCTTTTTCCATGCTCCCCTTCTTCCTACTATCTCCCCTTTTCTATGCTCCCATCCTCTTCTTCCTCTTCTTTTTCCCATTCTCTTTTCTATTTTCCTCTCCCTTTCTTCCTGATATTTTTCTCCTTCCTTTTTTGCTATTTCCCATCCCCCTCCCTCCTATAATTTTTCTCATTCCCTTTCTCTATGCTCTTCTCCCTTTTCCTCCTATAATTTTTCTCATTCCCTTTCTCTATGCTCTTCTTCCTTTTCCTCCTATTATTTTTCTCGCTTCCACTTGCTATTCCCTCTCTGTTTTGCTGAAAATAATCGCATCAAAAGAATGTCTTGTTTCGAGAACGTATTATACATTTTGATTCTCATTCTTTCTGTTAAGTCATCTCGAAATTTAGTATACCTCCTAATGTGGGGTACATTGCTAGTTTGATTTATTATTAACAAAATAAAGTTTTTTTTTCTCGTTGTTTTGTGCATTTTTGTTTTTCATTTTTGTTAAACCTATCATTGTCTGGGGAGAAGTCTTCTAATGGCATCGTTGCTTAGAATTGTCTTGCTTCTTCTTTATCACGTTTCGTTTGACACAGAGAAACTGTTCTTCTATCTGACTGGCTTCATCTTCCAATAATTCCTTTGTCTGAATTAAAATGTCACGACAGAAGACTTTCTTTTTCTGGCTTTAACGTTTTTGCTCTCCTTTTTCGAGTCATCTTCGATTCGGATTCATATATTATAAGTCGGGCAACCATTTTTTTTTTTTCGCTTCCTCAAATTCTCTCGGAGTCTCTTTACTTTCAACAGTCTGACCTTGGCTGACTTTATGTGACATTGAAATAAAATAAATAAATAAAATGAAATATCTTTGTACTTTCATTCAAAAAATGTTCTGCACTGTTTATATATATATATATATATATATATATATATATATATATATATATATATATATATATATAATGTTTTATTTTTATTACCGTATTTTTCTGTTAAGTTACATTATTGTTTTAGCTACTCGGCCGTTTTTTTTCTCGTCTGTAGCTTCCTCAGACTTTTACAGAAATGTTCGCTAAAAAAACTATATATATATATATATATATTATTGATTAATTAAGTTCAGATATATTGTTACTATCAACTAAGACCAGGATTTCTACAAAAGTGTTCAATATGGGTATAGAGCTCCATTATAAATAAAATTATATGAACATTATAAGGAGTCTTTGAAGATCGACCAATTTTTCAACATTTTCATGTTTCGTCAGGACTCCAAATGAATCTTTTAGTCAGAAGACAAAGTATTCCCAGAATACTGTCAAAAAGACGGAAAGGACGACTCCTCTCTTTTTCTCCTTTAGATTCTTTGTTAGGTATGTGGAGGGGACAGGATAATCTGCTTGTGTGATAGACGACCCCGTCCCCATGTGTATGGTGAATGAATTGAATGGTAGAAGGATTGAAAAGCAAAGGTCGCATAATGATGACGAAAACATACCGGTATATATCAGTGAAAGAATGCAATTTATTTGCATGAGAAATATTAAGAATACAGATAGAAAGAATGAAAGTTTGTTGAGAATAAACGTTCATTACTTGCGATTGATAGCTGCGAGAAGCTGACGGTTAGTCAGGACCGCTGTTGGTGGCTTATGCTACCGGAGCGGTTTCTGTCACATCATGACTGGTCGAGTGTTGAGCGGGAAAGAGAGAAATATGAGAAACAGGAAGTCACGTGGCTAGGTCACTCTGTTTGGCAGTGTAAAAGGGCGACAATCGAGTTAGCCTGGGAATTTCCATTCCCACAGGTACTACCCCCACTTTCCAGCGGCAATTGTCCAGGTCAGCTGTGCATGTCTAATGCCTATAAAAAAATGAAAGCCTTTCTCCATTCAAGTACAGGACTTTGGCGTAATCATGTTGATACACCAGTTCTTCATAGATCATCAGTTAAGTGATGTTAATCCTGGTCAGTTCCAGATGGGTAACTATTTGAAAATATTAGATGTTGTAAGCGGACATTGACACTTTCAACAGCTCTTGCATTCCACCTGGCTTCCAGTCGTCTCGACCCTCTCCTGCCCTTAGATTAGGCACAGATAAAGAATGGGGAAAATTATTGACAGTGGTTTCAGCTAGGCGGGTGTTTTTTGCAAAAGATTGGTGAGGGGCAATCAGAGCCTGGAGTCTAGACGAGCACTTGCCATGGAAATAACAATAAAACAAAGACAGGCTCGCAACGTCTCTTCTGTGGGAAAGAGGCTGCAAGGAAGAGAAAAGGGCATCCCCCACTAGGCCACGAAGTCTATTTTATACTCTGTCATGGCAGGATAGGCTATTTTTAGCAGCTCCTGCCCAGATGTGGCAGCAGTACTCCATCCTTGGACGTACTTGGCTTTTTTGCAGATAGAGAATTGCACCGGCTGATGGCACAATCTCCTTGGGAACTAAATGACATTCTAAACAACATCCACTCTAAGAGTAAACCAGTTGGCCTCAACATGCATCTTGGAAAGACTAAGGTGATGTTAAACCAGCACGTTGCCAAGTCGCCAATAATTGTTGCTAGAAAAACAATTGAAGAAGTTGAAAGCTACATCCACTTGGGAAAGAAAATTATGAAAGATGATCTCCTCTCTGAGATAAAAAGAAGGATAGCATTGGGATGGGCAGCTTTTGGGAAAATGGAGAATATTATGAGAAACTGAAAAGCAAATAAAGGGAAGATCTTCAATGAATATGTACTACCTGTGATGATCTGCGGTAGTGAAACATGGGCCCTGACAACTCGCCAAAGTGAAATCTTGGCAGTAGCACAAAGGAAGATGGAGAGGATCATGTTAGGCACCATTCTACAAGACAGAAAGACAAACATCTGGATCTGCCGGCAAACAAGAGTTATTGACATCAAAACATCCAAACACAAATGGGCAGGGCATGTAGCCAGGCAACATAACAACATCATGGACAACAGAATGGACACCTCGTGAACATAAGAAGCCAAAGGGAAGACCAAGAACGAGATGGAGGGACGATCTGATACAGTACATGGGTCCCATATAGCAGCAAATAGCTCGGAACAGAGTTAGATTGGCTAAAATACGGGGAGGGGTTCCTCATTGAGTGATAAAACCCGGGGTTCCTCATTGAGTGATAAAACCCTTGTTAATGATCCTGTTGATCCTTTTCATAGGTTCTAATTTAAACATAATATCTTTATCTTTGTGTATGTATATATATATATATATACATATATATATATATATATATATATATATATATATATATATATACTAGCATGGATACCTGGCATTGTCTGGGTTAACATAAAGTTTTGTTTGGACACACCTGCTATACTAAAGATATTGAGCGCTTTCATCGTGGGCAATGTCAATACCCTCACAATAATGTCCAAAATAAAAGAACGGATAAAAACACAAAAATGTAATCGCCCAAAAAAAGAAGTGCCTGACAACTTCTTCACTAGATATTTTGATAAAAGGGATATGAAGAGAAGAAGCTATTCTCTGGATATTGAGCACATTTTGGTGCCTGTGCGCTAACAAAATCCGCCCCCCCCCAATAAAAATAAATTAATCAAAACAACTTTTCTTTTTATCAAAATAGCCGGGAGTGCTCGTGTTACAAGAAAGAGGGTTCCCTTTTCTTGTGAGAAGAACATTAGATAAGTGGAAAATGAGATTCGAACTTTGTAAGCAAGATTCAGAAAATGGAATGTTGAAATTTGGCTATTGTTAAATTTCATATAAAATAGTTTAGATATTGCTTGTTTGTAAACAGAATTAATTGTTCATTCTTTTATGGATAATTGAATTAAAGAAGGTCAGCTAAAAAAATAATGAACAATACAATTTAAAAATATATTGAAAAATAGGTTCGTGAGAATTCTTGTCTGCAGAAGCATTATTTTAGGAACATGTGCCGAGCCACGTATGTTTAAGCCACGTGAGTCGATCACGTGTAGAGCCATACATATGACGTCATAGCAGAAAGGGAAATTTTCAATAATAGAAGCTAGGTTTAGCAGAGAGAGGGAGTCGAAGATCAGAGGCAGTCGAGTCAGAATCGAACAGACAGCAGAGTTGGTAGGACAGAACTGACATGATCAGAGGAGGGTCCCTTTAGAAGCGAAGGGAGAACGTTTAATCATGTAAAACGGCTTTGAATTCCTTGGCGTCATCATCATTCGATATATATATATATATATATATATATATATATATATATATATATATATATATATATATATATATATATACATATATATATATATATACATATATATATATATATACATATATATATATATATATATATATATATATACCAGGAGTATTACCCAACCTTGGTCGGAGGTTTATTTAATGGCATTTTTATGTTTATGAAGTGTAAGATAAAATAAATATGTAAAAAATATAAATTTAAAAAAAAAAATCTCAATCGAAATTTATGAGAAGATTAAATGAGAAAAGAGAGAATTTTAAATGCATAAGTATTGTATAAGCAATGTGGTTTTATCGTTGTTATTGTTGTCTTGATTAGTCAAAGAAAAAATAATTTTTTGTGAGTTAATGAATTTGTATTTGTATAAATAAATGTTATTTAAAATGTTAATTAAAGCCAAGTTAATGGAAAAAAATGGAAGAACTATTTTAAAATATAAAAAATGTTAAGTTGTATTTATACTGTAATTGAGGTATTACCGTCTGTGAATTTTTGATTTAAGTAAATTGTCCAAGTGTATCAATATATGTCTTTCCAATTAACGGAACAACATTAAGAAGTTACGTCATCCAACAAAAAAAAAGAAAGAAAGAAAACATGTTGTAATGGTCGTGTGTGCGTCTGTGCGTATGCAGTGAAGTGTGACGTAGTAGTACGAACAATTCCATAACAGAAATATGGTGTCAGTGTTGGTGTGGCTCGTCGCTAAGCAACGGCCTGGAAAAATAGTCGGTCATTTTCATTTGCATACGTACAATAATACATAGCAATTATCAGTTGCTGATACTTGTTGGAAATATTTCGATGTAAAACCTAGCTTAAAACACTACCAGGCACAGCAAGTACCTTTGTGTTTAATTCCATAAAAATCGGTTAAGCCGTTTTTGAGTCTCTAATGAACGAACTCAAACACACACAGACAAAGTTGCATTTATATAATAGTATATATATATATATATATATATATGAGAAAGAGAAGAGATAATTGGAAAATAAAGTACAAGACGTCTTGACGACAATAGACTTAATTTTAAATTCTTCAAATATTTTGCTAATAGAAGGCGCGTGTGTCGATAGACGATATTGATTCTTTCATTCCATTCAATTCGGAAGCAATCTGTAAAAATCAGCAATTTTCTTTAGCTGTTAATATTAGTTTCTCCGATATAATCAGATATTCATGAGGAAAGGAGCATCTGAAGGTCTTTCTTTAAGTATTATTTTTTATTAATGTGTCGCCATTTATCAAGGCTAAGATGCACTCGACAATAAAGGTTAATGACTTGTGAAGACTATTCTGTGAGAAGTGGTTATTGATATTAGGTTTGAAGTAGATCATGTTGAAGCTATATGCCATAATTATGTTGAAAAACCAATGCCAATTAAATCGCCAAAATTAAGCAACATTGAGTCTGGCGAGTACAAGATGGGTGACGATTTGGAAATACTAGGCGCTGTCTGTCACTTCCATGAATAGGGTCTGGTGCTACCAGATCAGGTTGTCTGAAGATATCCGCTCCCTAACCTAAAATATTACCTAAAATGCACCAAGCATTGATGTTATTGTTTTTCCCTTTCCCCTTGCAAAACTCAATCATGTTCTGCGAAGTCAAAAACAAAAACAATTTTTTCTCTACAAAACAACCAAACCAAACACCATGAATAAATGTTTGAAAATATAAAGAACTTGAAGCATAAAACTTTTACCAAAATTATTAAACCTGAAAGGGTTGATATGCCATAAAACAAAACAACTAAACCCTTGGCAGTGATATACAGGCTGACTGGGAACTTCATGTGAATTTGTATTCTACATAAAATTCGAATTTCATTTGGAGGTGGCATACTTGATGCTGAGAAAATATCCGCCCCCCCCTCCCCAAAGAAACAGTATTAGCAATTATTCAATTCAATGTTGTAGCTGACAGGGAAGCAATCTTGTAGTAACGTGGGTGGCAAATGGAAAGTTATTGAAAAGAAACTCTGTATAAAGATATTTTATTAATATCCTAAAGAATATGCTGTTATAGATTCTATGCCACGTCATCAGTCTGTACCGCCCATTTAACCTTCATTTTCCAAGCTATGTATAAACAACTTTAGAATGGTCAAACTTTTTTCAATTAAAGTCTTTAATCTTTAACTATGCTGTCTTTGATTTTTTTTTTTTTTTGCTAGGAGTAAAATGTAGTATCCGTTTTGATTTTGAAACTTCAGTTTTTTTTGTGATCAGTGAAGGAGAGGTTCTTCTAGACTCATGCAATTTTTATTTTTGTTCCGATCCAGCATGATTTATTTTTGCGGGGAGTGGGGAGCTGGATTTTCCCCATATTAAAAACTGAGCTTGTACTTAACCCTGCTCTTGCAAATAAATAACTGTCATTGCTAAAGATTATCTACTGTTTTTTAGTCTTTAAATCTGTTTTATTTAAATGTTTTATTCGGATTATTGCATATGAAACTTTTAGAGTTATTAAAGTTCCTATTACCAACGAATCACTGGATATGGGAAATTGAACACAAGTTGTTGTTTTCCTTAAAGCTGAAGGAGGGGTGTTTACACATTTCCAAAAATATTAGTATATAATGGGCAACAATCTGAACACTGTATAAGTGATTCTATGATCCACTATAATATCTACAGGATGGCCAAGAAGCCATTGGAGGATTTTAAAATTGAATAGATTCTTCATTTTTTTAAGGTGTCATAATAAAATTTTAACTTAATATGACGAACACAATAAAGATGTGTTTGCAAAAAGAGAACAAAAATGAAAAGAAAACTTATTTATAAAAAATAACATCTTTAAAATTGTTTTCCATTTTTAGCTTCACGAATTCGTGCCCATTTCCTAAACATTATTCATGACGAATTGCAGGATCACTTGATTACGGTTTAATTCTCTGTCTTCATTCCTAATGTTCACCTTCAATTCGTGTACAGTTTTAAATTTGTTGGTGTAAACTTTTTCTTTGAGATAGTCTCACAAAAAACCCTCAAATCTAGGGAACATGAAGGTCAGTTGATATTGCCACATTTTTCATTTTTGTTCTTTTGTTGTAGTAAATCTCCATTGTCTTAGTCATGTTATATTAAAATTGATATTTAAACTGACCTGTGATCCAACTTGGCTCCCATATCAATGGCGTACACTATTTGTTGTAACAGTGAGTGGCTACAGATCATCTAGTTTGTGACTTCAAATCGTCAGACTTGATCAGCTTTCATAAAAGATGCAAAGATGGAGGGAGCCGATGCATGATTGCTATTTCAAATATAAATATGAGTAAGTAAGGATCAGACACTACTTATGTGTGACATCATCCCAGCAAAATACGTTGCGTGCCACTTGTGTCGGATATTCATTGCTTCACTCCCCTCTCCGCCATCCATAGATCATCTTGAACTGTTATCTGATTCACTGCCAGGATATTACGACTCAATTTAATCGAAGGATTTAATTAAAGTACCCTGCAAATATTAATCTTCCCCGCGATCCATATTCATTTTCTATGTCTGTTTATAAGCATTTCAAGTAAGATTTTAAGATTTCTTTGAAAGTCAATTACGTTCAGATCGACTCAAGGAGATTCGTTTAAGATTCGAGCTGATGATAAAGACTTCTGTCTTGCAGCGGCCACATTTGATTGCTGGCGAATCAAGAAATATCTTCTTCTTGGACAATCTATCTGGTGCCAAAGAACATCGGTTAATTTTTTCTTTTAACTGGAAATGGTTACTACTATGGACCGTGAGGTCTCTGTGCTGGGTTAAAATTCTTCCAGCCTATTGCATCACTTTTTCTAATATTTTTCTATCAGTGGAAAACATTAATATGGGACTGCTTCACTGTGGGCTATAACAGTTTCATCTGTGAATCTAATGTAAAAAAAAAAATCATCATAAATCATCTGAGACCAGGAATAAAACGATCAAAAGATGCTATGACCAGACCATATACAGCATAATCTTGTTGACACATTGGTTCTCGCTAGATCACCAAAGTTAAGCAACGTTGAGCCTGATCAGTACCAGATGGGTGACAAATTTGAGAATACCAGGCACTATATATAGGAGGATGTCGACACCTTCCTGAAAGAGTTGTAAAAACCTGTCATCATCTCACCTAATGGGGATATACATGCGGTTGGGAACCACTTGTAAATTTCATATTCCCATAGAACTTCCTTCTTCAAAGGAAGCAAGTTAAACTCGGCTTGAATTAGTTCTGCAGTTTCATTTCATTCATTCATGTGACCAGATGGGGCTATAAAACTGATCCAAGCATCTGCGAATGTGTAAAGGACGATCATATGATAAAATACTGCCTTATCTGCTCTCTGACCAATCGGTGCAGCTTGAAAGATTTTACAGAATGCAAAGTTCTTTTTTTTTTTTTTTTTTTTTTTTTTTTACAAAGGCATCACCACATTATCAAGGCCCAGAGGCCACTCAAGGATAAGGGTTAAAGAGTGTACAGTAGAAATTGGTCAATATAGTAATCATTAGTAATGAAAATTTGGTAAATTTAATAACTTATATGGAACGGCTCATCAAGAACTTATTTACTTTAGACTTGAACACAACCATATTGTAGTCAGCCGGAAAGCAGGAAAACGGAAGACAATTCCACAGGCGTGCAGTTCTAAGAAAGAAGCTTTGTTCATGGAATCTACGTTTAGGTTTAGGCACAGATAAAGAGTGGGGGAAATTATTGATAGTGTTTACAGCTAGACGAGTGTTTCTTGTGAAAGTTTGGCGAGGGGGGACCATAGATTGAAGCTCAGTTGAACACTTTCCATGAAAATAACGATACATCAGAGACAAACTCGCAACATCTCTTCTGTGAGATAGAGGTTGCAAGGAGGAGAAAAGGACATCTCCTACGAGGCTACGAAGTCTATTTTGAACTCTATCAAGGCAGGACAAGTCCTTTCTAGCAGCTCCTGCCCAGATGTGGCAACAGTATTCCATCCTTGGACGTACCTGGCTCTTATATAGGTAGAGAATAGCATCAGCAGTGAGATATCTACTGGATCGATAGAAAGATCCCACCATTTTTCCAGCGGCCTTGGCAACAGATTTGATATACGTGTTCCATTTAAGATCAGGAGTAATGGTCAAGCCCAGAAGCTTGTCAAAACTTGAGGCCTCCTGAAGACGAGAGCCATTCATTTCAATTGATGACAAATGTGAATTAGAATGTTGATGATGTAAAGAGAGAAGCTTGGTTTTAGATGCATTAAAAGTAACCAGCCACTTCTTTCCCCATTGTACTACGTTCTCATCTTCTCTTTCATTTTCACAACGTTTCAGTCGATGTAACCTCCTTCAGGTGTATCTTGCCAGACTCGGGAATTTGGACAGAACCCTTTATTTACTTCACAGGGGTAACATGCTCTCATTCCGTCAGCCATGTCTGGATAGAAATCCTAAATAATTTGCAGTTGTATTTTTTGGTCATCCATACTGAGAACCGAACCTTCAACCTTCAGGAGAATATTACTTTCACAACTGATTTTTCCAAGTACTATAACCAGTGTGCCACGGGTCTTTGCACAAGTTCAACAGAAACATTTCCGAGTTCGACAAGATACACCTGAAGAAGGTCAGAGTTTACACCGACTGAAACATTATGAAAATGACGCTCAAGATAAGAACCGTAGTCCAATGAATCCACATAATATGAATAACGAATCCTCATATAACAAATTCAGAAACGTAATAATGCAAAGCATAAAAAAGTAAACCGTTGTGCAATCACGTGCTTCAAAGACACGCAAAGAAGATGTAGTCACATTATGTTTATTCCATTCATTTTCAATCGTCTCATAATATTCTTCATCATTTAACTGACAATCTATCTATCTTATGAATCCTTGTCCTCGAGTGGCTTTAGCCTTGATAAGTGATAACTTATTGAATACAATTTCAAAAAACTTGAATGTTGGAATATAAAAGTGTTGTGGAGTCGGAAAAGGTGAAAGTAGGAACACGACGACTTGGTGAGAATATGAAGAACATTTATATCAAGCAAGGGTTAGTGGTGCAGGAAAGGTTAGTAAGTCCGTGGGGGGGGTCTTCTCTGTACGTCATCCGGGATAGCTCTCATTGAGCGGTCTAGACTTGCTGCTTATATGCCTAATGGACAAGTCAATCATAGCAGTTATTAGGGTCCCCACAACAAAGAGATGTTTTCCTCTTAAGGTAGAGAATGCTATTTTCATGGATGCCTTTCTTTTGGCTCAAATTGGTGCACATTCGTGGGAAATAGAGACGACGCTCGTTTTTATTATGAGTATAAGTTTATGTATTTCTATGCACAGGAACATAAACCACGTGAACACCTAGGCTCAATTTATTTATTTGTGGACTGTTATCCTCATCTTCATAGTTGATTCCCGACGTTTCAGCCAACTATTCCTCTGGTCTTTTGCTGCTGGTTAACTCTGGCGGGATAGAAATGCTGAGTTTCTTAACTATATCTTCAGAATTTACTGCCTTCCATAGTTGTTGTCTCATCACGTTTTGGCCAACGAATCCTTTGGGTAGGATTGAAATCATTATCTTCAGATAATGATCACCTGGAACTATAGAGACTTCATGCCTCTATCCACTGCACCATGGGCTTCGAATGATACAGTTAAGAGACTCAGCATTCATATCCCATCACAGTTAACCATCTGACAAAGGCCAGAGGAATAGCTGGCCGAAATGTCATGAAACAACAATGAAGATGAGGATAACAGTCCACAAATAAATAAATATACAAAATTACTTATATCGAAGGATTCCAATAATAAAATAATCTAAATGCAAGATTGTAAGTCTCATAGGACACTCACCCATGTTAATGCGCGGAGAAACGTTTTAAAACAGGATACACTTCTAAATGATTTAACTGATTAAAACAAAAAGAAAATATATTATCTTGGGTTTTGGTTGAATAAAAAGTCTAAAGAAATAAATTTCGAATTCAAATTTCCAACTCATTTCATTCTTCATCATTCAACTGACAATCTAGCCACCTCATTAATCCTTATCCTCGAATGGCTTTTGGCTGCTGCACATTGGAGACGACCATTATTTTATTCCTTTGAAGATTGTAATGCTGCGTATGGGGCAGCCAAACCAGCTGCCAACATTGCCCCGCTTTTCATTGAAACCAACCGAGAGCTCTTTTTAGTATCCTCGCTGTTCCCTTAAGTGCAATTGTCTGGATCTGTTTTGCACTTGGTTCACCAGGAATATTAGTTATGTAGGACTTCAGGTTCTTCTTCATAAGCCCTGTGGCACCTATGATAACTGGTATGATTGATATCTCCTTAAGATTCCAGTTTCTGTTCATATCGTACATGAGACCTTGATATTTGGTCGGTTTCTCCCTTTTAGCTCTGTTCAGACCTCCATCATTAGGAACACTCACTTCAACCAAGGTTGCAACTCTCTCTGACTTATTCCATATAACTATGTCAGGTTTCACAGCAGCATTTTCAAGGTAGGTGGCTGTAGGGATTACATGGTCGTAATGTATGGTATATAAGTCATTTCGAACTGTTCTTTCAGGTTGATGTTCCTAGAACTTGCTGCAACATTGGATGTTTAATTTTATTTGAAGTGTATAATAACATATCAAATAAAATGACGCGTATCAAATGAAAATATTGCTGGATCAACTTGTTTTACTGAGAATTGAAAATTGTGTTTGTGTACCCTAATCACGCACCAGGAAATAGTGGAACAAAATAATACCTGCACATCCAGCGATGTGATGTGAGACTATGCAAGGAAGAAAAAGAATATGCTAGACGAACTAGATTTTACTAAATCTCTGGATTTGGCTTGCATTGTTTCCATGCATACTAGATATTTTCATTGTTCTGTAATGGTATCCATTAAAGCAGAAAACTAGGTAATACCCGTACACAGTAGATGAAATCGCAAAATAATGGCATCATCCATTAAACCAGAAAGGAAATTCATCCATCGACTTTTAGTTTCATGTCACAAATCATCTACTAGATGAGTTATCTAAACACCTGGGTGGGGGATCTAATATATATAACTACTTAATTTACTCACATAAAATTAATATACAAAAGTATAAATTTATGTGTAAACTAAGTATTTACTTCAAAAGTGCTCACTACGTAGGTAGAGCTAGTTACTAAGTTATAAAATATATATGGTGATTAAGCTACACTGAATATTCCGTGTTTCATCCACTCTAGGACTCTTCAGGCTTACCTACATAAGCCTGAAGAGTCCTAGAGTGGATGAAACGCGGAATATTCAGTGTAGCTTAATCACCATATATATTTTATAACTTACTATGTATATAGGATAACCTGGGCTAATTCCATACTTGGGGTAATTCTATACTTGGGGTAATTCCATACCCACCCGGCTGAAAAGCCGTTCAGTTAAATGGAATAATTTAATGCTTTAAGAAACTCTTCTCAAGAAAGAGATGCATTTGTAGGTGATTTCCTCTCAAAGTACTGCAGCTGCCTCTGCTGTCTATAGTGAACATTGATTTAGCGACACAATCCAGAGCTGTCTTGAAGTAAGCACAACAATTCCACTTTTCAGTCATCCTTATATATTTATGTCCTCTCTACTGTTCTAAGTTTGTTATTGTTACTTATATATAAAAAAAGTTTGTTATTGTTACTTATATATAAAAAAGTTTGTTATTGTTACTTATATATAAAAAAGTTTGTTATTGTTACTTATATATAAATAAGTTTGTTATTGTTACTTATATATAAAAAAGTTTGTTATTGTTACTTATATATAAAAAAGTTTGTTATTGTTACTTATATATAAAAAAGTTTGTTATTGTTACTTATATATAAAAAAGTTTGTTATTGTTACTTATATATAAATAAGTTTGTTATTGTTACTTATATATAAAAAAACAAGAAAGAAAACTTAAAAGGGTCTACGAGTGCTCTGATGTGAAATTTATGTTTTGTCAGATGAACATATGCTTTTGGAAATTCCATACCCCTGCGTTATGGAATTTCGTAAATAATTCCAGCACATAAATTAATAGGTGCTTAACATGAAACAGGCTTCCTTTCTACATATTTCAGCCTCTACCGTCATTTCTAACGAGTGAATTTGCGATTATTCGATATTTTGTCAATCATAAGAAGACTATAAAGGATTTCTTCATGAGTGAATTGACACGAATGCTGGTCTGAAAGAAACAGACAAAGGTCCATCAAAAGGCAGTATGAAGAAAGCCTGACCTCAGCTGAATGTCTGCAGCGATTTAAAAAAAGATGAAGAAGAGAGGGCAGGCTCTCAAGGGCGATGTCAGGGGAGAGGAAGAAAGACTCGGAATACTGGTACAAGGAGGTAAAAAGTAGTGATGGACAGCCAGGTGCTGACACTCCAAAGCCAGACGCTGACATCACAGAGCTACAAAGAAACAGTGATTACCCGGACAGTGATGGCGACTCTGAATGGGTTCCTTCCAAAGCCAGAGAAAACATTTTAAAAGTGTCTGCTGCTATGAAGTAAGGTTTGTGCAGTTTGTCTTTTGTAAAATACAATTGACAGTTGAACATTCTCTCTTCGCCTTTTTTCTCTTTTATAGACATACATACTACTATGGTATTAAATAAATGCTATGGTATTAAATAAATGCTATGGTATTAAATAAATGCTATGGTATTAAATAAATACTATGGTATTAAATAAATGCTATGGTATTAAATAAATACTATGGTATTAAATAAATGCTATGGTATTAAATAACTACTATGGTATTAAATAAATGCTCAGTTTACTGGTTGGCTTTATTTCTATCTTATTTCCCACATTATGCAATTGTCAAATGGAGAGAATAAAATTACCCCATTTTCATATGTATACAATGATTTTTTGCAAAGTCAACTTTTGCACTTTTCTGTTTGATTCTATTAGATCTTGGTTTGTTGTATGAAAACTGAACTGGTTGTATATTTTAAAAATCTATATCAAGAGTTGATATGTCTTAGCCAAGAATCAGAATTCAACAAAAATAAGTATGGTATGGAATTGCCACATATATATATATATATATATATATATATATATATATATATATATATATATATATATATATATATATATATACTATATATATACTAGAAGACGTACCCGGCGTTGCCCGGTATTAAATGTAACATTAAATTCCTTAAAAAAAAGGGTAGTAATTTTTACGGAAAGAAACTGCATGCGAGTATTATGTTTTTTCATAAACAGTTCACATCTAAGTAAAAAAAATACTTGAGCTGAGATCGAAACAAAAACCTAGACAGTGAGTCAAGTACGATAACAATTAAGCCAGCTTGCCAAGATCTTTAAAAGGTATTTTCAAACCTTGTGAAATATTTGACAGATAAAAATCTGATGACCTCCAAGTATCAATTTTATTTTTAATTTTGACCCTTTAGCAGTCCTTTTTTTCCGGATGAAAACAGATTAAAAAAAGTTTTCCACATGTCTGAATACCCTATATACCAAATTTCAAGTCTGTAGATCAAAAATTCATTGATATAGGTTGAGAAGTGTCCTCACACATACATTTTCACTTTTATAGATATATAGATATGTGTGTGTGTTTAACATGCTGATATAATGTGTCCATATCGTCTGAAGTTTCCAAGATGGATACCTTTTGATAATCTTTCCTCTCTGCATTTGTGTTTGGCTTAAAAATCGAAGAATAAATTCTAGCGGTCGATCATTAAGTCTCTCTTCATATGCTTTACATCAAGCTCATTTATTTCACCCTGACCCTAACCCTAACCCACCCATCTAAACAAAAACAACAACTGTTTGGTGAGGTGGGGAGAGGCGAACAATCATTTCATTAATTAGGACTTCTCTTTCGTTTCGTTTTTCTTTTCCATTTTATATGTCAGGACAAAACGATGTTCATTTAATCTCATTGATTTATTTACGGCTTCCTCTACTGCAGAGAACTTGTTCTTTTCCCCTTCTTTAGTCGTGTTTCACGTTTGCCTTTTAAACTCTCGTAAAAATATTCCACAGACATGCCAAGTGCCTACATTAAATTATTTCTTCCTGTCATTCCAAAGACGAACAAGAAACAAAAACAAAAAAATAATAATAAAAGCAATTTGATTGAGGACAGCCATTTTTTTTTCTCTCCTTATCTTTTTCTTTTTTTTTTTTTCTGTCATGATGATGCAGTTGTTCCTTTGTCTCTAATTTTTCTTAATATATTAATTCCGTTGCTTTCTCTCATCACGATGACTATGCATGATAAAGGCTTATCAAGATATTACAGATGCAGTTACAAAGAAATTATATCCTCTGCTTTCTTTCCTTTAAAAGCCCTTAGCACTTCATTTTCATTTCATTCGTAATCTGATTAAAAAAAATGATTATCTCCCCTTCTTGTAACATTTGATTATCTCCCTTTCTTGTTTATTAAAGAGAAAAAAATGGCCACTCTATTGCATCACATATATTGATGGCTTTATTTTCTTGTCCATCAATTATGGAATCTGTTTGATGATTCTTATCGCATCTGTTTGTATACTTTACATAATTCATAATTATCCGTTGTTTTAAAGTATAAGTTAATGCATAAAAACAAGAAAACTTGATACATTCTTAATAAGGAATATAAGTGTATTTTCGTATGATATTATATCATCCTCTAAGCATTATGTCCTTATTTGAGATGGTAGTGTATTATATGTTCGTTCGTTCGTCATTATACCATTGTATCTTTATTTCGGATGGTAATTAAAATAACTCAGATATAAAAATCTAATAAAGAAAAGAATCAAAAACTTGCACTATATTAAGTAATACATTTTACCTTCAGCAGCTGTGTAACTCTCACTTTCCCTCTTTTGTCCTTTAGTCCTCACATTCCATAAGCGATGTTTCTCGCAAAAAGGGAAGAATTGTTTTCATAGGTCAGAATCTATTCCATCTAACACTTATTGGTGGTTAGTTTTTGACCTTGAAGTACTATATATATATTTTTAGCTCCTTACACTCAATCAGGTGGTTTCATGCCTTGTCAAGGTCGATTATCATTAAGAAAAAAATTGGTGTGCACGCATGAGCGTCAATGATATGCTTGGTAAGATTCTAAACCATTGAACTCATTCTTATAAATTATAGAATGTGCATTCTTTGCAGTGAGTAACGTGGTCATGTTTTTGTTGTGAACTTTGTCATTTAGGGGTCACTGAAACCGCACCATATCCCCCAAAAGAAAGGAAAAAATATTAAAATTTATGTTATATTTGTTACTTATATCTGTGCTAGAGCGGGTATTCTACATATATACAAGCAACATTGTCCGCCTCAGGAATAGTTCTACTAAACTCGTCTTTCAACTTTTCACTACACATTTAAAATGTACTGGATTTGAACCCATGAACCAAATTCGATTTGATCTTTAGCCAATAGAATTAGCTGCTTAGGGAATGAAAATTGAAAAAAAAAAAAAAAAATGGAACTTGGCAGGTGCAAGTTGACTTTAAGTGCTCTTGTATGTATGCGCAAATATACATTTATTATACATTAAAGTCGGTTAAATTTTAACATTTTGTTCATTTCCTTTGACAATAGCTCAAATGGTAACAATTAAAGTTAGAGCTCTTAATATTTTAGTTTCGATTCTAGTGGATGGCACTCAAGTAATTTTTTTAGCTTTTGAAATCAGTACTATATATAGGGTACACTATAATAATCAATAGAGTATTGGCTCTATAATAATAAATATGAAATTTGCATAAATTAAAATATCATATTTAAGTGTATTTTATCATACGTACCCTATATATATATATATATATATATATATATATACTAGCATGGGTGCCTGGCGTTGCCCAGGTGTTTGGAAGTAGTAGGAAGGCAGGCTCGAATCCAAACCGTGAAGGAGGAAAAGAACGTGAAAAAAGTGACGTCTTTGCTGTTACGACCACTGCCAAACCGGAAGTGACATAAGTTTAAATTAAAGCTAGACAATTAAATTAAAGCTAGACTTTCGAAAGTATCGGGGAAAAAAGCGTCCCCTCCCTGTAGAAAAGTGCCCAGTTGAGGGCGAAGAAATTAATGTTTTTAGCCAATTTTTTTATATTTGTCGTCTGAAAGATCGAGCTTCAAAACAATACTGCTCTTGTGAAAATCCGTCATCTCTGTCGAAAGTTTTAGGCAGACATGCAAACATACATACATAGATTTATATATTTGTAGCTCAAATTTACGACCCAATCTGACTCGAAATTTGATATACAGGTTACTGAGATTTGGGAAAATCGATGTGATCGGTTTTCGGCCAGAAATTTAGCGATTAAGGGGTCAAAGTTCAATGATTTGACCTTTGAGAACTCTACCAAACTCCTCCAACAATTTTGGGTCTAAATACTTGAAATTTTAGATATAGATTCCTTGGACATGGATCTAACTTAATAACTTGATTTGAGCCCAAAACAATAAATGTTAAGAGGTCATAATAGGGGTCAAAGTTAAAAAAATTGACCGCTTTTTTTTTTTTTTTTTTCTATTTTTTTTTTTGCTCAACATACACCTCCAAATACCCGGGCAACGCCGGGCACCCATGCTAGTATATATATATATATATATATATATATATATATATATATATATATATATATATAGGGTGATGGCTAGAAAAGTGGTAAATTTGAGGTTATAAATTTTATAGTTTGAATTTGTTTTTGCATTTGGTTTATTTACTTTGATTTGTATGGACGACATTTTGAGCATGAGTGAAGGGATTATATTATTAGTCTTTTTGAAAAACTTGAAAAGTTATACTGGATTATTTGGACTACTGTTCAAATCTTGAGTAATATTCATACAATGTTTCAAGCAATCTAACCTCTGACCTTTTTCAAGTGTATCTTCAAACTCTAGAAGCACATCACTTAGAACTGAATTTTACTTAGCACTTTATCCGTTACACCAAGTTCAATTCTTAGTGCAGGCGATACTAAGAATACAATTGTGAATTGCTTAAGACTTGGCTGATAAAACGAGAGCATGCATTAAATAAAGGATTCTATTCAAAATTCATATAGATTTTTAAGCTTGATAGAAAGATTCCGGAGTGTGACAAGTTACACCTGAAGAAGGCTGGAGGTTTCATTGGCCGAAGCGCCATGAGAATAACACATGAGAACAGCAGTCCGATTAACCCAAAAGATACAAATTATCTACATGTAAAAAAACAAAACAGAAAAATGAAAATTTATCTTTGTAAAAATAAATGACCGTTTGACAAATGTCCTGATTTTCTAGCGACCACCCACTTTCTATATTGTATTTCTATTAGCCTATATCTCTGTCCATTCGACTTTATATTGGAAACTACTAGACCGATCTGTTTGAAATTGTTTTGCTACGATAAGGTGCAGGGAATTAAGTAGTATGGTATTCGTTCTATCCACAGTTAGTGATTAACAGAGATTAGTGTTTAATGCAAAAATTAGCATAAATTTAAACATATTCAACCATTAATTTGGCAAAAAGCACACATTCTAAGCCAACAGGCTATAAATAAATATAGAATAAGTATAGAAAACTATCTCATTAATAGAAGAAGAATAAGCGTAGATACATAAGTGCAAATGATAATGCACACACTCTCTCTCTCTCTCTCTCTATATATATATATATATAGAGAGAGAGAGAGAGTGTGCATTATCTTTTACACTTATAATGTATCTACGCCTATTCTTCTTCTATTAATGAGATAGTTTTGGATTCCTGTACGCAATTCTATTGTTATTTTTCTCAGCTCTTTTCTCTGTTGATATGCCAAAGGTGAAGATGATTATCAAGCAATTAGATTTTCTGTCACAAGATGAGAAATATTTACCGAACGTCTTTTAATGGTGCCTTGTTCATTTGCATGCAAAATATCTGCGACTGATGATTTGCGCTTTCGCTCTTTGATTCTTGCAAAACATATGAATTCCTAATGAATATTCTTAACTTTCTGCAGCTGTTTACGTGATCGGCAATTAAGTCTTTTGAAAGCATCAATAATCAATGGAAACCATTTATTTTCCTTTGTTGATCTGACTGATCGAATCTTTGATCAAATAACCATTTGATTGGATCATCTTCTCGATTTCTTTTCGTTTCAATGTGTTTACGTGGAGGAGGAACTTTAATATCCTGCTAATTTCAGATTTTAATACCGTTTTTAGAATTAGAGAATTAGATAAATAGATGCAGTATTAATATTATTGATTTCTTTGAATCCATCTGAATCCTGGCTAGTGGGAGTTGAGGACATGCGTTGCATGGCAAGAAAGGATACAAGGATATGTAATGCAAGTCTTAAAGAAGGGCTAAGATTTGATGAGCTCACAGGAAGATTAAATCTGGAGATTACAGGGAGATATATGCTGCAAAACAGGATACTTCGTTAGTATGGTGAGTTCTTAGAATAGGAGATGTAAAACAGTTGAGGTAGCAAGGTCACTAAATCTGAGTTTTTTGGGGGGTTTTTTTTTTTAGTGTTTTAAGGGGCTTTTAGGGGCATATTAGTACAATTATCTGTTTGAAAATTTAAATATTTCAGATTTATATTGAATTTAATCCATAGTCAGAAAACGTTAAACAAGCTTTCCTGAATTCCAATTTCTTCATAATAAACACCCATTAATATTAAACCTTAAATTTCAGAGTTTTTCTAGAATAAAAATCATTTTGTGGATTTTGATCAAAATTGGAATAAGTATTGTAGACGTTACTGATGGGACGATTCCAATATTATTCCGATCCTGATACAATTACTGATTCAGTTCCAAATTTCTGATTTCTATACAAGTACTGATTCTGATTCTAAAAAAAAAAAAAAAAAAAAAAAAAAAAACTCAAATTAAGGGAAAGGATATATAAAGCATCCTCATATCTTTCTAAATATTATTGTCTTTTTTAATTTTACAAACTTCATTGTTTTCTATTTCTACATTTTATTCAAGATTTTCATTCATTCATTTTATTTGGATTCATCAGACTACTGTTCTCACCTTGAGTGTCATTTTCACAACGTTTTAGTCGATGTAACCTCCGTCCTTCTTTAGGTGTATCTTGTTGAATGTTTCTGCCAAACTTGAGAATTTGGACGGAATTTAGAATGAAAGCCTTTACTTACTTCACAGGGGTAGCATGCTCTTGTTCGGTCAGCCATGACTGAATGGAGGTCCTAAGTAGCTTCTTTTCTTCAAGAATTGCAAGCTTATGGAATTTTCTTTCTTCTGGCTGTTTTCCACTTAATTATAGCCTTGGTCTTTTCAGGAGTAAGGCCAATAGGCATCTCCTGTCTTTGTGATAATCATCATTCATTCTTGTTAGCGCCTTACATGAAGTGACTTATCTGGAGTAATTTCCATAAAAAATATTGATTTAAATCTTTATAATGAGGCATAAAAACAGTACAATTGTTTGTTTGTTTGTTTGTTTGAGGAATTAATTTTACCTGTCCTGGAATGGGTATTCTTCTGGTAAATATATATTTTAACACTTATTAGCGTGGGTGGGGGGTACCCGGCTTTGCCCAGGCGTAAAATAAGCTTAAATATGATATTTTAATTTGTCCAGATTTCGTATATATTATCATAGAGTCATGATTTCAACAAAAGTAAAAGAAAAAGTATTTGGGTGCCATCAGCTAGAATTGAAACCGAAACTGTAGCATTCAAAGCTGGTGACGTTATCATTGCACCAACATGACATGTATATGAATTGATTAAAAATTAAATATAAATTAAGGTGCATGCAGAAAATGTACAACAATTTTTTTCAATTTTGACCCATTTTTAACTTTTTCAAAACTATTTTAACCGGCTAAAGACCCATAAAAAATCGGTTCGTAAATAATCCAATCATTTGAGGCCACTAGCGCCGCTCTGCGATTTTTAGTTTCGGAAGAGATAGAGTTTGAAAATATGGAGGCAGGCAGACAGACAGACAGACAGACAGACCTATAACCTTTTATATATTACATTTCGTGTATACAATAATTCATCATTTACAGTAAGCACTCTATCCTTGTGTCAAACTAAGCGCACTCAACATTAGCAATATATGTAAGTTAGTTTTGTTTCTGTCATCAAATCAATGAATAGCAAAAAATGGAAATTTAATTATTTCATTATGAAAAATTAAAAAAAAATTTATTTGCATCATTTTTTGGATATTTTTTGATCAGGTTTTTGATATTGATATTTTAAATTATCGACTGAATTATTTCCAGAAAAAAATTTTTATTGTCGTTTTTAATGGCGATTTCTCTTCGGTTGATCAAAATTTCTCTTTATATTTGATACCAAGGGATGCTTCTCCAATGATGTTTGTAGTTGGATTTTAAAAAGTCATTGGAATATCTTTCTGGGGGGAGGGAGGGTATTTAAAAAATGAAACGAAAGCTGAAAATCTGCTTTATTTATTGCAAAAATTCCCTCTTTTTGTAGGATCTTGCCTTTGTTAATTTAAGGGATCATCAGTTGTTTACCATGAAAATATGTCATCCACATAGAGTACTGTTTCGTTGTATCACAACTCATCAGTGCAGCTCGAGAAACACCTTTCCCCAGCCATGGATCGAACCTACGACCGTCGAGTTGACAGTCGGCTGTTATAACCATCGGGCTACGAATCAGTGCTGTAAATATTTCTCCTTGTGTGTGTATTAAATCCACACCCGCCCGTCACTTACAGTGCTCAAACCATAAGTTTGTTTACAAACAAATTAATAGTGGGCTTCGCTTAATTGCTTAAATACGTGTCAGGTGAAAATATATTTATAAAGTGCTCAACCCAAAGAGGGGGGGGGGGCATTTTATTTGTCATCCACGTACACATATATATATATATATATATATATATAGACTCTACCTTAGGATAATGGAAGAAAAAAATGATGCACTGCTGCTACTACTACTACTAATAATAGCAATAAAAATCATAATTATAATAACAAATAATAAACAAATACATTAAAAACCTATTCTCGTATGACATATAATGCAAATAAACATCTAAATTAAAACTCCAATCATAAAGCAAAGAAAAACATCCTTGATTAAACAACAAAAACAAACTGGTGTATACGCTCATAGGCTACAATAAATGGGTGTGTGAATAACTAAGAATCTGATTGACCGACTAGCAAACCCAGTACCATGGTTATATATAAAAACGTGAATCAAAATCAATTCCATGCAATAACCTGACAAATCCTCATGGATCCTCATGAGGATAAAACGCAGAAAATTCTGTGTAGCTTAATTGCTATATATATTTTCAAAACTTACTTTATATATAAATTATATTCATGGGGAAATATGTCTATTTAATTATACTTCACCTTTTATTTTTACCAATCCTTTAATTTATAAAGTTCAATGTAACTACAGAGCATATAACAAATGATAAACGTCTATATTGCAAATTTCAAGATGTTGACCATCTTACCGTTTAATCTTCTAAGTTGACTTTTTTTTTTTTTTTTGTATTACATTTTCACCCCAAACAAGGCACAATGCCTCTTTGATGTTGGGGGCTATTGTCAGGGACATAATCTACAGGGGTATTTGCACAATTTTTGTTTTATAGCGCAAAATCATTCATGCAATTATTATGTTAATTATTGAATTTATTTCACAACTCATCAGAAGAAAATCATGTATCAATTCTGAAAGAAAATAAAGGCATATGGGCATAATTATATATACTAGCAGGCCGCCCGGTATTGCCCGGTCGTAAAATACGCTTAAATATGATATTTTGATTAATGCAGATTTTGTATTTATTATTATATTGAACCTAATATATAGTAAAGATTTAAAAAGTTAAAAAAAAAAAAAAATGACTCGTGTGCCATCAGAGAATTGAAACCAAAATGTTTAGCTTACGATTTACTTTTTCCTTTGACATTAATGCCTTAGCTATGAAGACACATTTACTGCAAGGCTAAAAACTAAAACATGAACCAATAGCTATTACGTTACATAAGCATAATCGTAATGCCGTCATTTGACCTTCACCTGGCAAATTTCATTTTAGAAATTTTTTACAATTTTGCCCCGATTTTCCATGGCTAAAGCTCAAATATAAAGTTTCACATGGGTTCGAATACCCTATATATTAAGTGTCATGTCTAGACCAAAAAACTAACAGAAGTTTAGTAGGCAAAATTTTTTTAAACAAATATATATACGCATACATAAATATATATAGGAAGAAGTTTGTGTTTACTATAACCTTTTCACGCAAATATAAATCATGTAGAATGTCTGCATGAATATAATTAAACATGATAGTTAACTAAAGATGATCATCCCATAAGAAAACCGAAAAAACTCTTAGGGAATTAATTGAAGTCAATTTTTAAAAGAATATGCAAATTAGCTAGATTAGCTCATTTGTAGATGAATGCATTTCCACGACCCATATATGACAAAGTTTATATTTTCTTGTTAAATAAATAGAAAAAAGTGTTTTTTTAATATGAATATCATTACACACAAAAAAAAATTCAAATTTATAGGAGTATATATATATATGGAACTAATTTCCTTAATTGAAGCAAGATTTTCAATGCTTGATACCATTCTTGACATCAAGCCAATGTGGTGATGGGGACCAGGACTCTATCTCAATGTGATTGTCCACGCTAGCTAAAAAACGCTTTACTTACTATAAAACTTTGGAGAAACATTTTTAAATATTGTTTATTTTTTTACTTTCTTTAACTTTTATCCATGTATTATTTTACACCCCAAATAATGCATGAATAATGAAGCATAAGGGGTCAGATTTTTAGAGGGAGATAGACCAGCACAGCAAGATGTTTATTCACATTACATTTGTAGTGAATGGGCAACCAACTCTAAAAGTGATGATCCACTGTTTTTAAACCTTCAAAATATAGATTACAGCATTTATTAATGCAAACTAACCACATAAACAGCATAATCACATTCACACACTGAACGAAGCAAAGTTAAGTCTGGTTAATACTAAAATTATTGACACGTTGTGAATACCGGTTATTAATACCGAGATGTGTCAGTGTATCCAAAAGATTCCATTGACTCATTTCTGTATTTATTAATCTATGTTTGTGTTTCTCGTGTATACGTAACTTTGTTAAGTATCAATTAAATTAATTTTTTAAATTATTCAAAATAAATTGCAAACACTAATATTGGCTGAGCCTTTTGACTAAGATCTAAGTATAACAGGGACATAGCTGAACAAATCTATTAGATGAAGAACTGCAGGATTAAGTTACTCCCTGAATACCAGGGAAAGAAGAGGGGAGGACCCGGTCTGCATCTACAATGCTTGCCCCCAAGCTATGCGTTGAATACCTGGGCACATTTTCATAAACGTTGAACAAGTGAACTTTGTAAGGTCCTGGAGCAGCATCCACATGGCAGACTGTGTGGTGTCAATGAAACTCAAGTGAGAGGTCTTTCTGGCAATTTCGGCAGTGCTGGTGCACAACAGTTGGAACATGACAGTGATCATGGAGGACCGCTGTTCGCACCGCTGATTTTGCCAAAAAACAGGAACACATAACTAGGGACTGTCCAAAAAAGCTAGCCACTGGCCAACCAGCACCACAAACTACCCCAACACATCATGATGAGTTGTAAGCAGAAAAACTTAACCACTTCTGTCATGGCCTCACCACACACTCAACAGCAGCAGCACCAACAGCAGTAGCAACAACAACAGCTGTAGCCACAACCGAAGCAGCAAAATGTCCCTGTGCTCAAGAAACAGAAGACAAAAAGAAAAACAGAAAACTCCTCAGATGAGAAGATGGACAGCGAGGAGGCACCAAAAAATTTACTTCTCCCTGGTTCTATCTAAGGATAAGAAACGAATAAAAAAAAAACGAGGAAAAAGTGGTTCAACCCTCCTCCCCTGTGAACATACACCTACCCAAACAACAACAAAGCGCGTGCACACACACACACACAACCAACTCCTGCCCATAGAACATCTAACCAAGCACACACTCCACAAGCACCAGTACCACCACTAGCACCAGGGACCCCCCCACACACACACACACTCAAAACAGACACCTGCACCCACACAATGACCGCTCCTCCCTAGCCCTGAGCAACAAGGGAAGAAGAAAAGCCAATCAACAGGTGAAAAGAGACAATAAAACCTTCTCTTTTAAAACGGGGGAGGGGGGCATATACAAAATAGATCTCATGCGTTGGCATGAACCTGTCGCTCTGGCAGATAGGGAAAAAAGATATCAAAACCCTCATCAACTTTCTGGATGCCCTATTTGTGACATCTTTCGTCAGGTCACAACAGGAGCAATCAGAGTAACCATCTCAAGGACAAAACCCCTTTCCTCAAAGAACTTTTACCATAGTGCAAGAGATGGGTCCCAATTCTGGTGCATCGATCACTGTATTGGGTCCTTAAACTAGCGTTAACTGTGGACGTCAGCGATATTGCATGCAGCAACCCCAACATTAAAGAGCTGGGAACATTGAGCATGGTGCATAACGTCAGTATCCTCTTGCCGTCCGACCTTGGAAGTGAGTGTAACACTGAATAACATAAGATCATGTTCTGTTTTTAACTAATTTAAAAGCAAGAGGCTTGAGGTCTGCAGACCGGGCAGCATTAGTCTGGACAAACCTTTTGTCCCTGGGAGTGGATGTGGCTGCTGTCCAGGAGATGCACTCCGTTTCATCTAGAGATGCCCAGGTGCTGGCCAGAAACTTCAATGTCTTTTCAGCATATGGGGATCCCTGGGAGAAGGGCGTCTCCATGCTTATGAAACGTACTCTGTCAGCGACTGTCAATGTTGTCATAGAGATGCAGAGTGAAGGTTGGTTGTGGCCGATATTGTCGTCAAAAATACCCACCATTGATCGAGAGAGAGTCTCCTTTTTATGGGATCTCAATGTTATGCTTTTGTTGAGTGTTTGAAACATATAGTTCTAATGAGAGATTAGAATGCCATCTTTGATCCCAAGATAGACATGGTCGAGAGAGAGATAGAAGGACAGAGAGGTACGAAACAAGCCTGTTGTACCTGGTGGCTAGAAGCATTCTGGTCGACAGGTTTCATGTCGAGTACCCGGGGAAAGAGATGTGAACATGAACATATAGTGGGTCTTCCTACTCGAATATCTATTTGGATAGGATGCTAGTTAGAAGAGGCAAAGTAAATTTTATCATGTCCTGCATTTAGGTCAGTTAGAACATAAACTAATTATGGTGCGTTTGACGTTAGGAAATAGGCTTAAACTAGCTGGCTACTAGAAGTTGAATATCTCCTTCTGGGAACAGCTAGTGTTACTTTTCCAGAGAAACTTAGTGATGGCAGCTATTGGGAGTAAGTGGTGGGTGACGATAAAAACAAAAATTAGAGACTCGTTCATCAAATACGCCTAATACCTCACTCTAGATAAGGCCAAGAAAAAAGCAGACATTAGATAAAGTAACCCAGGTGGTAGCGGAAGGGGATACTGTTAGCATAAAACTAGCTAAGAAAAACCTTTGGTGTGAGACTAGCGAGCGTTATGAGGGCCAAATAGTTAGGGCTAGGCTAAGGAAAATATTGAATAAGCTGTAAACTCCAACATGAATGAGCATAAAGAAAGTCTCTAGGCGTCGCTTAGATAAATACATTGCCAAACATTTTCTGTATATTTGTATTATTCAGACTACTGTTCTCATTTTTAGATTTATTCATACAATGTTTCATATAATATAACCTCCAACGTTCAGGTGTATCTTCAACCTGGAAGAGTGTCTCTTCCAACTGAATTTCACTTAGTACTTTATCTGTTATGCAGGGTTCAATCCTAAGTGTGGGCGATACTAAAGATCAAAATTGCAGATTACTTAAGACTTCTACCTGGTCATGTCCGACTATCCGAACGAATTGAATAAAGCGTTGTTTGAAATTCCGTACAGATTCCATAATTTGACAAGAAGATTCTGACATTCAACGAGATAGACCTGAAGAGTGCCCCTTTTCGGGAAGCTAAATATTCCCTCATATTAAAATATCGACTAGGTGTCTAACTCTGTATTTGTGAAGAAAAAAGTTAGGGACTGTTTTGAATTATTTTTCTCTAGGCCCTTCTCCTGGCAATAAGTTTCTACCCAGGGCATGCCAGGTCTGGCCAGCTAGTACTATATAAAATGAATAGGTTCTGCATTAAATCCCTTTAAAATGCTTGAAATACAGTGACGTGCCAAAAAAAAGGGGCAAAAATTATATTTATGGTAGGACACAGGCCTAGAATACATTCCTCTGTAAAGGGCATTTTTGAAACAGGAGTAAAAGGGGCAGATGTTTGGGCACCACTAGCACCCCTCTCCCTCTGTACGTCCCTATTGAAATAGAATACAGAACTAAAAGCAAAACAAAATTCATATGAATTTAGCGTTTCTTCACAATCATAACAATCATGGCTGCTTGAAGAAAATGCCAAATGTCTGTTGAAACGATGACAGTTTCACTAAGTGGAACAATCCACAGAAAAACAAATGTTTCGAATCGTTAAGTGATTCCAAGATTTGGCGTATCTGTTGACTTTATACTGATTGCGCCAACATGGCTTGCCTTATGTTTCAAGTGAGTTTTCTGGTTTTCTTTTTTAAAGAGTTGTCAATAAAATACTGATTTTGAGCTTCTGTAAAGAGCATTGGCAAAATAATAATAGTTCAGAATAATTCGATTAATCATGTCTGCAGACAGTCAATCAAATCAACTAAATTACTTGAATTATTTAAATGAAATAAACTTAATTAGCAATGTCCATGAAAAAAAGGACATTGCTTTTACGCATGACATGTTAATTTAAATAACAATTTTTATTTTACGTTTTGAAAAAAGACAACAAAAAAAAAAAAACGGAAAGTAAAACTCAGCGAATATTGATGACACACTTTTTATTCTATCTTCATTCTTCTCTTTCTTCTCTTCATCTCGCCTTTCTTTTTCTCTATTTCTTTTTGTCCCTCTTTTTTTGGATCCTCTTTTTTTTCTGTTTTTCCACTCCCTCTTCTTTCTAACCTTCTCGCTCTCTTCTCCTTCTTTCTTTCACTTCCTTTTCTTTCTCTCTCTCTCTTCGTTCTCTTTCTTTTCCCTCCTACTTCTACCTCTCCTTCCCTTTTCTCACTCACTTAAGCATACAAAAATATTTGTTTTACGTTTTATATCTCTTTGTTTCGTTTGACTTCGAGGATACATTCGCTATTTGTTTCTTTTACTTTTTTTTTGTATGAATTATGCGAAATTATGTACGGCATAATCAGTTTCCGCTGGATCACCGAAGTTAAGCAACATTGAACCTGGTCAGTACTAAATGGGTGACCATTTGGTATTACTCTATGTACTCTCAGCTTATCTTAGCTTTCCAATCGTCCTGAGCGTCTCCTTGCCACTGAACTCAAGCAGTGCCGATTCAGGAGAGGTGTGGTTGGGTATTGCACAACACTTGCCTCCTCACAATTACACGCGCAACTGCCCCTACTGGGAGTATCCTTTGTCTTTCGAGACTGAACAGAGGCATCGATCGATTGATGCGAAATTATATTTAAAGGGTTTCTTCTGACATTTGGTTCTGGATTTAGAAATGAAAAATAGTTACGATGAAATTTTTTATATTTTACGTATGGTCTCAGAAGTCATAGAAGATGTTCCTTACTTATTAATTTATTGTTCCCAACGTAATTTCCGTAAAATACAGAAAATATAAAAGTCAAACGAAACAATCTCCATAAGATTGTAATTATATTTTTTAATTTTTTCGTGGATAGAGACGTTGAGTCTCTACGGTTCCTGGTGAGCCTTGTTTGAAGATAGCGATTTCAATCCTAACGAAAGCAGGCCAGAGGATTAGTTGGCCAAAACGTGGTGAGACAACAAACTATGGAAGACAGTAATTACTGAGGATGCAGTTACAAGACTCAGCATTCCTATTCCGTCGCTAATCACCTGAAGAAGGCCAAAGGATGAGTTGGCCGAAACATGGTGAAACAACAATAACTATGAAAGATAGTAATTACTGGAGACACAGTTAAGAGACTCAGCATTCCTATCCCATCGCGGTTAACCATCTGAAGAAGACCAGAGGATGAGTTGGCCGAAATATGATGAAACAACAACTATGAAGATGAGGATAACAGTCTGCAAATAAATAAATAAATAAATAAATAAATAAAAGACAAATAAATAAATAAATAAATAAAAGACAAATAAATAAATAAATAAATAAATAAATAAATAAAAGACAAATAAATAAATAAATAAATAAACAAACAAATAAATAAATAAATAAATAAATATAAGATTGTAACTTGAAATGTGTAAATTCATTTTATGACGAAGTCAGAGTAAAAAAAAATATGCCCATAAGATATTTTATCTTATAACCTCTGACATGCTAACTATTTCAGCCACTGAATTCTCTCTCCCCTTTCTCTCTCTCTCTCTCTCTCTCTCTCTCTATCTCTCTCTCTATCTCTCTCTCTCTCTCATACACACGCAGTTAAAACCAGAACAGGCAGCATTTTTTCTGTATTCGTTTGTTCTACCACTTTTTACTTTCTTTTTCTTTAATCTGTCAGCCAAAGGCAACTAATGAAAGATGAGGTAGAGAGGGAAAAGGATAAATGAAGATTTTCTTTTTTGTTTTTCACCAATGAATCTTTAAACCTCTGATTATTCCTCTTATAGTGTTCATGAGTAGAGTAGGAGTACATTTAAATTAAGGAGTGAAAACGCCCCCCCTCTTCCTTTATTCTTTAACACTTCAATACTAAACTCAAAAAATGAACAAAATATGTAGCCCCACTGAGTATCCAACAAGTGTATTTATTTCGCATGAACACACATAAGTGAAAATGTGTGTGTGAGGACACTTCTCAATCTATATTTTCGAATTTTTTATCTACATACTTGAAATTTGGTATATAGAGTATTCAGACATGTGGAAAACTTTTTAATAGGTTTTCATCCGGAAAAAAGGGTGCTAAAGGGGTCAAAATTGAAAATTTGGTACTTGGGGGCAGAGGGTATCGGACTTTTTTTTTGTTTATCAACTGTTTCATGCACTGTTGTGAAACATAACGGCTTCCTTATGTTAAAAATAAGTAGGTTTGAAAACACTTTTTAAAAATTTTGGTAAGCTGGTCTAATGGGTATAGTACTTAATTCACTGTCTTTAGGTCTTGGTTTCAATCTCAGTTCGAGTGTTTGTCATTTTTACTTACGAGAAGTGAACTGTTTAGAAAAACATCATACTCGCATGCACGTAGCTCAGTTTCTTTCCGTAGTTTTTACTTCATATTTTATAAAGGAATTCAACGTTACGATTAATACCTACGGTATTTTTGTTTATAATAAATAAGAAATCTGTATTGATTAACATATAATATTTATGCATATTTTACGACCGGGCAACGCCGGGAAGCCTGCTAGCATATATTTATACTCCTATAAGTTTGGGATTTTTTTTGTGTATTAATATTCATATTAAAAACCCTTTTTTTTCTATTTATCTAAAAAGAAATTACGACTTTGTTATATATATAGATCATGGAATTGCATTCATCTGCAAAAGATCTAGCTAATTTGCATATTCTTTTAAACATTCATTTTAATTAATTCCCTAATAGTTTTTTCGGTTTTCTTATAGGATGATCATCTTTAGTTAACTATTACGTGTAATTATATTCATGCAGATATTCTACATGGTTTATACTTGCGTAATATTTGTGTAAAAAGGTTACAAACCTCTTTCTATATATATTTATGTACGTGTGTATATATTTGTTTAAAAAATTTTGACTACCCAACTCCTCTGTCAGTTTTTGGTCTAGAGACATGAAACTTAATATATAGCGTATTCGAACAATAAAAACTAACAAGTATTTAATCAAATAAATAAATTGAAATAACTTGAACAAAAATAAATAAAATATAACAAATAAATTGGAACAACACAACATACTTAAAAAATGGCGAGGACTTAGTTGCCAACCCAATATATATATATATATATATATATATATATATATATATATATATATATATATATATATATATATACCACACTGTCACCTTTATTCACAACGTCAACACATTGTGATAACAAATTAAAAAAGCAGTAAGGATGAGAATAATCTTTTCCCTTTCTATTTCTCAGAAGGAGACCAGCGAATGCATTGGCCAAAGCAGTGCGATAAAATCAGCAAGATCAGAATCATTCATGTTATAATTACAATATTTAACAAAACTAACGTCACTTTTTTTCTCCAAATTGTGAGTGATGCTTACTATCTCTACCTCTACTATTATATAAAAGTCAATTTGTGTGTGTGTGAGTTCTTTCCTCATAGGTTCCGAAACGACTGAACCTATCTTTTGCAAATTTCACACAAAGCTAATTTATATGTCTGGCAGTGTTCTTAGATATGTTTTGTACAGAAACTCATCTGATAAGTATCGAAAATCGGAAGAATTCCAATCTTAAACATAGCTTTTCTTCTCTTATAGATAAAAAGAAATTTTATAGGGGAATATTTTACATTACACCGGCCAAAGGAAATAATTTTATTATTTCCCTTGGTCGGTGTAACGTAAAATATTCCCCTGTAAAAATTCTTTTTTATCTATAAGAGAAGAAAAACTATGTTTAAGGTCGTTAAGCCCAAATATCAGCTGGCGTGATATTGTAAAAATAAAAAACAAAGGCAGAATTTGATGAACGACATTATCATTATTATTATTATTATTATTACTATTATTATTCGAATTAGTCCACCGGGTAAATTATTCCTTGTAATTTATAATACTCAATAGAGGATTGATTCTATAATAATACATATGCAATCTGCATAAATTAAAATATCGTGTTTAAGCGTATTGTACAACTGGGCAACGCCAGGCGGACAGTTTGTCAATCTTTTATCTGAAAGGAAATCCATTTCAGCTTCATTAATGGTTTTATATTTTCATAAGCACCGATTGTTAGCATTTCATTGTATGGAAGGCCGAACGAGCGAAAGTTAGAAAGATTAATATTTTATTTGACAAGTGAATGCTGATTGTAAACTGGAAATTGTTATGCCTGACAGATGGTTTGGAATAATGTGACTATTTTTTTTCTCAGAAAGGACAAAGGGTAAAGTTCATTGTTGCTAGGGATAAAGGTGGGGAGTGTGGCAGCAGGGAAGTGTTTGTTTTTTTTTTCATTTTTTTTCTTTTTCTTATCACAGTGGCTTACGTTAGCTTCAATGCCAGTGGGAAAGGAGTTTGAGAATCATCTTTCAACAATAGAGTAGTGTGTCCATTCGGTTGTTGACTAATGGGTGGCCCTCTCTGGGTAAGTGGGGAGAGATTGTCAGACTAATGGATACCGATGTTGAAGATGAAATTGACAATGATCATAGTACGTTTGGGAAAGGGTACTTATCCAGTTGACGACTCAAATTTCCAGCAACTTCACATCGGCATCTTCCAGAATGTTACATAAGTAGCTGGAAGATGGTGAAGCTATTAGCCAATCAGCTGTCAGAAGATGACCAGTTTCACTGAAAGCGTGAAAGTTATTAAATCAAGAAATTTTTTAAAACTGAAAATTACGTTCAATGCAATATGTCAACGCTAAATATCCCCCTCTTTCTTCATGTTAAGAATGGCTTTCTAAATAGAAAGCCATTCTTAACATGGGGAAGGTGGGAAACGCCGCCTTTTGAATTAATTGCCTGGCAATTTTTGCTTTGGAATCTTCAGTCTGTTTACATAACATGCTGAGAGATTGTGATGTGAAGTTGACGAAGATTGGGTCGTCAACCAGGAAAAGTATGATGCAATCATACAGTATAGTTAACAAAATAAAGTATGCAGCAAATAACTTTTACCAAACGCAATAAAATTTAAGTTTTTACTCACCTGCATAATTTTACAGTTATGAAAGTTATGTATTGTTAATTAAATTTTTTTTTTGTTATTTCCATTTACCTGAACACTTATGTTATCGTTACTTTGCCAAACGCGAGTTAAAAGATAGTTAAAAAAAAAAGGGGGGGAGTCTTACGGCAACTCCAACCTGTTTATGGGTGTTTGTCGATCGGATTAGTGTAAACCTTTTATTATTACGAAGAATAAAACCAAGATATAATGATACTAAACGTAATGTCTCAAAATACTTATTCTAATTTTGATAAAAATCCATTATATAATTTAGACGATAGAAAATGTCTAAAATTTAAGGCTTAAGATTAAAGGGTATCTTGCTTAATTGGTGTCGAATGATTATGAGTCAAATTTAATGCAAATCTGGTTTTCAAATTCATATTTCAAGTATTATGTGATTTACGGTGTTTTAAAATATTCCAAAGTAACTGAAATTTGGGGAATATTTATTAATTTATGCCTTAATAACTATTGCTTAAATTTCACAAAAATTAATCTTACTACTGAACTTCCAACTCGTTTTTACTCCCACTGACATAAAACTAAATTAAAATAAATATAGCCCACATTTTGACTTCTTAGGCCTAGTAGCTGTGTTCCAACTTTCAGAATGATCAGCTTCGTTAGGAGATATAAAGTGCTGTAAAATTGTTCTGTTTAGAGAATTCGTTTTACCTGTCTGGGGATGGGTATTCTTCTAGTTAACTTATATAGTAAAATAAAACTGAGCGAATAAATGTTGTCGAACGTAAATTAAAAATAATAGATCGCTGAGGATTAAATTATTTGTAATTTTTTTTTTTTATGGCATATCAACCCTTTTTGGATTATTTAATGCCGAATCCGTTAATTTTGGAAAACAGGTTTTATTCTTCACGTTCATATCTTCAAATATTTATTCATAATGTTTGGTTTGGTCATTTTGTAAAGAAAAATTGTTTTTGCTTTTGGATTTGCAGAACATGATTGAGTTTTGCAAAATGACAGGAAAAGAAACATCAATATTTGGTGCTTTTACACCAGGAAGCTGATATCTTCAGACAGCCTGATCTGGCAACATCAGATGATTTATAAGGACAAAAAAAAATGTTCACACTGTTCGCTTGCATATGTCTATAAATTCATTATAGGAAGTTAGCTGTCATTTATAGGCTTAATATGTCATCAAAATCTCCCGTTTATTATCCAAGTTGAAGAAATATGAACCGGGAGAAATGCTCAGGAACTTGTTTAAAAAAAAATGCATGAATACATTAATATTCTTCCACGGATTCTCTTTAGAATTTCCTTCTTGAATTCGCTTTCTTCAAATTCCTTTGACAGCTTTAAGCAAATTAGCATCTTTTGATTAAAACGGTTTCTTCTTTTTTTTTTCTTTTACTGTGTGTATGTGTGTGTATATTAAAGAAGTGAAAACCAAATCACTGAATCGATTTGTGTGTCGGAAAAGCTACGTAGATAAAATAAAAATAAAATAAAGCCAGATTTTTCTGCAGAATCATCGAATGTGATATGACAAAGAAGAATAGATTTTTATCTGGTGTTTTATTTTGTAAGTGAACACCGAAACCTGAGGGAAACACCTACAAGACCTCAATTTGAACCGGGGTAGTTTTTCTTTTTCTTTTCTTTCTTTTTCTTTTCTTTCTTTTTTTTTTTTTTTTTTTTTTTGTAATGTTTTACTAATGAAGTCATCGTAAAAGACATAAATAAAAATGGCTGCTGAAAATCTTCCTCGAATGTAAATCAGAACTGTCGTCGGAATCAAACCAAATCCAGAAGGATTTGAAATGCAATGGAGACGAGAGAGAGAGAGAGAGAGAGAGAGAGAGAGAGAGAGGGGGGATTTGTTTTATTCTTTTTAATTTTTGTTTTGCTTCTATTGAAATACAAATCATGAATGATAAGTAAATGCAAAGTTATTTGTTTTGTTGTTTTCCTGTTTTGTAAGCTTCATAAAAGAAATGAGATCCACTGGAAGAAAGAAAATCACTGTTACATTTCAAAAAAAAAAAAAAAAAAATGTCATCAGCTTGTCTTGACCTGTGATGGATTCGACTCTCGTTAGCAAAAGGTTTGCTTTATTGCATGTCCATCCTGATAGGCAGTTATTTAATGCTGAAACACAATACATATTCTAAATAAATCATTGGGCAAATTGCTTTTTCTTTGTCCTAAGCTCATCATCGCCATCATCATCATCATCATCATCATCATCATCATCATCGGTTTTCACATCTGTTAGACATGTTGATACAGGGTGGAACGATAAAATTGTCGCCCTAAAGAAAACAACACTACAGCTTTATTAAAACTTTTATTGAAAAAATCAATTCAGGTAACTTGATTATGTAGTAGAGCTGACATCTATTCAATGTAGCCGCCTTCGGCCTCAATCACCGCCTCGATATGGGTCCGGAACTAGGAGAATGCCTTTTCCATAAGCACCGGTGGAGCAATCAGCCTGGTTTTGGTGATGTTCTTGACGTATGACCAAGCAGGTTCAGGTCGGAGGGGGGAGGGGCCAGTGAGAGAAGGACACAAAGTTGTAGCACTCCTCCTGAAGCCAAGCCTGGGTCTCTTTGGACTTGTGGGCCGGCGCCAAGTCCTGCTGCCACACCCAGGGTCTGCCGGCGGCGTCCTGATTGCACCAGGGAATCAACACACTCTTCAGCACATCCAGGTACAATTTGGTGTTGATTTTCAAGCTGACTTCGAAGATGTGAGATGACATAATGTGTCCCTAACTTGAAACCATACCAGAGAATATAAGCATGGCTGGAAACTTTGTTTCTATCACCCTGGGTACTACCCTGTTATTTGTGGCAATCCAGCGATGCATTTTGAGGATGTTAGCAATGGTCCTGTTGTCATAACTTGGATTGGTAGAGAGCATGAGTTGTACAGTGGCACATCTCCGATCTCGCTCGTTGAATATTGTGTCACTTTGAAACATGCTATAGGGAGATATGTTCAGAACATGAGACTTTGTTATTTTGGTCACATTAAAATAGTAGATGAGAATTCTTGGATTAGTAGATGTATGACAGTTGAAGTAGTAGGGTCAGTTGGCAGAGGAGAGTCATTAGGATTGATTTGAGAGACCAAGGTATCAATAAAGATCTTGCCAGAGGAAAGTTAGTTTTGGGACTCAATTTCTAGAAGTCGTCCGACACATATCTGCATGTAAAACAGATGGGAAAACTGAAAGAAAACCAAATATGATGATGAATGAATCGATGAAAGTGTTTAGGCTATTAAATGTAGAACAGTTAAAGTAGTAGAGTCAGTTGACAGAGAAAAGACAAGAAAAACCTGGAAGTCATAAGAATGGATTTAAAAAAAAAAGGATGGATAAATATAGACCTGGTCAGAGATAGGTTAGTTTGGAAATCAATTACTAAAAGTTGTCTAATGCATACTAGTATTTAAAACAGACATTAAAACGATGATGATTGCATAAATTCTGAAACACGTAATATTCAGTTGGGATTTGAACCCTGTTTTCCTGATGTCAATCTTGAATTTCCTCTAAGCTATAATATATATGAAAAAAAAAACGATGTTAATTTTCATATGGGAGACATTTTAAAGGCTGAAATATGATTTTCATGAAAATTTACAGGATACCAAATGCTTTTAAGATATTTCCTTTCGGTTGGTTTAAACTAAAATTTAAAAAAAAAAAAAAAGTGAATTTTGTCTTCCCTCTTAAAAATAAAAAGCAGAAAGGAAAAAGAAGTAAACGGTCGTTCCTGGAAATCCAATCCAACATTGGAATTTGCATAATAGCATCTGTTTTCTAAGGTTTCTTGGAAAACGAAAGGCTTCCATTTTAAAAGAACGGATATTCTTTAGATGCAGCCTTTTCGAAACGTTCAGTGATGGAAATACGAAGTCAAACTTGAGCGTGACAGACCAAAAAAATATGCCATTTTAAAAAATGCCATGGCAGACCAATACAAATGCTATTTCAAACTTTAGCATGATAGATCAATAAAAAATACTATTTCAAACTTGGACATGGTAGACCAATAAAATGCTATTTCGAACTTGAGCATGGTAGACCACTAAAAATGCTATTTCAAATTTGAGCATGATAGACCAAAAAATGCTATTTCAAACTTAAGCATTTTTATTGCTCTATCATGTTATTTTAAACTTAAGCATGACCAATGAAAATACTATTTCAAACTTAAGCACGATAGAACAAAAAAAAATGGCATTTATGACTGGAGCATGATAAACCAATAAAATTCTTTTTGCTTATTAATGTGTCACTTATCAAGGCCAAAAGCCAATTGTGGATAAGAGTTGATAAGATGGATTGTTTATTAAATGATGAAAGATATGATGAGAGGATTGAAATATGGAATGAACAGCATGTGATTATTAAGACGGTTTATGACAGATATTTAATTTTAAGATTAAGTGTGACAGAGCAACAAAAAATCCTATTTAAAATTTAAGCATGACAGACTGAAATGCTGCTTGAAAACGTAACTATGACAGACCTAACAATTATATTTCAAATCAAACCCAACATGTCAACGATAGCCAAAGCCTCTAATAGAGATACTTGGACGCATTTAAATTAACATGCGTCTATTCAATGTACAGATATAGCAATGAAAACTGTAGTATGACAGACCAAAGATAATGCTATTTCAAACTGAAGTGTGACAAACCAATGGGAATGCTGTTTCAAACTGAATTATGACAGACGAATGACGATGCTATTTCAAACTGTAGCGTGACAGACCAATGGAAATTCTATTTCAAACTTATGTGTCATAGATCCGTTACATTTCAACCTTGTATCATACACATAGAAAACCTAATTGCTGTAATCGATATAGAAACAATAAAGTTTACAAATTGTCTCCATATTCTTCCCACGTGAACCTTTCAGACTGATGATTTGTTGCCTGAAATTAAAGCTTCTTATTTGTACTTTCAGAAGGACTTAGTCAAACTAAGACTGATCAAAGACTGAAGAGGTTTATTTAGTTTGATGTCCGTTCCAAATAACTAACACTTGGGGTGGAGAAAAACGCAAAGCGACATCGATAATCAATCATTGTTTAATCATATATTGTCTGCCCATCTCCTTTTTCATTTTCACATATTAAAACAAATTGTCATTTTTTTCTCTCTTCCAATCTCTATTTCTTTGATTGGTGCTATTAGATTAGTCTGCCTACCAACTTACTAACCTAAAATGTGTTATGCATTCGCTACGGCCGGTTGTTCAAAATGTATTTTTCCAGTCTATATAATTATCAACATCTACTTTTGTCACTAGTCTAAGATATATAAACACTGACAGCGAGTAAAACACAACACAGCTGATCTATAAGAAAATGTACTGTTTTTATTTCACACGACAAATCAAATCAGCTTTGGATTATAAGTTATTACTGGTGTTTTGACATCTCTGAAGGTGCGTGAGATGGCTGTGGATCTTGGCAGTGAACAAATGTGACAGACTTGCTTCTCTCTGACCGATTGCTCGGTTTTCCCTTTGTGACGATTTATTTATATAAACATTCTTTTCCCACTGGAATCTTCAACATTTCCTATTATCTATTGTTTCTATCCTTTGACCGATATTTTCTCATTTACTTCTGGGTCAAATTATGCATTCGATTAGACAATGCTGGAAAGAACCGTATTTCTCACATGGAATCTATCTGTGTGTATGTGTGCAACTCATCGAATGCTTCTCTTCCTGCCAATATCCAACAAATGCACCAAACATTGATGTTTTAGTTTTTCCTTCCTTCTGCAAAGCTAAAAAACAATTTTCCTCTACAACCAAACCAAGCCAAACACCATGGATAAATATTTGAAGATATAAAGAACTTGAAGCATAAAATCTTTTAGCAAAATGTCTGGATTCAGCCTTAAATAGATGAAAAATGTTAATATGCCATAAAACAATCAAATTCTCTCTTCGAGCGATATGACGTCATATCCCTTTCTATTAATTCACACAGTCTAATAATCCTTAATTCAAGTTCAGCAAGTTGACCCTGATTGACGTTTCGTTTCTTGTTAGTCTCAACTAGTGATAAATTTCAAACAAGTAAAATATTTGTTTATTTTCCTAATATTACGTTGTGATTTGGTTTCAATCGCACTTGATGCGTATTTTATTTTATTCAAATTAAAACAACGTTTCTATTGAACTCTCATTCTTGACGTTATTCTCGCGTTACCTACGCACAGTTCAAACATTTCAAAATACAACCGCCAGATACAACGCGCGGCTCTATACAACTTACTTCTTTCTCCAAATTTACAACATGGCAAGGAAGAAGAAAAAAGAAACAAAAAAAAAAGAAACAAAACAACACACTGAAGATGGAGTCTACCTCCGAAATATTTTTGTGATAAATTTGAAACAAGTAAAATATTTGTTTATTTTCGTAATATTACGATTTGGTTTCAAGCGCACTTGATGCCTATTTTATTTTATTTAATAATTTTATATACTAGTGGATTTGTTTGCTTGGTGGTTAACAGGACTACCCAATGTATGAAGCATCTCAATAAATAATTTTTAATTTGGAAACAAAAACAAATGAAACCCTTTTTGAAATCTCTTAATATGAAGACAAACGCTGTGTAAGAGATGCACCATCGTTGTTTTCATCTCAGGATTTTACAGTGCAAAGCTGAATTAACTTAAGAGAGTGTTTTGACTTTACTGTTAGTGCGAGAAATGTCTTTGCATTGAAAATTAAAAGTTTATTTGAACAAAAACGCACAAAAGGAATCCACTCTAATTTAGATGTTCAAATGTATATGTACAAAACATATTTTCTAATGCATGTCCTAAATTTGATTGTTTTAACTTAGTGTTTTTTTGTTTTGTTTTGTTTTTTTTGTTTTTTTACGATTTTATTTTTAGAAAGGATAATCTGATATTTATTTTTTCATAGTGGAAGCAGTTCTTCATATTTTCTCAGGTATTGCCGGGAGACGGATTCTGGTAGTTAAAATATAAAATCAAAACAATCATTGAATAAAAAAAAAACAATAACAATAGTTAATAAAAAAACCCCCCACTTCTGTAGTAATACGGCGCCATTTTTTTTTTTTTTTTTTTGTATTTCACTACACTATCGCCAGGTGGCGTTTCTCGCCACAAAAAAAAAAAAAAAAAAAAATTAAAACTATATTGTGTTACAGTGACAATTTTATTTTAATTCAAAAAATGTTTCGGAAAAAATGATCCAATGCTGCTTTATTTTCAAAAATATTTCATTAAAATTATTAAATTGTATGGGAAAAATCCAATTTTATTTTAAATCAATAAATGTTTTGGGAAAAAATCCAATGCCGCTTTAATTAAAAAATTGAGTTATTAAAATTTTATTTTCTTACGCAGATTTTTCAATAAATGTTTTTTACAATTATTTTTATACATTTTTATACATTGTTTTCGTTTTCAAATATTTTTGTGTTTGGGAAAAAAAAATCTTGTTATTTATTTGCCGTGTTATTTGACCAAGAAAAACTTAAAGTTATCGCCCCTTACAATTGCGCCGTCCGTGTAATGCAAAAGTACCAATAAAAATTTCCATTTTCAAAATCAGTATTCAAATTAATCTTGTGACTGGTGTAGCATATACGTACGCTGTATATAAAATAGATTAAGTGTCGATTGTTTAAAATTGATCACATTTGAAATACTTTACCGAAAAAATGAGCCCAACTCTTGCATTTATTTATTTAGATATGATTATGTTTTGAAATCAAAAGTAAAAAGAAAATCGGGCAATTATTTATATCCATGTATGTAAATTTAATAAGTCCTAAAATCAAGTACAAAAGAAGATGGATTCTGTTTTTTGTTTTATTTTCGTTTCTACAACTGTTTTTTTTTTTTTTTTTTTTTTTTTTGCTAATCATTTTTTTCCTTTCGTCTTTTCAGTGAGATATGGAAAATGGTACGAGCCACCTCGTACGTTACAGGATGCCGAAAGGAATCATTACAAAAGAGTGAATGCTGTGTGTCGAAGTAAGTTATTTCCCCTTTTCTTTTTTGCTTTAGATGGCATTGTTCTTGTGCTTTTTTTTTACATGGGGTTCACCACTTATCAAGGCCCAATGGCCACTCGTGGATAAGGCTTATTGTGTGTACAGTAATCAAAGGGATAGTGTAGCAATAGTATTGGAGAATTGATAAGGTGTCATTACTTAGGGGGGGGCGGTTCATCAGAAATTTGTTTGTGTTGGACTTGAAGATATCCAGGTTGAGGTCGGGAGGGAAACAGGCAAGCGGAACAGAGTTCCACAGGCGTGCAGTTCTAAGAAAGAAGCTTTGTTCCTGGAACCTACGTTTTGATTTAGGCACAGATAGGGAGTGGGGAAAATTATTGACGGTGGTTTCAGCTAGTCGGGTGTTTTTTGAAAAAGATTGGCGAGGGGGAACCAGACAATGGAGCTCAGACGAGCACTTGCCATGGAAATAACGATAGAACGACGACAGGCTCGCTACGTCTCTTCTGTGGGAAAGAGGTTGCAGGGTAGAGAAAAGGGCATCCCCCACTAAGCCACGAAGTCTATTTTGTACTCTGTCAAGGCAGGATAGGCTGTTTTTAGCAGCTCCCGCCCAGATGTGGCAGCAATACTCCATCTTTGGACGTACTTGGCTCTTATATAGATAGAGAATTGCATCATTAGTGAGATATCTTCTGGAGCGGTAGAAGGATCCCACCATTTTCTCAGCGACCTTGGCCACAGACTTGATGTATGTGTTCCATTTCAGATCAGGAGTAAAGGTCAAACCCAGAAGCTTATGAAAACATGGGGCCTCCCCTAGACTAGAGCCATCCATTTCAATTGATGCCAGATGGGGATCAGAGCGTTTGATATAGAGATAGGAGCTTGGTCTTAGATGCATTAAAGGTAACCAGCCACCTCTTTCCCCACTGTACCACGCGCTCAAGATCAGAAGAGAGAGAATCAGAGAGAACATCATTTACTTTTTCAAGATTTTGTATTTTAAGAAAAAGAAATATTCAGAAAAAAAAAAAATCATTTTTTTACTTATTCATATACTTATTCTCATAGGAGACCTTGCCCTTGTATTTATCAAAACAAGGATATTTTGTAATATATTGGATAGTCCTGCACCAGACTAAGGAAATTCCAAAAGTCAAAATTTGAATTCAAAATCTATATGGTATATAAATATTTCCAAGATTTTAATAAAATAAAAAGATCGAGGTAGCGTTTTCTTTTCTTTTTTGAGGGTGGGTAGGGCGGTGTGTGTGTGGGGGGGTAGGGCATATCTAACCGCTTGGTCAGATCAGGCCTCTCCAAGCTCTCATCTAGCCAAAGCAAAGGTTAAAGTGGAGTCTTGCAAATCATATGACTATTTAGGCAACCAGTGCACAGATTGTTCATCCATCAGGATCTCACAGATGACTGCAGTATAGAGGGATGTGCAGAAGAGGAGACTTCAGTAGCATGGTCACACTGAAATAACTCTTTCAAAATGGCTATACCATAAGTGTCCTGTACTCCACTCATTTCTTTATGCTGTTCAGATTTAATCTTCCTCTGAGGTCATCAGATCTAAATCCACCACTAAGGCTCACATTACACATCCAGCATATCATTCTCATATCATTCTCATATCATTCTCATATCATTCTCACATCATTCTCATATCATTCTCATATCATTCTCATATCATTCTCATATCATTCTCATATCATTCTCATATCATTTCTCTCCATGCAACACTATCATTTTTATATTTAAACTCCTTGCTTTATCTTACAACCTTATCTTAATAAAAGAAAGAAAGCTAGAGTTATTACTTTTCGGAATTTTAGAAATGAGAATTGATTATTCATATTATTTGGATTCTTCCTACTACTGTTCTCATTTTCAGTGTCATTTTCACAATGTTTCAGTTGATGTAATTCCCGACCTTCTTCAGGTGTCCACAAGGACCCATTGCATAATAGCTAAATTGTAAAGTGACATTCTTTTGTAGACTGAATATTCAGTTTTCAGTGCAGACAATACTCAAAATACAATTGCGAATTACTTAGAACTTCTATCCAGTCATGGCTGATGGAACGAGAACATACTACCCCCGTGAATTAAATGAAGAGTTTTGTTCAAAATTACGTTCTCCGGTTTGACAGAAAGATTACCGAGTTTGACAATATTTACCTGAAGAAGGTCAGAGGTTACATCGGTCGAAACGTAAAAATAACACTAAAGATGAGAACAGTAGTCTGAAGAATCGAAATAATACTAATGTTTATTTATTAGAATGAGGTCAGGTTAGAGGTCAAACTGTGAGAATGTAACGGAAGCTTTTTTTACTTTGTAACACTTCAAAGACTGACAATGGCGAGAAAGGTCCATGTTTTTCATTGCATCCTGGTTTCGCATGTTTTCCCATCAAATCTGACTGCATTAGAATATGGCTTCGTCTTAACATGTCTGTTAAAAGAATTCCAACCTTGTCTGTTCCTTGCTCTCTGATGCTGTTCTTTACGTATGTGCTTTTTATTAAATGCGATCGCTTTTTTTTTTTTTTTTTTTTTGCAGTGGAAGAGAGAGAGAGAGAGAGAGAGAGAGAGGGGGGGGATTGAGGCTGTTCGGTTCTTTTTATTCAATTTGTAGTTGAGTGACTTCTATTTTGGGGTTTGGTCATTCACTTTCGCTTGCATTTGTTTTTCGCTTCTGAAAGTCAACCCTTTCCTCCATTCATTTTTTTTTTCATCTGTATGGAAGCTTACTTTGTATTCTATTCAATGATTGGTATACATTATATATATATATATATAGCTAAAAAATAATCATTCAGGTGTGGTTTATTTTTCTTTCTTTTTCTTACATTACAGGTTTGGATTTCAGATGTATTTTAGTTTTACATAATGAAATTTGTCTTTATATGACATGTAAAGGCGCGCGCGCACACACACACACACACACACACACACGCACGTAAAATTATATAAAAACTGTAAAGAGTTTGCATGGATCCATCAATGTTTCAACATTCCCATGTCGTCGTCAGGATTCCAAATGAATCTCACAATCAGAAAATAATCTATATATCTATAAAAGTGAGAATGTATGTGTATACAACTCTCAACCTATGTACTCAGCGAAATTTTGATCTACAGACTTGAAATTTTGTATATAGGGTATTCAGACTTGTAGAAAACTTTAATAGGTTTTCATCCGAGGGGGGGGCAAGTGCTGCTAAGGTGTCAAAATTGCAAAATTGGTACTTAGGTGAGGGGGGGGTCATTGGATTTTTATCTGTTTGTCAACTGTTAAACAACTGCACCTTCGCAAATTGTTCACATAACAGCTTCCTCATGTTAAGAATAAGTAGGTTTTAAAAAACTTTTAAAAGATTGTGACAAGCTGGCCTAATGGTTATCGAACTTGGCTTAATGTCTTTATGCACTTGTCTCAGCTTCTTTCCATTTTTTTTTTTACTCCATTTTTTTTAAAAAGGAATTTAACGTTACGTTCAATACTGGGCAACGCCAAGTACATCTGCTAGTTTTAGAACAAAATCTTCTTAGATGATGCAATCGAAAATACAAAAGGAACAAGAAACACTCACAATATTACTTCCTTGATTTTTTAATAGGCACCACCAGTCCGATGAAAGGTGTATATTTAAGGCTTACCCATTCACGTCGCACCGGCATCACGTGTATCCGTGTATCCATGATCGGCCATGAATTAATTTGATTCACACAACTTAATGCCTGTTAATAAATAAACAAACGATCCAGACATATGCATTCTCAGTAGAGTAAAAATTAAATAATTTGAATGTATGATTTCAACCATTTTTAATAATTACGCTAAATATATAATATAATCTATTTATATCTATAAAAGTGAACGTGTCTGTATGTGTGTACATTTCCCTACGCAATAACTCTGCCAATTTTTAGTCTACAGATTCTAAATTTGATATACAGGGTACTGAGATTTGGGAAAATCTATGTGATCGGTTTTCGGCCAGAAATTTGGCTGTTAAGGGGTCAAAGTTCAACGATTTGACCTTTGAGAACTCTACCAAACTCCTCCAACAATTTTGGGTCTAAAATCTTGAAATTTTAGATATAGGTTCCTTGGACATGGATCTAACTTGATAACTTGATTTGAGCCCAAAACAATAAATGTTAAGGGGTTATAATAGGGGTCAAATTTTAAAAAAATTGACCTTTTTTTTTTTCTTTTTTTTTGCTCAGCATACACCTCTACCCAGGCAACGCCGAGCATCTATGCTAGTATTTTATAAAATATTTTTTACCGACAGACACTATTGTTTCATGCTGAAAACTCCATGAAATAAATAAAATTTTAAGTTTTCAACATGTATTTCTTGTCAAAAAATAAATTGTTGTAAATTTTATTTTACAGAATTTAAATTCGATTTCTTATATCAATGCTCTATCGCGAATATTGAGCTTTTTCATCTGATTAGGATTGTAATATAAATATTAATATTTATACTCGCTTGAAGTTTACAGAATTATGAAATTTGTAAGCTTAAAAAAGTTTTGAATTATATGCATCTAGATACCGATTGCATCGATTGGTTTTCTAAATGTAAATCCAATGAAACTTGCATGATTTATAAAGACTTTTGAATGCAGGACAGAGCTGATATATAGTCTGTTTATTATACAAACATTATTGGTTACATATGTGCATAGATGTTTCAGTGGGTTCCAAATTCAGGCACAACAGACCAAAAAGAGTCAATTCTTTCTTGGTCTGATGAAGTGTTGTCCCTGAACTGGGAACACACTTAAACATCTATGCACATATGTAACCAATAATGGTTGTATAATAAACATATATATATATATATATATATATTTATTTTTCTTTATTTTTTATTTTTTTTCAGTACGGGCAAAAATAGTGGAATAAAGATATGGCGGACATAGTTTTGAAAGCCGATTTATCATAATTTTTTTGTTGGTTTCCAACTATTTTGGGGCTGTATTTGAAAGATTAAAAACTAAAGTTAATTTCCAAAAGGAAAAAAAATATTTGTACACGTGAAAAAAAAAAAAAAAATTATGAAAAATGTTTTCACGGCGAGCTAACTAATTCCAGCTACATTTTGAAGTTAAATAAATTCATTGTAAAATCCTTTGAAAGATAAATATTAGCTTTCTAGGTCTATTTCAAAGATAATTAGTAAAGTAAAGTTCTAAGATATTGAATTAAATTTAAAAGCACACACACACACCTTGTTTGTACAAAAAATAGCTTACTTAGTCCTAAAAAAGAGATTCTCTATTCGTTCGATACCGAATGAAAACCAAAATAAAACAAAGTCCTCGTCATATGGATTATTTCCCCTCCCCTAAGCTGTACATCCATACATTCCTATCGTGAACGTTTTTCTAATTTTTACCATTTTTCAATTTAATTATTTTTCTGTGTTTAAAAATTATTAAATTATTTTTCAAGATTATATAAAAATTATGCTACGCTGAAAGTTTGACATTCATGCAAGCGAGGAAAATATTAGAATCATACATATGAAATTTTGGCGAAATCTGTAATTCTAAAAAAAAAAAAAAAAGTATAAATATTTTTTGCAATTATAATTTTTTTATGTGAAAATATTAAATAAACAATGCTTAATTTAATGATAATATCCGTAGTTCGAGGAATTAAATTTTCTGCGAGTTATTACGAATTACGTAATGTTTTTGTAAAAATTATTTTTTTTTAATTGTTACAATTTACGAATTTCATAAAAAAGTAAAAATAAATTCATTCTTTCTTTTTTTTCTTTTTTTTTACTACTGAAAACCATAACTTTAGTAAAGGTATTTTTTGTTCAAACAAAATAATACATTTCTTTTAAGATTTAATTAAAAATAATGCGTTCATTATATTTCGTGATCATTATTTGATAAATACTGAAAATTTCATTAAAACTTTCTGATTTTTGGAAAATTTTTTAGTAAAGGTGGGTGGGTGGGGGTTAAAATCTTTATACATTTTGACGATCGGCATTCATTTTGCACGTGCCTTATATATATAAACACGTTGGCCCGGGAGGCAAAGATCAAAGTGTAGTATCTGTTCCGGCAGATGCTGCACTTAAGATAATTTGTACCAGTCAATGGAGGGGAAACCCTCTATACTGGGACAATTATTATTTTTGGTAACCAGAGTGACCCCTTTTAGGGGAGCTGGTTTTTACCTCACATTAAAAACGGCCTTGTGCCTAATTTGCTCAGTGGGGGAGCAAATAAACACCATCTGTTCCGGCAGATACTACACTTAAGATAATTTGTACCAGTCAATGGAGGGGAAACCCTCTATACTGGGACAATTATTATTTTTGGTAACCAGAGTGACCCCTTTTAGGGGAGCTGGTTTTTACCTCACATTAAAAACGGCCTTGTGCCTAATTTGCTCAGTGGGGGAGCAAATAAATACCATCTGTTCCGGCAGATGCTGCACTTAAGATAATTTGTACCAGTCAATGGAGGGGAAACCCTCTATACTGGGACAATCGCCTGGGTAATACCTAGGAGGTCCACCCTCCCAGGCCTTGCCACCGGGCTTTCCGGTGGGGCAAGTTTATTGCTTGCTGCCTGAGGCGCCCTGACCGGGGAATGCCGACGGGGTTACTCAGGCAATTTTTAAAATTGCAGGAGTGCCCCTCCTTTAGGGGAGCCTGCGGGGTTCCCACTTTCCGGCCTTGTGCCACATTTTGCTGAGGTGGGCAGCAAATAAATATCAACCCTCTATACTGGGACAATTATTATTTTTGGTAACCAGAGTGCCCCCTTTTTGCCTACTTTTAGGGGAGCTGGTTTTTACCTCACATTAAAAACGGCCTTGTGCCTAATTTGCTCAGTGGGGGAGCAAATAAATACCATCTGTTCCGGCAGATACTACACTTAAGATAATTTGTACCAGTCAATGGAGGGGAAACCCTCTATACTGGGACAATTATTATTTTTGGTAACCAGAGTGCCCCCTTTTTGCCTACTTTTAGGGGAGCTGGTTTTTACCTCACATTAAAAACGGCCTTGTGCCTAATTTGCTCAGTGGGGGAGCAAATAAACACCATCTGTTCCGGCAGATACTGCAAGCTATGACTAGCAAAGACCAGATGTGGGGGCAACCCCACATGCCTGACCTTTAACCAGCTCCCATTTCCCACCTCTCGGGAGCTGGTCCCCTTTTTCCCTTCCCCCTCCCTTCACTCCTCACATTAAAAATTGGCCTTGTGCCTAATTTGCTCGGTGGGGGAGCAAATAAATACCATCTGTTCCGGCAGATACTGCAAGCAAAGACCATATGTGGGGTTTCCCCCACATATAAGACCTTGGTCAATGTAGGGGCAACCCTTCATACTAATTGTCACTATCCAGCTCCCCTACTCCCCGGGGAGTTGGTCCCCATTTCCCCTTCATTCCTCACTTTAAAAATCGGCCTTGTGCCTAATTTGCTCGGTAGGGGAGCAAATAAATACCATCTGTTCCGGCAGATCTTGCAATCAAAGTTATATGTGGAGTTGCCCCCACATATCAGACCATTCAATGTTGGGGAAACCCTTCATACTGGTTGCCACTATCCAGCTCCACCTCACCCCTCGGGGGAGCTGGTCCTCCCTTTTCCCTCCCGTCCCCTTTCTCTCCACATTAAAAAATGTCCTTCTGCCTAATTTGTTCAGTGGGGAAGTAAATAAATAACAAACACGTGTATGAAAATATATTTATAGTCATTAAGCTACACAGAGGTGCTCCTCTCCTTGTAGAGAATCGTCAGGCCAAGTGGTTGTCCTAAATATATTTTCATTCTATTTCCACTAAACTTTACCCAACGTACTAAACACTAAAAATCTCTGCGTAATATATCACCATATATTATATATTGTATAGATATATACAACACATAATTAATTTTATACATATATATATCTCTTCATGAACTATAAAATTGTGAGTTATATTGTCAAAATCTGGAAATGACAAAACAGAAAATGAATAAAATCAATAGAAAGTCGATTTCTGTTTGCATTGTTATTTAAACACTAAATCAACCTCCAATTCAGGAGAGTTCTTTTCAGATGGAAAAGACAAATTTGACTGTGAAATGAAAATTGTGTATATATGGGGAGAGGGGGGAGGAGAAAATCAAGGCGACTGTAAAGACTACAATTACTTTATCATCACTCCATCACCAAGAAGATATGTGGTTGGTGAAATCAATGATATTTTTGTTCTAAATACAATTTTCTAAGAGTTTTGTCGAAGCTCTAATCACTTTTCTCCATCCTGACTGATTGAAGAGTGCCACGAAAATGTCAATTTTATAACATCTTTGTGTTCGTGGACAGCGAGTATTCAACACACACACACACACACTCTCTCTCTCTCGTAATTTCGACAATTCACTTTTCACTTGAAAAGGTGATTAGGGTTTCATCTTAGTTGAGTTGCTTTCTTTTCTTTTCGTTTCAAGTGTTGCTAAATCCATATTATAATTAAACATCTTTGTCAATCTTGTCTGTCTGCCCGTTTTTCACTTATAGGCTCCAAAACAGTTTGACAGAACTGCGCCAGATTTTGATACATAGCACCCTTGAGGTGTTGGGTGTTTTATAAGAGAGTAAAAGTCTTACTACTACTGCTGCTACTACTACTACTATTACTACTACTACTACTACGACTACTAAACAAGAACAAGAACTAAACAAGAACAAGAAGAAGAAATATTGATAAGCTCAAAAATTAATGAACAGCATTGTGTCAAATTTAGCAGGAGACGTCCTTGGCATACTGGACGTGTCATTGAGGTAGAGATTTAAACATTCGACTGTCACTACCTTTCGTTATAATCTGTTACTAATGAGGGTTTGGTATCTGTCTGTCTGAACCGGAAACTATGCTATAACTTCCATTGATTGTACTATATTTAAATGGCGTATTCAGTTTACTATCTCACACTAATCTTCTCTATTCCACGGCTCATTTCAGGGGCAGGAAGAAGAAATGTAGTGCCTGTTTTATTGTCATGGGGCCACCCTCCCGGGCGGTGTAGCATACGTCAGCAAGAAATTGGTACAATCACCCTTTCATTAGCAAACTTTACCATCTACAGCATAATTATGTTGACACACCGGTTCTTGCCAGATCACAAAAGTTAAGCAACGATAAGCCTGGTCAGTACCAGATGGGTGGCTGTTTGAGAATAGTAGGTGTTGTATATGCTCTCCACTTATCTCGGCATTGTTTCCAGTTGTTCTGAACTTATACTTGCAACTGGAATTAAAACAGTGCTGACTCAGGAGAGGTGATGTTGGTGATTACGCAACTCCTGCCACAAAAATGTAATGTGCCAGCACTTTTCAGTGGGTATCCATAGTCTGTCAAAACTGAGCAGAGGCTTTACCCTCTATCTCTGCAAATCTATAACCAAACCATCTATGGAGCACTCTTGCCGTATTTGGACTGATGAATCTCTGTCCCATTTGAGGGTTCTTGAGAAGGTGCAGAAACGTATCTGTAATCTGATTGACCCCCCCTCCCTCCATCCTTTCTTTTTCTTTGAAACCTCTCTCTAATACAGGTGATTGGTTGGTTGGTTGGTTGTTTTTGTTTTATGGCATATCAACCCTTTTCAGGTTATTTAATGCCGAATCCAGTGATTTTGAAGAAAAAGTTTTTAATAGAATATATTTGTTGTTTTCAAGTCGGTTTCTATTTAACCCATAGTTGGGACCCTAACAGGTACTACCACTCCGGGTCAGAGTGGGCCTGGGAGCAATGGCAATTAAAGGGTGGCTTCACACTCCCTAAAGCCCGCAAGCTGGGGCCTCACCACTGGATATAGTTTAAGGTCATATCCAGGACCCACGCAGGTGAAGTTGCTAGTCTAAGTCTTTTCTATAAATACTCTTAAGGCAAGTGTTCTTCAGAATTATCTGATTATTCCGGGCTTCCTTTGTTCCAGCTCGTTAGACTCGTTGATCTAGTGGTCTTCATCAGTTTGCTGTTTTGATACCTCATTGTAATACAGCTTCCTATTCCAATAGCTTCTTTCCAATAACTGCAGGCTTGTAGAACTCTTTTTTTTTTCTTTCTTTTTTTTTTTTGAATGTTTTTCTTTTACGTATTGCCTGGATCTTTTCAATACTAAGAACAATAGGCATCTCTTGTCTTTGCAACAATCATCTTTCATTCGTGTGAGCTTCTTACATAAAATGGTTTACCGGTTTGTCTGGTACGATTTCCATAAAAAGAAATCTTAATCCGTATACCTACTAGCAACAACAGGCTCCTTCTGGTCGTCTACACATTCACACACACACACATACACATAGACTACAATAATTTTCTGTATTTTTGAGATGAGGTGTTTTCATTTATTGAGACTAGTACTAATAATAAGCATTTGGAGCTTTTAATATTTAAATGTATTTTAATATTTAAATGTATTTTAATATTTAAATGTATTTTAATATTTAAATGTATTTTAATATTTAAATGTATTTTAATATTTAAATGTATTTTAATATTTAAATGTATTTTAATATTTAAATGTATTTTAATATTTAAATGTATTTTAATATTTAAATGTATTTTAATATTTAAATGTATTTTAATATTTAAATGTATTTTAATATTTAAATGTATTTTAATATTTAAATGTATTTTAATATTTAAATGTATTTTAATATTTAAATGTATTTTAATATTTAAATGTATTTTAATATTTAAATGTATTTTAATATTTAAATGTATTTTAATATTTAAATGTATTTTAATATTTAAATGTATTTTAATATTTAAATGTATTTTAATATTTAAATGTATTTTAATATTTAAATGTATTTTAATATTTAAATGTATTTTAATATTTAAATGTATTTTAATATTTAAATGTATTTTAATATTTAAATGTATTTTAATATTTAAATGTATTTTAATATTTAAATGTAGTACCAAGAACAACTGACTGGTTTATTTTCAAGTTTTACCTTTTAGCAGAAATTTTTGCCAACTAAAAAACAAATTTAAAGTGTGCTCCAGGCCCAAATATCCTATATATCAAATTTCAGCTCTGTAGACAAAATATTCAAGAGTTTAATAGAAGTTGTTTTGCACATGCACCGACAAGTTCACACACATATATATATATATATACAAATATTTGTGTGCTAAAACGAAGTTTTCATCTTAAATTGTACACTATTATGCAGAATGTAGAAACTATGCATAAATAGAATTAGTATAATAGTGAAATGAAACCAATCATCTACAAGAAACCATAAAAAATAAATAATTAATTAACTAATTTTTTTCAAAGGAATATGCAAATATGTTAACCTTCATGTAATCGCTCACATATCCATGACTGAACATATCAAGAAGTTTGTTTTAGTAATTTTTAAATAGAAAACGTAGGATGTTAATTCTACTCATAAATAAAAGACACTTTGTGTGTGCGAGAGTTCGTTCCCTATGGATTCTTAAATGACTGTGTTGATTCTTATGAAATTTCACACAAATATACTTTGTGTCTAAAAGTGTTCTTAGATAGTTTTTTTTTTATCGGATTGCCTCTGGTAGTATCGGAAATAGTTAATCAATAATGTACAAAAATCTGATCGAATAAGGAACAGTTCGATTTTGAATAACGTTAATACCCTTATAAAGCCTAATGTGACAAAAGCATTTTAGAAGTTTTATCTCTGCACAAGCAGAAGGGTCCGACATATTAAATTAACAGTAGAATCTTTATAAGACTGAAGTGCATTCAAAATAAATATTTCTGTTTAGGACACAATTGAACCAGTATACTTGAGTTTTAAATTTTAAACTTTAATTCAAGCCATTATTTAAAAATAATTTTATAAAATAACAGGTTCTCTACAGTGCAATGTAGACTACAATAATTGTCTGTATTTTTGAGATAAGGTGTTTTCATTTATTGAGATTGTCGGACTGATTTCCTCATCTTGGTTGTTATAGTCACAACGGCAAAACGGCCGAAACGTTGTAGACTACAATGTATTATGGACTGTAACTTCGGGAATGCATGTGAAGCTTCCTCCCAGTGAGCCATAAATATAAAAGGCACTTTGTGTGTGTATGTGAATTCATTCCCCATGGACTCTGAAACGACTGGGTCAATTTGTTTTGAAATTTCACACAAATATATTTTATGTGTCTGGGAGTGATCTGGGAGAGGTTTTGCATCAGAATACCTTTGATAAGTATTGAAAATTGATAATAATAAAAATCTGATTAAAGAAAGAACAGTCTGATTTTGACCAAAGTTAACACCTTTATACAGCCTAAAATCACAAATGCATTTGAGATGTTTTATCACCGATGCAAAAAAACAAAAAAAACAACAGTAGGTTCTTTGATATAACGAGGGCGCATTCAAAATAAATGTTTCTGTTTAGAGCACAATTGAACCATTTTGCTCAATTCTTGCCTTTTAAACTTTAAATCTATAAAAATAATTTAATAAAATAAACAATAGATTTTTTACAGTCAAATATAGACCACAATGCATTGTGGACTAAGTCGATGCGAAGAGGCATATGAAGTTTCTTGCTGGTGCACCATCGTGAGTCCTCGACTAGAGCAGGCAATCAATCGATTTGATTGAAAAATGGTCGATTTCACTGATTTTGATGACAATAAAAATATTGAAAGTGTGGGACATTCATTTATCATCATTCAATCTGAGCAACATCGGATCTCCCTGCTATTTATATAGTCTAAAGAAGCTTTGATAAAAAAAAAAAATGTAAAAAAAAAAAATGAAGAATGCAGTTTAAATTCCCGGAAAAAAATTAACTTTAACCTATGGCAGACTTAGCACCTACATAATCCGACTTCTAAAAAGGTTATAATTACAAAAGAGAATTCATTTATATAAGGATGAGAAAAAAAGCCTTAACTAAAATTGTTAAATAGAAATAGACTGAGCACTTGCATAAGCCGATTTCGCAAAAGTTTGAAATTATAAAAGAATTTAACTATATAAGGATGAAAAGAGAAAACCTTAACTGAAATTTTGTAACTAGCAAATGGGGATACTCAGCTGCTTACCATGTAGCTGTTTCAGAGATTTAAAAACTGAACAGCTGTAAAATACATAGCTCTCCAGTGGATAATAACACTTCCAATAAAAAAAAATGTAGAATAATAAGGTTACTATGTATAATAATATATGTAAAAAAAATTAAATAAATAAATGATAAACTATTAATAAGTAAGTTTAAGATTACAAGATCTATTCTGCGACATTTAAACTAACATATAAATACTATGAGACTAAAAATGCATAAAAGCTTAAATACCTTAAAAGCTTAAGTACCTTAGGTACCAGAAAGGCAAAAGGGTAACCTAACCATACATATCTAAAAACCTAATATATAGTCTAAGGAAGCTTTGAATATAAAAATGCAAAAATAAGAAGAAAGAATGCAGTTCAACCCCCCCCCCAAAAAAAAACTAACTAAATAAAAAAAAACTAAACTAAATTTATCGCAGACTTAGCGATATATATATATATATATATTATATATATATATTGATAAAAAAAACAAACCTAGTTATGTGTTTATCAACGTTTCGTCTTTATTTTGAGATTTCCTCTGGGTGAAATAAAGATGAAACGTTGATGAACATAACTCGATTTGTTCCTTTTTATTTCTGTAGTTTGTCGGAATACTATTTCCACTACTATAATATATATATATATATATATATATATATATATATATATATATATATATATATTACAGGGTGACCCCAAAAAACAAAAGCTAAATGGAGGCCATCTAGAACATATGCTGTAGAACGGCGAAAAAGAGGCCAAAGACCCTAGTGTTTTGATGTGATGTTTTGAATATAATAAACCAGTTATGGCCAAAATTTCATTTCATTCGGACAAAACACTAACATATGGGGCCTCATTAGAGTTGGGGTCCGTTTTTTTTTTGGTCACCCTGTATGTGTGTATACATATATATGTATATGTGCAGTATATATGTCTATATATATGTATATGTGCGTGTAGTATATATAAATTATATATATATATATATGCGTGTAGTGTATATATATATATATATATATATATGTATATGTACAGTATATATATATGTATGTATATGTGCGGGTAGTATATATATATATATGTATATGTGCAGTATATATATATATGTATGTATATGTGCAGTATATATATATGTATGTATATGTGCAGTATATATATATGTATGTATATGTGCAGTATATATATATATGTATATGTGCAGTATATATATGTATGTATATGTGCAGTATATATATATGTATGTATATGTGCAGTATATATATATATGTATGTATATGTGCAGTATATATATATATGTATGTATATGTGCAGTATATATATATATGTATATGTGCAGTATATATATATATATATATATATGTATACTAGCAATCGGTGCCCGGCGTTGCCCAGGTGTTTTGAGGTTAATGCTGAGAAAAAAAAAAAAACGGTCAATTTTTTAAAACTTTGACCCCTATTATGACCTCTTAACATTTATTGTTTAGGGATCAAGTAAAGTTAATAAGTTAGATCCATGTCCAAGGAATCTATATCTAAAATATCAAGTGTTTACTGTTTAGACCCAGAATTGTAGGAGGAGTTTGGTAGAGTTCTCAAAGGTCAAATCGTTGAATATTGACCACTTAATCGCCAAATTTCTGTCGAAAACCTATCACATCGATTTTCCCAAATCGCGAATTTGGCCCTTTTTTAAAGCAGTTTGGCCTTCAAAATTTCTGTTTGGCCTTTTTCTTCACCGATGAAATCTGGAGACGCAACGGGAATTTTCGGCAAAAAAATGTTGTTACTATGCACATCTATGTAATGAAATACAATTTGTGGCAAAATTTCAGGAAAAACTAATGGATGGTTATCTCGCAATAGTCCGGACAATTCGCTAAATTATCTCGTCAAAACCATAAATATCGAATTTTTGTGCATTTTTTTTTGGGGGGGGGGCTAATTTGGCATAATAGTGTCCATTTAATAGTATTTTCTTGTAAAAATAAAAAAATAAGGAAAATTACCAAAAAAAAACAAACAAGAACAACAAAAGTGTGCCGTATTTTTAAAAGTTTTATTGCGTTGTTTTTATTTGCTTTTTTTATTTCATCGGTGAAGAAAATGGCCAAACAGAAATTTTGAAGGCCAAACTGCTTAAAAAAAAGGCCAAATTCGCGAAATTTGGCCTTCAAAATTTCTGTTTGGCTATTTTCTTCACCGATGAAATAAAAAAAGCAAATAAAAATAACGCATTAAAACTTTTAAAAATACGGCACACTTTTGTTGTTCTTGTTTGTTTTTTTGGTAATTTTCCTTATTTTTTTATTTTTTCAATATAATACTATTAAATGGACACTAATATGCTAAATTAGCCCCCCCCCCCAAAAAAAAATGCACAAAAAAACGAGTGAACGCGCGTATTTTTTTTTTTTAGTTTAGTTTCATAATGGCGGCCGTGGTGTCGGAGGTTCGATTGTTAGATTGTAAGTTAGTTTCGTATTTTTTTAAGTTGTAAATCGCAAGTTAGAAAAAAATTAAACCCTTCCAAGATGGACAATAAATAAGACCAAAATATTTTATGGTAAAGTTAAGAGCGTAAGAACTATACTTTTTTAGGAGATGTGATTATTGGATTAACCAATCAGAAATCGTCTGTGGCACACACATCTCTGTTTTTATAGATATATAGATAGATGTGCAGTATATATATATATATGTATATGTGCAGTATATATATATATATATATATATATATATATATATATATATATATATATATGTATATGTGCAGTATATATATATATATATATGTATATGTGCAGTATATATATATATATATATATATATGTATATGTGCAGTATATATATATATGTATATGTATATGTGCAGTATATATATATATATATGTATACGTGCAGTATATATATGTATATGTGCAGTATATATATATGTATATGTGCAGTATATATATATCTATATGTATGTATATGTGCAGTATATATATATATATCTATATGTATATATATGTGCAGTATATATATATCTATATGTATGTATATGTGCAGTATATATATCTATATGTATGTATATGTGCAGTATATATATCTATATGTATGTATATGTGCAGTATATATATCTATATGTATGTATATGTGCAGTACATATATCTATATGTATGTATATGTGCAGTATATATATCTATATGTATGTATATGTGCAGTACATATATCTATATGTATGTATATGTGCAGTATATATATCTTTATATATGTATATGTGCGTGTAGTATATATATATATATATATATATATATATATATATAGTATGTGTGTGTAGTATATATATGTGTGGGTGTGTGTGTAGTATATATATGTGTGGGTGTGTGTGTAGTATATATATGTGTGGGTGTGTGTGTAGTATATATATGTGTGGGTGTGTGTGTAGTATATATATGTGTGGGTGTGTGTGTAGTATATATGTGTGTGTGTGTGTAGTATATGTATGTGTGTAGTACATATATATATGTGTTTTGTGTGTGTGTAGTATATGTATGTGTGTGTATGTGTATATATATATATGTCTGTGTGTATATATATATATATATATATATATATATTCAATTTGTCTTTACATAAGCAGTGATTTGTTGCTACACAGTCATGAGCATGTTTCGGTTTTCTAGTGTTTAGTAACAAGAGACCTCTTCAGGCAACAAACGCGCTTATTCACGAAAGCGGAATTCAAAATGAAAACCGAAAATCAAATTTCAGCAAACCAAAGGCCGTTTTCCTTCCCCCCACCTCTGCACAGAGTAATTTAGCTGGAACTATATATATATATATATATATATATATATATATATATATATATATATATATATATATATCCTAGTGTACTCTCTCTGTCAAAAATGATAGAGGAAAAAAAAATCATGCTTCGGCAGTATCCGCACTAATATTCAAATAAAATCATAGAATTATGTCAGTAATTTGTCATATATAATTTATTATTTCTGATGACTAAGAAAAACAAAAAAACGCCAACTGTTGATTTTTAAAAATCTTTTTAAGTGAATTAATTTTTTTACAAATTAAATTTCAGTGGAGTTTTGCTGGCTGCTATTTGCTTTCTCCCTTTTCTTTGTACACTTGAAATAGCATGTGTTTTACTCATTAACGTTTGCATAATGAAATGCAAGTACATACATATATTTATATAGAAATAAAAACACATTAGTTTTAATTATACAGTGGAAAATATATCATGTTATATAAAATTGATTTAACAGAATATATAGAACCAAGAAAACGTTGTGTTAAATATCAAACCTACCTTTAATAAACTTTTTATGGGATATTTTAATTTCGTAGATTATTTATAATTAAATGTCGCCCAGTGAGCTGCATTTTCAGCTCTCGTGAAAACGGTTGGTGAAACTTGATCTAATTAAAAATAAGATGAATATTAAATTACGCTGAAAAAAGAAAAGAATTGTTAATGAATTTGATATTGTGTCATGCGTATATCAATGTCACCTTTACTTGTCTGCCTTCTTCAATAATGTTCCTTATTTATTTCTAATGTACTTTCAAATATGAAGACATATTTGTTTTTTTTTCTATCTGAACACGGTATAATGAAATATTATATGAAATAAATGCAGCCTTTCTCCACAGAAAAATATCGTAGTCGATATTTATATAACACTATCGTATATTCCAGCTTTTATATATATATATATATATATATATATATATATATATATATATATATATATATATATTACAAAATTTTGTTGAAATTCAAGGACTTGCATTTTTTGCTTTTATATAACTCTTGTTTATTTCATCCTGGATCTCTTCATTGCAGCCGTTTCGTTAGTGGGATGACAATTCTATGATTTTATGTTTTCATAGAAATTTTCTTTCTCATCAACTCGTCAGATGTGATTTCCATCCAATGTTACCAACAAAAAGGTAATTTTGTACATGATAAATCTGGTGCATTCCTTTGGGGAAAAGAAAATCTCTTCCCACACTAACGTACTGTACTTGCAATACCCCTTATCCCTGAGTGGCGTCCGGGCCTTGATAAGTGGTGACCACCGTGTAAAAAAAACAAAAAAGAAAACGTTGCTATAGGTCGGCCATATATACATATATGTGTGTGTGCATATATATATATATATATATATATATATATGTAAACAAAAAAGCTGGAGAAAGAAAATTTCATCAAAAAAAGCAGTCAAGAACACTTATCTTTGGTTAGTTTTTGATGTTTATATAGTATTTTCTTCTTAGCTCCTCTCATCAAGTGGCTTCATGCCTTGTTTGGGGCGATTTCTATTTAGAAAAGGTTATGTTTTCCTTTCGCCGTTATAAATATTATTCTTGAATATAAAGTTATTTTTGTAATAGAAAAATAATTTTTTTAAAAATTTGAATGTCAAAAGAAATAATTTTCGTAGAAAAAAAATTTATCTAATTGCAAATATTAGATGTAATTGTCCCAAACAAAAATTGACAGCATCAATCAAGTCAGAGAAGCTTTGACTTGTAAAGAATTTCAGATTAAAAAATACCATCCAGTCAGGATCAGCAGAGCGTAGATCGATTAATGTCTCAAGACGAAAAGCTATGATTAAAAAAAAAATCAGATAACATAAGCGTTGTATGCAAAGATCAGCTTTTATAATTTAAACAAATTTCGAAGGAAAAATGCGTGGATAAGTAAGTTTTTATTTTCTCCAAAGTTTTCAAACTGTTTTCTATTTTATAATATTCTTTTTCGTTTTTTTGTTTGTTTGTTTGTTTTAAAATGTTATTTATAAAAGACAAACAATGGCGTTTGGCGTTATCATTAGCAAGAATTTTCCTTTTTTTGTCTTTAAGTGACGCTTCCATTACCATCGTCTCGCCGCATCGTTTCAGCCCATTTCTCGTCGGGAGAAAACATTTCATTATTGGATAAGCAATAACATTCATTTAGAAAAATGAAATGCATAATTACGAACAATTTTCTCTTGTTTTGCCAACACAAATCGCTCTACATTTCGGTGCGAGTGTTTTTTATTGTTTCATCTCTTTAGTGTTCGTTGGGTTCGGTCAATCAATAATACTTTTATGCCGAATGTTACTCTGTAGTTGCTTTTCTTTTTTTTTCGGTCTGTTACCATCCATTAACTCATTTTACATTTACTCATATGAAATATGAATATCTCAATACTTTCTCTCATATATATATATATATATATATATATATATATATATATATATATATATATATATATATAAGTTATAAAATATATATGGCGATTAAGCTACACTGAATATTCCGCGTTTCATCCACTCTAGGATGCTTCAGGCTTATATATATATATATATATATATATATATATATATATATAAAGTATATATATATATATATATAAGTATGAAAAAAATAAAAACATTTGATATATTCATCACAGTTTTGTATTTATTTAATGACTCTTGGAATGATTATTCCAAGGGTATTCAGAGATAGGGCAAGCTTTTTAATCGGTTTGGGTCGAAATGTCCTCCTTTGCGGTACGGGTTCGAGACTGCCTTGCTATTACCACATTTTTTTTTTTTTTTTTTTTTGCTCAACATACACCTCCAAACACCCCGGGCAACGCCGGGCACCCATAATTGTATATATATATATATATATATATATATATATATATATATATATATATATATATATATATATATATATATATAACCGAAAATTGTTTATATATAATTATGTATGTATGTTTGTATGTCAGCCTAAAACTTTCGACAGAGGTGACGGATTTTTACAAGATCAGTATCGTTTTGAAGTTCGACCTTTCAGGCGACAAATATTGAAAAATTGGCTAAAAACATTAATATATTCACCTTCAACTGGGCACTTTTCTACGGGGGGGGTCGCTTTTTTCGCCGATATTTTCGAAAGTCTAGCCTTAATTTAAACCTACATCACTTCCGCTTTAGCGGTGGTCGGAACAGCAAAGACGTCAGGTTTTTTCCTTGTTCTTTTCCTCCTTTGCACTACGGGTTTGAGACTGCCTTCCTCCTACCACTTTTTTTTTTTTTTTGCTCAACATACACCTCCAAACACCCGGGCAACGCGCGGCACCCATGCTAGTATATATATATATATATATATATATATATATATATATATATATATATATATATATATATATATATAAAACCGAAAATTGTTTATATATTGTCCGATGTTTTATCTTTATTTAAAAAATTTGTCAAAATTACTGATTTGATTAAAATATCGGAAAATATGTGGTGCGTCTATGACGTGATAATCACGTTTTTCTTCTTTATTTGCATATTTTTTTAATAAAGACCTTCTTCCGTCATATGCATTCAATTTAAATATCTGCATCTTTTATACAGTCAAGGAAGTAGGGAACAAGGAGGGGATTCCAAAAGTGTAACAGCTTGAAGAAAGAAATTAATTAGAGCAGAAAGCTTTCCAGCATCTAGGACACTCAACAGTAAAGAGGTGGGATTTTGCTGCTTGTTAGATTAGTCGGGGATATGTACATATGCACAAGTTTCTTAGTTGATAGTAAGGGATTGATTAGGTTGGAGATTCTATTGGGGGGGGGGAGATTCTTATTAGATTAGATCCTGTCTGAAAGGGACCAGTACTCAATGCATTGTGAATGGTTACTTTGTAGAGATACAGGTTACTGGTAAGTGTGAATAGTTTTCTAGCATGGTAGAGGGAGCCTATCTTTGCAGCATCCTTGGCAATGTCTTCTATGTATTTGTTCCAATTCATGTTGCTTGTGAATGCCAAGCCGAGGATTTTGAATGATGAGCTTTCAGGCAGACAGTTATTAGTAGGGCTGTGGCAAGAGAATATTTTTATCATTATTTTGACTCTCGAGTATATATCCCACACAGTTAATCAATCGAGAACTGCATCACCCAATCTGAAAGCATATAAGATATTAACTGATATATACTCGAGAGTCAAAATAATGAAAAGAATATGCTGTTGTCACAGCCTTAGTTAGAAGTCATAGCAATCCGTGGGTAAGAAGGTTGCTTGTACTTGGTAAAGGAAAGAAGTTTAGGCTCAGTAGCATCAAATGTTACCATGCATTTTAGTCTCATTTCCATTAGAGACTCTTTATATTTTGCTTCCAAGCATGTGGCGAAGCTTTTTAGAGTATCTAAATAAATCAAGTGTGCTTTTGTTTTTTTTGTTTTTTATCAAAATGAAAATTCCACCTTGATTGTATTTCCAAGAATGCTCAAGGGTGCACTGGAAAAAGAGTAAGGAACATTGATTTAATGAAATTAATTCTGTGTTAGGATTTCAGAGGGGATAACAGGAAATGCAAGTTGTGTGGGGGTGGGAGCAGAATAAATGGTAAATAGATACAAGTGGAATGGCACATGGAATCGGACACAAAGAAATCTGATGCCAGTCCGCAGACTGTCAAGGAAAGTTAGGGTTGGGAAACTCTTGAATTATTTTGATTGAAGCCCATAATGAAAGTTGTAAAAGTTTTGGGACCTTCCACCGCCCCGGCTCCCCAAGTGTTCGGCTAAAGCAGAAATTCAAAGTGGATCAGTCAATTTAGTTGCAGATATCATCCTCATTTTCGCCTCCGACCCGACTCTTATGGACGTTTTTATGGGAACGTTAACTTTTGTCGCAGGCTAATTAAGTGTCCAGATGCAGACGGTTCTTTTCATGGAAGGGCTTCCAATCTGGCCATTATTCTTTGTCATGTTACATCTTTCATTTCACCACCTCCTCCGCATCCTCATCAGCTCCTTCTCGTACTACTCTTTCTTTTTATCTTCGTTTCTTCTCCCCCCCACCTTCCTGTGTCTTCATCATCTCCTACTACTGCTCTTTCTTTTCATTTTCTCTTCCTTCTTCATAACTCCTACTACTACTTTCTTTCATCTTCTCTCCTTTCTGATTATTTCCTGCTTCTACTTCTTTTTATTTTATCTACTCCCTCATCATCTCCTACTCTTCCTTTTTATCTTCGCTTCTTCTCTCCCCATCTTCCTGTGTCTTCATCTGCTACTACTCTGTCTTTCTCCTTCCTGATTATCTCCTGCTACTACTACTCTTTCTAGTTTATTTTTCTTCCTCATCTCCTACTTCTACTTTTATTTTGACTTCTCCTTCCTCCTTCTTCATCATCTACTACTACTACAACTATTTCATTCTGTCTTCTCTCCTTCCTCATTGCTCTTTCTTTCTTCTTTTCTCCTCTCCTTCCTCATCTTTTTCTACTACTATTCTTTCTTTTTCTCTTCCCCTTCCTTTTATCTCCTTTTCTACTATTCCTACTTTCTCTCTTTCCCTCAGCTACTCTTTCTACCTTCTCTCCCCTCCTTTGTGTTTGCTTCCTTCTCCTCTTTGCAGATTCATTTTCCTCTCACTCTTCCCCTTCTTCCCTCTTTCTTCACAATTCTTTACACTTATTCCAATCTCCTCTCCCTCTATCTTCTTTTATTTCACCTTTTCTCTCTCTCTCTCTCTCTCTCTCTCTCTCTCGATTTTCTTTCAATTTCACTTCTTTACTGTTTGCCCTCTTCTTTCTATTTACTCCTCCTCCTCTCACCTTTTCCTCCCCTTTCCTCTCCACTTAAAAAAAAAACATAGATCAAGCTTCATTCTCTTTTCTTTATTATCCACTTTACATTTTCCACATTCCTTACCAAAAATCCTGTTTTATGTCTGAACCACTTCACACAAATCTTCTAAAAACTTTGTTTTTTGTTTTTGTTAAATCCCTTTCCAACATCCCCTCTCCCAATTTTCCAATTTGAAACATTGTCAGGAATTTAACTTAATTGATGATTTATCCTGACAAAACCTGATTTAAGTTTTCCCTTGTTTATGTCTATCAAGTGGATTCACCTTGGACAGTGGCATGAAAGTAGATATCTTTTTTTATGAGGACATTTTCGTGTTAAACAAATATTTATCAAACAGACAATAGTTCTCTTCTGTCTTTTGCTTAGGATCAAAGTGTAGTATATCCAATTTCCTCTCGTTTGTTTTTTAATTAAATTGTGTGTAACACGATTTTTCGTCTCTTCTGCTGATGAATCACATTTATGGAAAATCCAAAATGTATAACTCAATAGTTTCGTTGTTGTAGTGAGGACGAAACGGTCCATCAAAATCTGGATTTTTTAAAAAATGAATCACTTTATAATTACTACAATTTAAGTTTCTATTGTTATATATGCATTGAAGGTTGTAAAGTAAATATTAATATCAATACTAATATTCAATATGGCGTAATGACTAATACTAATATATAATTAATACTAATATTTTACCCTATCGAAAAAACAATGCTCAATATTCGAGATAAATATATGAAGAGAATTATGCAAATCAACATTTACAAAATTTATTGTTAAAAAGAAACAAAAACAAGAAATACAACATAAAAAAGATTATTTCCATGTTACATGGCGTTTAAAAAATTACAATTTTTTTCTTTATAGGAAAATAGCTACAGAATAGACTTAAATAATTTGCTATGAAATTACTAGTTAGAGATAGAGAGAGAGATGAGTATTGGCTGAAGAAAGCTTGATATGGGTATCGAAAACAGTCCCTTATTATCGGGTTTGAAACCGACTGTACCAAAGACATCTTATCTAAAACTTCTGTAAACAAAATTATATATATGTGTGTGTGTGTGTACTAAAAAATTGTGAGCCATTAGATCACCCATTGAGCTCGAATTGAATTGTCTGAATCAAAAAAATGAGAGTTTGTAAAGCCAGTTAAAAAATAAACTAAAACGAAAAACAAAAACAAATTATCCTTCATCTGCTCACTAAATATATTTTTTCCCTGTTTCTCTCCAACAACAGACTATGTTACGTAATAATGGTCGTATGTCAGATAGCGAGTACATCAGCTAGTGTTAATCTCGAGAAAGGTTGAATTAAGTGCAGATTGAAGTGACATGTAGTTTGGAAAATAAACAAATTCCCATGAAAGATGAACAGGAAGAAATGTTGGGTAACATTAGACGAGGTTAAAAACAGTAGCCTTAAAAGATGCTACATGATATCACTAGTAGAGAGGTTGACAAAGAAACTAAGTTTCAGATGAGTTTGTCTATGGACAAAACTGATCTGAGACAAATCGGCAGTAACGTTGTGATAGCCGAAAGGAAAACTTTGATAATCGCTAAAAGTGTAATGTCCTCGCTGTTTTTATTCTGCGCTCACATATCCACCCTTAACTAATTAGGCAAGAAAATACTAGCCCCCCCTCTCTCTCTCTCTCTCTCTCTCTCTCTCCAAAAATAAACTTTGAAAACTCTCAGCCGTCTCTAGTCTACCTTTTCTGTACACATAAAAATCTTTTTTAATGAAAATATTATATCCAAATGTGGTGTTATTTCCTTTTGTTTAGAAAAAAATTATTTCTATTCTGTTCTTTCCTTATTACCCTTGTTTATAAACACGCAGAGAGAGGGAGAGAAAGAGAGAGAGAGAGAGAGAGTATGATGAGAGAGGAGAGGGTGATAGGCAGATACTTAGTATAAAAGATGCATCACTTGGTGAGATAACTAATTTATAGCTAATTAGAATAATCAAACTGATTTTTTTTTTTTTGCAAACATAACTCAATCCCCAAAATGAGGAATATTTTAGGAGTTATCGCCTGAGAAATGTTGCAAGTTCGATCTAGGTTATTTTGTAGGTTATGTAGATGTTTTTAGGTCGTTACTGACCATAACCGCCTTTGTGGCGTTCAGAAATGGCCACAGTCCACCTTAGGCTCGGCCTTGTGTAACCGCCGGCCCTCGTGGGAGGTAACTAAATCAAGAGTAGACTTTTCAGTTTTTCTTTCTTTTAAGAGTTTGTAATTTGGGTGATGTTGCACGTTTTCTTTGCTTATATTTCATATTCCATTGCTTATATTTCATATTCCATTGCTTATATTTCATATTCCATTGCTTATATTTCATCTTCCATTGCTTATATTTCATATTCCATTGCTTATATTTCATCTTCCATTGCTTATATTTCATATTCCATTGCTTATATTTCATATTCCATTGCTTATACTTCATATTCCATTGCTTATATTTCATCTTCCATTGCTTATATTTCATCTTCCATTGCTTATATTTCATCTTCCATTGCTTATATTTCATCTTCCATTGCTTATATTTCATCTTCCATTGCTTATATTTCATATTCCATTGCTTATATTTCATCTTCCATCATCGAACAAGACACCCGCATTCCAGTTCGTCAATATTTAATTAACCAAAAAGGAAGGGCACTTTATTATTATTGTTGCTGTTATCATCCCTCCCCGTCCCCTTCTTCTTCACACCTCTAAAAGTGAATAATCCCTCCATCCTCATCATACCATCTCACTCAGTAAATAAACATGTTTGTAAGTAATGAAATTTTTGTTTAACGAGCGAGTGTCATTGTTAATTTGTTAATATTTCCATGTTTATTGAGATAATTCTCCGAAGAATGTTATCCGTGTACACAAAAGATGGAAACAGCTGAAGAAGACGCTCCGAGGCAATCATTATTCTGCTCGCAAAAATTAAAAAAATAAAATAATTAAAAAACAGGAGAAACGTTTGGATTTCGTTTCTTTGTTTGAATCTTTTATTGTTCATAATTTTGAGAAATATCGAAAATTAATCAGAATTTCTGTTTTGCTGATCAAACGCGGAATGCACGGGAATTTATATTGCATTTTTACAGCTTATAGAAGGTGTAACAATAAAGACGGAAACTTACCGGGTTCATAGCGTGTTAGATGTTTTGCATGTCGGGCGGCCATTTTCCAAAGAGAAAGGGAGGGAGAGAGAGAGAGACAGACTGACAGACAGACACGTGCAAATAATTGTGAATATTTATAGTTGCTACTGATTTACATGTGTAGAGACCAATCGACTTTAAGAAAATGAGTAGTTTGATTTTTGGTAGCCAAAAGAAAGCGTTGGTGTTGGTCATTTTGTTGGTGCTGGTCATTTTGTTGGTGTTGGTCATTTTGTTGGTGTTGGTCATTTTGTTGGTGTTGTAGTTTGATTCTGCATTGTGACTAACGATTATTACGAATTTATAATGTGCCCCGACGCTTCTAAAACTGTAACAATAGAATCAAAAGCTAACCAGAGTCAAAGCGTGCTAGACCGATAATGCCGTTTATCATCTGCGTTAGTTGTCTTTTTTCTATTACAGGAATTAATTATAATGCTTGTTTTATTTTTATGTGTAACGATCCATGTTGTGCTGTGTTATGTTTTTGTTTTCTCTTTTTTAAAGGCTGCTTATTCGATCGCACTTTGAAAAAGAAAAACATTTCGTATAGGATAAAAACGTTCTTGAAATGGGCAGAAACAATCGTCTGTCAATAAAGTGTTTTTGAAGGAAATATGTAATGTTTCTTTGATTAACTAGGGCTTACAGAATTATATATTAGTGTTGAGATGATTAATCGGCGGTGACACAAGGCCGAGCCTAAGGTGGACTGTGGCCATTTTTGAAGCCACAAAGGCAGTTTCGGTCAATAACAACCTACAAATATTTACATGACCTACAAAAATAATCTAGATCGAACTTGCAATATTACTCAGGCGATAAATCGGAAAAATGAAAAGATTTGGGCCTATTGGAATCGGAAAAATTAATTCCTATTTTCCGATGCCAAAACGATTCTTTTCATTGTCTTTTTTTATTTGATTTTGTTTAAAGTAAAATCTTCCATTGCTGGTAATATTCATAAAATAATAAATATTTATTGGTTTTAAAATACCGGTAATGTTAACATCGATAGATCATCCTCCACAAGTGTATTTTGACTTTTAGGAAAATATCTGCATATTTAACATTTTTATCAAAATTGGGGGAAATAACAATATTATAATTAAACAATTTTAAGATTTCTAAAGAATTGGAATCGGTAATTGTATCGGAATTGAGAATAATATTGGAATCGTTCCATCACTAATATATCTCTTAACTAGAGTTTTGGATATGGCTAACCTTGTATACGAGTTTAAATGCCCATTGGGAAGTTGTCTCTCATTGTGGCATTGAAGGAGGAAGAAAAAACATATACAAAGGCTTCATCACCACAACCTTGTTGAGGAAGTAAACCATGCACCTTTCTGACAATAACGCCATTGCTAAACACATTAAATAACGTTCTTGTCTCCGCTTCCAAACTTTTAATAGCCACTATTCTTGCAGATAACACTAACAAAATCTTCATATTCTAGATTTAAAAACAAAATCTTAACAAAATAAATTTCAATAATAATGATACTATTCTTAAATGGTTTTGAAAATGACAGAATTTATTAATATAGTTAATTTATTAATATACTTAATGATATAATTTCTTTGAGAAGAATAAATATTAATTAATTAAAAATCTCCGCAATAAATATCCTAGCATATTTACCGATAACCATATCTGAAGATGGATCTGGAAGTAACGGTTAATAAGCGATTATGGTAGTTACATCAGCCAGTTCTTGCAAGAAAAAAACACATTAGAAAGAATCCAAACTAAGGTATGTATACAGGCATTGTCTGTATTATTTAATGAAACATACTTAAACAAAACAAAAAAGATATAAACTAGCAAGCTGCCCAGTGTTGCCTGGTCATAAAATACACGTAAATGTTACATTTTGATTAATGGAGAAACTGAGACGTGTGCATGCGAGTATTGTTATTTTTTCTAAGCAGTTCACTTCTTGTGAGTTAAAAAATACTCGCGCTAAGACTGAAACCGAGACCTAAAAACAGTGAGTCAAGTACAATAACCATTAAACCAGCTTGACACGATCTTTACAAAGTGTTTTCAAACCTACTTATTCTTAACAAAGAAATTTTCATGTTTCATGGTCGCTCAGGCGCATTCGCGAAACGTTTGACAAACAGATAAAAATCTGATGACTCCCACGCACCAAATTTTTCAATTTAGCAGCACTTTATTCCGGATGAAAACCGACTAAAAAGTTTTCCACTTGTGTGAATACCCTATATATCAAATTTCAATTCGCTAGATCAAAAATTCGTTGAGTATCTAGATTGACAGGTGTCCTCACA